>NW_020185331.1:3617851-3714350 GCF_003031525.2 Neophocaena asiaeorientalis asiaeorientalis
TTTTTTTTTTTTTTTTTTTGCCAAAGGTTTGCTTCCAGTGCCCGAGCTATGGCTCTCGCCCCCAGGGCTCAGTTTACAGTTAACAGTGCACTGGCGGACTGAGAGGATGCATGTGTGTGCATGAGCGCACTTGTGTGTATTTTGGGGAGGGGTGTTTATTTTTAGTACCCCATTCTGGGGTTCTCTGATGCAGTGTGGGTGTTCAAACATGGTACCTTCTCAAGTGTAGTTCTTTCAAATATAGCCAATGCTGGAAAATGTGATTGCAGTGATCTCCATCCCTCCATCTCTTTTGGGAAAGAGGAACGCAGCAAAGAAAACAAGGCAGACAGAAGATAAATTGACCACAAAGACACTTTGAAATACAGCACATTATTTTCCTTCTCAGCAGCTCTGCTGCATCCCTGGCTCATTCCTTAAAGGTGTGGGTGATGTGCAGCAGGGAGGCATGGTCTCTCAGCTGCTCCTCTCTGGGTGCTGTGCCGACCCAGGTCTGCACGAGGGGGAGGGACCTTCACAGGTCGGGTCCTGATCCTTGGGTAATGTCTCTGGGTTCATGTCCAATAGTGATCCCTGATTATTAGACACATAATGTGTGCCTGGTGCTTTTAGTGCAAGGTAGGTATTCTCATTTTACAGTTCAAGAATAAGCAGTTAGTGGCAATCAGGATTCAAACCTAGTACTGTTTGGCTGCAAACCCCCTGCTGTTCTTTTCCACCAAACTACATTGATTCTCCTACTGTACCTCCTTTGGACTACAGGCAGCAGGCAGTGTCTAGTTCAGACAGGCTTAGCCCAAAAGGATACAGAAGATACAGCTCAGGGTGAAAGCTCTTCTGGGCTCCAGCTAAAGACTTCTTGGGAAAACTGCCAGGAAGCCATATTATGAGTTAAGAGTTCTGGAAGAAGTTACAGGGAAACTGAGTTCTAGATCCCCTTGGTTACTTGTGTGTCCTTGAATAGGTCCCATAACTTTTCCCAGCATGCTTCTGCATCTGTAGAATTGAAGATCTAGATATTCACTAAGAACTTTGATTCATGTTCTGCTGCCTCCGTTTCCCCCAGTGAAGAGATTGAGGCTCTTCGCTTCACATACCTAGGTTAGGGCTGTTCAGGCTCAAATTCTACTCGTAGCAGAGTGCAACGTTTCTGCTCTGTTGCTTACTCCTATCCTAGCTGGCAGTGTGAAGGCAGACACATGAGGGGAAGATGGGGGTTTGGGCCTGTATGAGGGTCAGCCATGTTGCAAGATCCTATTTTTACACCAGCAGGTACAGAGGAAACTACTCTTTTGTAAAGTCAAATATTTGTTGGGGGGGTTGAAGTTTGGGGGGTGGAGGAGGGGCTGTTCTGGGCATCAGTTGAGCAGATGCCCAGGATGCCTGGGGGAGACCAACTTCCCCTACAAATCAGAGCTCTAAATTACAAGGTTTTTACCAATGCGAACAGTTGGGGGAAGTCGTCTGCTCTCATTTGCGTAATGGTTTCTGTCACTGGTGATTAGACACAGGATGAAGGAAAAGAAATTTGACAATTAGGAATGAGCGATCATTAATCTGAATCTGTTAGGAGACGGGAAGGATCCTTAGTGGGCCAACCCAAAATGAGGAGACCCTCCCTCTGCCCCCCAGAGGCTCTTGGGCCACATACCCTTTCATTATTCCCACCATAAGCTGAGCTGTTATTTTCTTAGCAAAGTCTAGGTGGGCCCAGTCCCCAGGCTGAGGTGGATACAGGAACAGACATCTAGAGGCATGAGCCAACAAAGGGTGTCAAATGCAAGTGATAGGGCAAAGAATAGCAAATAGAATGGTTTTGACATGTGTATGCTGTTTGTGGAAAATGTTTTTGTAATCGACACTCTAGATACCCCACCTGTGACATGCATTTGTTACATTACTGCACTGCAGGGTGTGGAGAAAACCTGCTCTTATCCTCCAGGAGCCTCTGCTTAGTTGGAGAGGAAACTGCATGAAACACCCAGAGGTTATGAAGCCATGTGTGGTGCACCCTATGAGGACAAGGTTAGAGACTGTTGAGAGAGGAGGAAGATCAGTAGAGAGCAAACCTCAACCTCCAGGCTCCTCCCAGCCCCTGGGCTCCCCAGGGAGGACTCTTCATCCTAGGCTCCCAGCAAGGTTGATTCTGTCCTTCCCCCCCTCGCACGTCATTGCAGCTGTAGTTATGTGGAAGGCACTGAGATCCCTGCCCAGCTGTGTGAGCAGGTGATGAGATGAACTAACAGGCTGAGTGTTAAGGTGTGGAGAGTCCCAACTTGGATCTTCTCAGGTCTCCGTGTCAC
The DNA here is from genome assembly GCF_003031525.2 of Neophocaena asiaeorientalis asiaeorientalis. Classification (NCBI taxonomy): domain Eukaryota; kingdom Metazoa; phylum Chordata; class Mammalia; order Artiodactyla; family Phocoenidae; genus Neophocaena; species Neophocaena asiaeorientalis. The sequence continues at coordinate 3,620,155 of NW_020185331.1, forward strand.
CTCATCTCTCTCTTGTCTTTTTAAACACCACGGACAGGATTTGCACCAGTTATTTGTTTCTCAGTTTTGTGGCTTATATGTTGGTGGGTTCCTTAGATCAGTGGCTTCATCAAGGATTGGAGGCAGGGGTGATGGTGGTGGTTGGTTGTCTTGTCAGAATGTGAACTTCCCATGGGTAGGGCTGTGTCTCTCTCCTTGGTAACTTTCCTACCTCTGGTTTGTCTACCCTTCAAACTCCAATGCAGGGTTTAGTAGGGCTGCAGAGAGTTGCCCTCAGGGACCAGTTTTACCCAAACAGGGTGGATACTGGGATGCTCCTAAGAACTCATGGGCTTCCAGAGGCCCTGGCCTTTCTGCCCATGTCATCTTCTCTTTTTCCGGAACCTCCAGTTCTTCCCCCCCAGTCCCTGCCTACTTCTCTGGTATCCTCTCAAATTGCCTGCTCTAAAGAGCTGTTCCAGCTTCCTTTTCCATAGTCCCCCCAGTTTCTCCTACTTATACTCTCCCTGCCTAGGCTCTTCAGCAGCCCCTCACCAAGGTCCTTTTTCCTAAACAGTTGCTTTCTCAGAAGCTCCCTGGCTGCAGGTGTTTGGATTGACTTTCTCTAGGATCTTCCATTTCTGATCTGCAATAATTCTTTTCACACATGGTTAGTCCATTTGTTCTGTGTCTGCTCTGTTCTCTTGCCATTCCTTTGTCACTTCTGTACGTCCTGGTTTAGCTTTTCTCACTCTGGGAGCCCTTTCTGCTAGTCTTCAGCCAGTTCTGTTTAATCTTCATAGAACTTAGAATCTTCAGCGGAGCCCTGCTGAGCACTTTTGGTGCATTTCTGGCGGACAAAGCCTCGGACACTGGCAACCTTGAGGACCAGGGGTCTGTGGTTAGTGAGGCCTCCGGAGATGGGTGAGAGGAGGGAACCTAGAGAATCATGGACAGTGGAGAACCAGTGAGGGGGGATTGAGCAGGAGACTCCCCAGGAGTGGAGCTGGGCCTGGCAAGCCTGGAGGGAAGAACTGAAGTTAGTGTTTCCACATACATGCATCTCTGTGCCTTAGGGTCCAGCAGTTCAGGGATGGTGGGTGTTTTGGGAATGTCTGCTAATTTCTCTCAGGTGTCTTTGGTGATGCTCTGAGTCACCAAATTTGGCTGACTTCTTAGTTTCAGTGTTTGCTGGAAGGGAAACAGCATATTGAGTAGTCATGTGTCAGGAGTGGAGGTCTTCGATGAGAAACGCCCTGGAAGCTGGGGTAGCAGGAGACGGGGACCCAGTGGTCAGCTTATATACCCCAACTGTCACTTCATTCCTCCAGGTGTTTAGTACAATAGCTGATTAAAGAAGTTTAAAAAAAAACTGGGCCTTGCCTTCTTCCCCACCTGAAATCTAGTCTTCAGGTGATATTTTGGGAAGGAGCATGTGTCTTTTAACTTCAATGAGAAACAACCTAACAATCTAGTATAGTGTATAAAAACATGGGTTTGGGAGTTAGATGTATTTTGTTGAGATTTCTAGCTTTGCTGCTTAATCAGCTGGGCTTGACCTTGTTGATTGACTTGACCTCTCTGAGCCTCAAGTTTCCTCAACTATAATGGTATGTGTGTAGGGGAAGGTGGGTGTTGAAAATATCTACCTCAGGGCTGATGGACTGATCGAAACAATGTCTGTAAAGCTTTACCACAGTGCCTGGCAAGCACTTAATAAATGGCTGTGGTAGTGGTTGTTATATTTATTTTGTGACTTATTCAGAAACTTGATTTCAGTGATTCCTTCCCTCTCAAGAGCATAAGGAAGAATAAGGAAATTATGCTGGAGAAACTCATATTGAGATGGGAACAGACAGAAGAGCCTTGGTATCTAAATCCACCCTAGAGGGAGCGAAACAGGGAAGAGTCTGATGCTTTCTACTTGGTCAGCCAGATTTTACCACTCTCATCAGCCCAGGGCTGGCATGAGAAGCTGTCAGGTGTGCGGTCTCCTTACGCTGTGTGAGGGGTGAGGGCAGCTGGGTGAGTTCCCATTACACCTAGAGAAGCTGTTGCCAACCTCATACCATGAAACACCACAGCAGTCAAATCAGGCCCGCTTGTTTCAATTTTATTGCATGCTCTTCCATGTATTTAAGTTACATATGTGTTAAGGTTATTTTAGCACAGAGGGGCATTCCGAAGAGAATTCAGAAAAATATAAGACTGGAGTCTTAATAGCTACCATTTGTGGAGCCCCTGGAGCATTTGTTTCAGGCCCAGTTCTAGTCTCTACACATGTGCTCTCAGTTCATCGGGGGCGTCAAGCAGGCAGTTACAGGTCTGCAGAGGAGAAGCACCTGACAAGCTCCTTTGTTCACAGTAGGCTTCTTGCAAGAAGTCACATAGTCTAAGGTGATACCTTAAAGATAACCAGGGATTGGGGAGGAGTAAAAGGCATGCTTCTTCTCTGGCTTCTCCCAGTCCCAAAGCAAACACTCTGTTCCTCCGTGTTTAAGGGTTTTAAGAATCACTTGTAGGAAAGAGCCAGACATTGGACCGCCAAAAGAAGAAAACCCTTTGGTTAGCTACAGAAACATTTGAAAATCATTTTGATTGTCAGCCCAGGTTTGTCCTGGAGTGCAGATGGATTGGACTTGCTCAGTTGTAGCCCTTTCCCTGACTGCTTTGCAAAAGACTTCATTCTGGCCTCTGGAGTTTCACCCTGCTGCCCTACTTGGAAGCAATGCTGGTCCAGTTACTTAGACATCAGCCCAAGATGTACTCTGGCTGCCTGGAATTCTCAGCCTCTTCCACACTGATATCCGGCTGATCTCTTAGGTTCTTCCCCCACTCTCAGCCACTCCCCTCCTCCCCACTATGAGCCACGCCTCTCTGCAGTGCCCCTCTAGCCACTCATATCCTCTTGGGTCTGACCCTGGTCTCCAGCCCCATGGATGTAGAAGACCTCTAGCTGGTGCCAAGCCGTCTCTGGGCTTCAGGCCATTCTGTAGTCACTTTACAGTCACCTCTCCACTTCTAGGTTTCTTTTGCTCTGGGCCTTGGAAGCCTTCCCTCTGGCCCCAGAAAATGTTGCTGTGTTTTATTCAGTTTGCTTAAGACTTACTTGGTCATTGAGGTCAATCCTGCCCTTCAGGGAAGCTCTGCTGCTTATCTCCATATCCAAGCTCTTGAATGTATAGTGTATGGTGCAATATAGGGTAGTGGTTGAAAATGAGGACTTTGCATATTTGGCTTTGAATCCTAGATCTGTCATCCTGTGTGGCCTTGGGCAGATGACAAACTACCTGACATTCAACTTCATATGTATGAGGATAACATTACTACCTTGTCAGGGTTATGTAGAATAAGGCATGTAAAGAAAGGCACAGCAGGGTGACTGCTCCATAGCAGAAGCTTGATGGTCACTGGCTTCTAATGGCCCCAGCCGTGTCTCTTTTAAAGCCTTTACTTCTCGTCCATGTAGCTTTCTGACAAAGGTCCTGTGTCTGCTCCCAGAGCAAGTCTAGTTGTCAGGTCATGAGCAGAGATAGGAGCATAAATTTCTTGCTCACGTTACCATTCCTTACCCCTACCCCTTCTCGGTGACCTCCAACTCACAAGGACTCTAATCTACTATGCTGCCATCGCTGAGGAATGATCTAAAATTTCCTTTTTATAATATTAAAAATACCTGAAACACTGTCAGTGAAAATAGAAGACATCAGACCTGCTGTCGCCACGGGAATAAGAAGCACTGGAAATGTGTGTGAGCTGGTGGCACAACAGGTGTGAAGGAGGCACAGCAGGCAGGGACACAGGAGGCAAGGAGATGGGCACAGAGGCCACACAATAGTCTAGGGGCAGCAGGGCCCCAGGCTTGTGAAGTTTCCCTCCAAGTTTTTGAATAGTGAGCTTTTGACTGAGCAAAATCCCACCCATTTTACAGTCAGTATAGTCATTGTTCTTACAAGGGTTTATGTGATGTTTTGACAAGAATGGAGACATCGGATGTGACTCCTGGGTTTGAATCCCTATTGGCCACTTCCTAACTATAACCTCTTAAGCTAAGTCTGTGCCTCTGCAACTTCAGCTGTGAGGGGTGGAGAATAGCGCATGGCTTGCAATATTGTTATGAGCGTTTGTGATGATGTTTTAAAAACACTCAGTTCAGTATGGGCACTCAGGAAACGGTTTATTATGAAGACCCAGTGTCTAGTTAGTGCTTGAAGAGCTGGGCTTTTTTGATCCTACTCTGACTCAAGATAATGACACTTGAAGTGGAATCACAGAAGAGATGACTTGGGGTGGGGAAGCAAAATGGAAGAGATCACCAGGTTGTGGAAGAGACTGAAAGTCTGTGAAAGGCAGATATGGGGACAAAGGTGGTCTTGCTAGGATGGTGTCTTAAGGAGCAGAAGCAGAGACCTAGGCTCTGGTTTACCATCAGATCCCCAGAATGAAGGAAATAGGGCAGGAGGGTGTCTGTGGGGGACATGGTGTGTCTAAGTGGAAAGGACACAAGGTTCAGGGGCCATGAACCCCTATGTGAATCTTAGATGTCCTTTTTTCAGGCTGGGTGACTTTGGGCACATTTGTCTCCATGCTTCAGTCCCCTCATCTTTAAAAGTGGTCAGTACTATCACCACCTCCCTTACAGGGCTGATGGGACAACATACGTGAAAATGCTGTCTAAATTGAGCGCTATGTAATATTTGTTGGGTGGTGGTTTAGGAGAGCTTTCCTGGAGTGGGTGGGTCATAGAATTGCAGGAGTTCACAGATAAGAGCCTCCCACATTTCCAGCAGGAAACAGTAAAGCAGCATTTCTCACCAAACACTGTCTTTCACTGTGCCAATATTTGGTCAGGTTTTTGTTTTGGTTTAAGAAGGAAAAGCAGTGTGCTGAGAAAGGGCATAAGTTTTGGAGTCCCATGGATTAGGTTTGAATCTTGTATTCACCATTGCCAACGTTGAGATGGTCAGATTACTTATCGTCTGTGAACTTTGCTTTCTTAACAGGCCCCTTCGAGTGGCTATTGGGAATGAATGAGACAGCTCAAGTGAAACATCTCAGTGCCTAGTGCCTCCCTAGTAAGTGCCCAATAAATATTAGTCCCCTTTCTTTCATTTCTTTTCCCTTTAGGAAGCAGCTAGTTTACTCAGTTTAAAAGGGACTCAGTTGTCCACGCCTTAGTGTGAACAAGTAATATCAGAATTCCCTTCTTGTCTAGGGTGAGATTGGTTGTCCTAAGGTGTGTGAGTGTGAGTGAGGAAGAATCATGGGAGAAGGCGGCAGGACTCTACTATGTTGGAGCTGGAGTAGGGGTCATTTGGTCATCTAGTTGGTGTGGGGGTGAGTGAAGAACACGTGATGTTGAGAGGTGAGTTTGAAGAAAGAAGGTGGGTGCTGAATGCTAGAGGGAAAGGCCAGTCTAGGGGTTGTGTGGAGTGGAGGACAGGACAATGAGCTATGGATGAGATCAGAGTCCCACCAGGGGAACATTAGGAATTGTGACTACAAATCAAAGTTGTGAGAGAAGTCCTGCATTCAGCCAGCTGTCATCTTAACACCTCTGAGAGTTGTGGTCATCCCAGAAAGGAAGAATATAAAAAGAAAGCAGAAATCTTCAAGATGGAAAGACTTTTTAAGTGTTTTCAGAGCCAAGGAAATGCACAACCTAATCAAGGTATCTGACAGCCTAGGTGGGGTTCAAGGTGTCTGAGAAAATGCAGTTGGGTATTGAAGCGCATCAAACTCAGGGATATGAGCTGGGTGACCACCTTCTTAGGTCTTAGGTAATGGAGGCCCCATAATAGGGCTTTCAGAGACAACAAATAGGAATTTATGGGTCCCTTCTTAGAATCCAGTCAGTAGCCCAATCAATGTTTCTGGTTGTTTTACCATCTCAACCGTCTGAGAAGGCAACCTCCAAAATATATGTGCAGCATCAATTGTTTCCTTGATAGGTAAGCATCTTTTAACTCTGGAGAACTTAGAATGAAGGATAGGCATGTTTAAGAACATGGAACCTGCAGCACTACTATATTTGCTCTAAGGAATCTATGCAGTTTGTTTTTAAATCCTTAACATACGGAGGAGAATTTGCCTTTTAGTTTGATAGGTTTACCTTGTAATACCAACTAAAGAGTGTTGAATAATTTATTTAGACTTGAATTTTAAGTCAAAATCTCGCCAAGTCTCTATATTGTTTTGGAACATTTAAAATGATTTGAGATTTGCTGTATTTATGAACGTAATCTATTGGCGATATAATAATCAAGTACTTGGGAAAGTTTGTTTTAGTCAGGTAAATGAAGTACTTAAATAAAATATATTAACCTCACATTACTCTTTTGTTTTATAAACAAAATAATAAGGTTTGTAAGCTGAACTTAACAGCTTAGACAAGAACTAGGATTTTGAATATGTAACTTCGAAAACTGAATATAATCTTAAAGCCAAAGTAATTTCTGGATAGTTATTTCTACACACAAAAGTATCCCTCATGGATATCAAACACCTCCTGGGGAAACTCTGCATATAGTATTATCACAGACCCAGTCACTCATCCTCTCTAGGTAGCAGTCGCTCTCCAGGCACTGGCAGCAGTTAAGATGGCCACCATGGGTCAAATCATAGGTACAGGCATGGTTTTTGAAACTTTTTAAAATTGGTTGGCAACATATATGATAAACTTTAAAAACAAAAGCTTGGGTCTTCCCTTGTGGTGCAGTGGTTAAGAATCGGCCTGCCAGTGCAGGGGACACAGGTTCAAGCCCTGGCCCGGGAAGATCCCACATGTTGCGGAGCAACTAAGCCCATGCGCCACAACTACTGAGCCTGTGCTCTAGAGCCCGCGAGCCACAACTCCTGAGCCCGCGTGCCACAGCTCCTGAGCCCGCGTGCCTAGAGCCCGTGCTCTGTAACGAGAAGTCACCGCAATGAGAAGCCCGCGCACTGAAACGAAGAGTAGCCCCCGCTCGCCGCAACTAGAGAAAGCCTGCACGCAGCAACGAAGACCCAACGCGGCCAAAAAAATAAAAACTAAATAAAAACAAAAGCTTTTGGCTTCTCTGGAAAATTAGAAGATCTGGCAACAGTAAGATCCCATTTCCCATAGGACAGCCGTTGGCCAGAGCTGAATAGCTGCCACCCCTTTGGGCATGTCCTTCCCATTTGCCACAGTCACCACTCTTCGTTTTGGTACCTAATACCTGGTTTATCTCACCTCTGTGACCTGTCTGGCCCACATTTTTGCACGTGACCCCTGAACTAGAGGTTTTCTGAGGTTCCTAACAGCAGATTGATAGCTGGGGGAAGGGCTCAGGAAAAGTGCAGTCCCTGCCCTCCTCTCTATTCTCATCATCTCCTCTGTCCAGGCTGTCTTTTCCCAGCCACCTGGCCCCAGGGCTGGTTTCAGCCACTAGAGGAAATATGCAAGACATTCCCAGGCTCAGACTTCTCTGTGTTTGCTGCTCTTGTCTATAACCACACTGGTTCCAGAGATTCTGTTGCCCAGACAGTTTGCCTGGGCTCTGACCTCATGTCTCAGTTCCTGTGAACTTCCTGCTTTCCTTCGTAATTTGACCACAGCCTCACTCTGGTGCGTGAGGGCTCCCAAGCTCTGCTTTATGAAGCTCCTGTACCTGATTATACCTGGTCTGTCAGGCTTGGTTTTGAATCTTCTAACTCAGACTCCCAAATCCCAACCCCATCTCCACCATCACTGCTCACTGGGCAGTGTGGTTACTCAGCTGAGGGATGGAAGATTGTTGAAGATTCAGGAGACATGGGAGGTGAGGTTGGAAGTGTTTGCATTTTCAAGAGAAGTATGGAGGCAGAAGCCAATCACAGTTTAAGGAGGCAACCAGTAGAAGGCTTTTTAGGTGAGGGAGGCAACTGAGCATAGTTGTAGGCAGAGGAGAAGGCAGCCGGAGAGAGAATTCAAGTGTGAGAATAAGGCCTCAGAGGAGGCATAGGGTGATAGGATAGGAAATAGCAATAGTTGGTGACTCCCAGGGAGATTCTGAAGCTCAGAAACATCTTAACACCTCACGAGATGTAGGAGTGGGCACTGTTGGAAGTCTGTAATCCCCTAGAGTGAGGGTTAAGTAAATGATACTGGAAGTTTGGAGAGTAGAAAGGGGCATGGCCATGGTGCTGGGGCCACAACCTGGGGCAGGAGAAATTTCCAGCAGTGCAGCCAACAGCCTCTCACAGTATCTGTAGACACAGTAGAAACATCTGAACCAAATGGTCATGAAGCTTGGTGAAAACCAGACCCAGTGAGAGTTGATTAATGGATCCATGTCAGCCTATACTAGAGGAAAGTCTCCAGTAGTGTTTTAGGGCTCAGTCTGGGCCTGTGTCTTGTCTGACATTTTTATTGACAACTGACTGAGGCAGCAGGCTCATCAAGTTTGCAGGTGATCGAGGTGGGAGGGGCAGCTAATACTTTGCATGAAAGAGTCAGGATTCAGAACGATTTCAACAGGCTGGAACACTGGGCTGGAACCAACAAGATTAAATTTAACAGGGATAAATGTAGAGTCCTGCACTTAGGTTAAAACAAAATCAATGACATAAATACCCGGTGGCGGGGTGGGCCAAGCTTGACAGCGGTTCATGAAGAAAAGACCTGGGGGTTTAGTTGACTGCAAGCTCAATATGAGTCAACTGTGTGATGCGACTGCTAAAACCTCTAATACAATCACAAACTGCATTAACCGAAAAGGAGCAGCCAGATCAACGGAGGTACTTACCCCACTGCTTTCTGAGATGTTCAGGCCACCTCTGGAATACTGGGTCCATTCTGAGGTCCGTTTTTTTTAAGGAGGTCAGTGACAAATGAGGAAATATTTTGGACAAGCAGCCAGCATGGCATTAGGCCGGAATACTGCCAGAAACTTTCCAGAAATTCTATGGTGCTGAGGTTCTGGGATGAAGGGCAGGAGTGACCCCAGGCAAAGACAGTTGTATCTGGAGCACTCTTCTGGTACTTGGGAGAAAATAGGGGGACCTACTTCTCACTTCCTGTGGGTACCCAGAGGCATTGACCTGTGAATTTCATCCCAGGATTTCCTGAAGTCCAGCGATTAAGGGTTACTGAGAAGGGGTCTAGGATGGGGATCAGCATGGGAGTGGGTAGAAAAATGGGGCAGTGTGGTAGGAAGGAATCTGCAAATTTGGACCACCTCCCCAGCGCCCTCCCCCAGGACACGTAGTCCCCACTTTGGTCAGAGCGTGGCGCCCTCACTCCATGTGGGGATCCTGAGTCAACAGCAGGAGCCCAGTGGACGGCCAGGCTGCGGCTGCACTTCTCACACTCCCCACTGCAGGGAGCCCATGGGGCCACTCGTCTTAGGTGCGGCTGGCCTGGGACTTCTGGGTGGCAAGAAGACTCACAGCACAAACACACATGGAATTCAGGTGTGTCTCCTATTGCAGCCAAGCATTCCTGCCTGAGTTACTGTGCACGTGGCCTCTTCTCTGCGCTGGCACGGAGCCCAGGGTGCAGGGGGCTGCTCCTATGGCAGGAGGGTTCCCTGCACCGAGAGCTCCATTTCTGTGGGGTCATGGACCAACCCGAATCCCCTGCCCCTGGCTGGCTGAATGACTGTCACCAGTTTACCTAAACTAAGTTCTGTTTGTCTTGGGTTCCTTAACTGTTTGAAGTAGAATAACACTGCCAAGTTCATAGAGTTGTTAGGATTGAAAGAGTCATCTAGGGTAATGATTCTGAACTGATACAGGAATCACCAGAGGAGCTTGTAGAAAGTGCAGATTTGTGGCTCCACCACCAGTCATTTAGTAGTTCTGGATGGAGCTCAGGAATCTTTCTTAACCATCTCCCCAGGTGATTCTGATGTCCATGGCCCTCTGACCACATTTTGAGAAACTGACCTAGGACGTACAAGACTACCTAGTATGCATCAGTTCTGTTTCTCAGAGCACACATGAAGGACAGTGTGGCGATCAAGAGTACACAGGCTTGTTCTCCAGATAACTGTAGCCAAGGTGTTCGGAGGAGGACGATGGGTCTGGAGATGGGGACACAATATTTAAGCCCAAGATGGATGTTTTGAGACTTGGGGAGGTTGGATGTACTGAGGCCCATAAAGGAATTGGGATGCTGGCACCAGGGATGGGGATACTGGTGGGGTGATGGGGGTATGTTGGTGCATTGGAGTGCTGAGTGTGATGTGTTGTTGAAGGAAATAGGGGCAGAGTGTACTGAGAGGGGAAGGAGCTGAGAGGATGGGTTGGAGTACACTGGCGTCTTCTTGAGGGGCTGGAGATGAAGGTTTGTTATATCATGATGGGGCCATGAAGATGAAGTGGTGGAGACTGCGATGCTCAGTGAAGCCCCACGGGGGCAGCCATGCTTTGTGTTTTGTGGTGAGACATTGAACCCATGCTTCTGACTATTCTCTTTTTTGGTGTAAGAGGGGAGGGGGATGCTCCTTAAGTTTCTGGGGGAACTTTCCTGGTCGCAGAGGGTATAGGTGAAGAGTGTGTGTGTGTGTGTGTGAGAGAGAGAGAGAGAGAGAGAGAGAAAGAGAGGGAGAGAGAGAGAGAGAGAGATAGGAGAGAGAGTGTGTGTGTGTGAATGGGGAGGGGAAGGCAAGCTTATGCACTGAGATTTTAAAAAGTCCTTTTCTGGATATCCTCACTGACTTGAGGAGAGGGAGTCAGTTTCCAGGATTCCTCTCCCCTACCTTCACATACAAAATAACGTTTGACCTGCCTGGTTTCTCTTGGGGCTCAACTCTCCAAAAGCTGGCACTCTTGTCAGCTCATGAGCATGAGCATGTGGATGTCTGCTAACTGAAAACACCTTCCAGAAACTCTGACGATCTTCCCGGAGGAACATTCTAGAAAGAATCCTCAAATTTCAAATCCTTGAAAACTGGAATTGGACGAGAATTTAGGTGCCATCTGATGCAGTCTCCCTCAGTTTGGTTCTGGGGAGGACCTTGTGAGGACACCCTGCTTTCTAAGCCTTTGGGGATCCCAGAGCCTGGTGTGGATGACAAGACTCATACATTACCTAGGGAAAAGGGAGACTCGAGTCAGGTAGGGGTTTGTGGGTTCTGCCAGTAAACACCGAGGAGGTCAGAGCTAGGTGAGCACTTACGGAAGGCTCCCTAGAGCAGGGCAGCTGAAGCTGCACCTTAAAATGGGTAGAATTATTTTTAGTTACTTTTGTTCTGACTATGATTTTATGAAAATGAAGGAAAGAAAAAACACTGGAATGAGAGGGTGAGGCGTCTTCGTCTGTCTGCAGGGGAGCAAAGCTATAGAGGCCTGAATCCATCTGAGGTTTGGAGGACAGTAGAGAGACCAGCTTCGTTAGAGGGCTGGGACCACTGTCAGAGCAGAGTAAGTGAGAAGGAGAGAGGGGTGTGGCTGTGGCGGGAGGGGTGAGGTGGAAGACAGAGGAAAGAAGCTCAGGGTTGGGCTCACAGTAGGGACAGTGAGGGTTGAGGCTTGAGCAAATGAGAGCACCCAGGAGACAGGAGAGAAGAGGGTTCCAGGGACAAGTGTGAACATACATCCAGAGAAGCACTTCCCAAGTAAGCAGGCATGGAACCCAGAGAGTGGAGGTCATTGAGATGGAGAGAACACAGGAGGGGCAGTCACAACAGCTCAAACTCTGAAGAGTTGTTTGGTATAGGAGGCGGGGGTGAGGACCCAGTGAAGGTCATTAGAGTTGGTGATTAAGGGGTCAGCAGAATGGTAGGGGTTAAAGAGTGAGTTGGTGGAGAAGAAATGAGGCAGCAAGTGTAGACCATTGTAGGTTATCCTTTGAGAAATACACAGAGGACTGGAGATGGGTTATAGTTTGAAAAAGAAGCCACAGCAAAGCTTTGTTAGCCTGGAGGAGAGGAGCAAATCTGTGGACAGAGGACAGGGGAGAAGGAGCTGTTGGAGAGGAAGAGATTGAGCAGACACTGGGAAGAGCCAAGTTATAGACAGGAAAGTAAGGGAAGGGAGCCAGGGCCTAGAAGAGGTCAAAGCCGCAGATGAGAAGAAAGGGGTGAAGTCGTAGAGCTCTGGTTGGACCCAGACTTTGACCTCCTAAAGTAGGCTCCTTCAAGTAAGGGTGGCCAGGGTGGGGCTGGGCTGGAGGGATACAGAGGAAGGGGTGGAATCAAAGGAGTGGTCTGGACATCTGACATATTGCCCAGCAGACCTGGGAAGCAGAAGATCCGGGCTTGGTTTTCTCTTGGGTCAGGTCTGACGCTCTGCTTCTGGGAGCAGGATGGGGCAAGCGAGCCGTGGTGCGACCAGATTACAACAGTCTCAGGAGCCTAGAGGCCAGAACAGTACGAAGGCAGGGAGGGGCCTTGCTGGGGAAGAGAGGAACAGCTGCCAGAGCAGGCCTGGGAAGGCTTGATTGAACAGTGCAGGGCCATGCAGTGTAGGGGGGCCAAGAGCCTGAGTTTAACTGTGAAGGATTATCATTGTTACTCTTTTTAAGTATCTGAGGTAGGATTTGAGTGGAGAAAAGAACATAAGGAGATGCAGAAAGGGAGCATTGCTTTGTGCCAAACACTGTTCTAGATTAACTGATCCTCACAGGACCGTCTGTGAATTAGGTAGCTGCTATAATTATTATTTTACATATGAGATCAAGGTTCAGAGAGGGGAAGTAACTTAGCTGAGGTCACACAGCCTGTTGGTGTCAGAGTTAAGTATTTGAATGTTTTTTCTGTTTCCAAAGCGTATGCTTTCTGCTATGCCTTTTTATCACTACTTACTAGGTAAGTGACCTTGAAAAAATTACTTAATTTCTTCCTCACTTTCCTCATCTGAAAAGTGGGGATAATAGTAATGCTAGCTCATAGATTTTTGTGAGGATTAAGTAAATATATGTAAAGGACCTAAAACAGTGTCTAGTACATAGAAAGTTTTACTTAGGGGGTGCTGCCCTTATTATTATTTCTCATTGATCCTCATAGCCTCTAGCCAGAAGCTAAGGACTTTGAGGAGGTTGAAAGAAGGTCTTGGAACATACTGGTAATTTAGAGACGATCAAGTAGTTGGGAGGAAGGTGAGAGAACAGTATACAACCAGTGGTTCTCAACCAGGGATATTTTTGTTGATGTGGCCGGCAGGAACTACTGGTTTTTGGTGGGCAGGAGCCAGGAGTGGTAACAGTGGTCAGTCATGTCCCAGTTGATAATGTGCAGGTGAAACTCAGCTAGAAAGGATGCTTGGGATTTAACTTCTCAGAAGAGTAGCAATCCCAGAGATTGGAGCAGCTTGAGCAAATGTCAGGAGGAGCTTGAAGACCTGTCTGGCTGGGAAGAATTAGACTCTGTTGGAGGCAAGTGTTCCTGGAGGGAAGAGCAGGCTTAAGCCTGCAGAGGAGGCTGGGAGCACATCCCAGAAGGTCAAACTGAGAGCTCTGGACACTGAGCAGAGAAATGGAGACCTGTGGGGTTCTGGATGAGGGCATGGCATATTTAGGAAGACCACTCATGCAGTCAGGGAAGACACTGGGTGAGGGGGACAATCTGGACCAAACCCTGGAGGAAAGGCACATGAGTTGGACTGGGTTTGGGGTTAAAATGTGCAGATAAGCGGCAACACTAAGGGACATTTGAAGGGAAACTCCCAGTGTGAAGATTCATGAATTGAGAGTGGGCTGGGCCTGATCTAGCAGGCACATGGCCTGAGGAAATTCTGGGAGATGTGGGCTGCTTTGGGACTCAAGGTGATCACAGTGGATTTAATGTAGTGATGGGGAATCTGGGAGGAGATACCTGGTGAGGAATTGGGGATGCCAGTTGGACGTTGGACTGAAGTACCGATTTGGGAGTCATTAATCCAAATCTATTGAGTACACTCAATACACATATAAAAGAGGGCCCCTTTGAGGGTCTTTCCTATGGGGTTGCTAGTTGAATTTGAAGTCCTGCTTGTAGATAAGTTGGTCATGGGAGAGAGTGTGGAGGGGAAAGCACTGAAAACCTTCAGACTGAGCCTGGGCCCCTTCTGCAGATAAGAAGAGTTGCCGGGAGAGAATCAGAGAGGTTGGAGAACTAGGAGAGGGCAGAGAGCTTCCAGAAGAGCATCACCAGCGCCACGTACCCCAGAGAATAGGCCTAGGGGTTGGCTGCTTCCAGAACAAGTGACTTCAGGACAGCAGCAGGGTGGAGGCCAGAGGCAGGCAAGGGAGCCACTGCAGGAAGGAGGCAGTGGGTGAAGATGGCTTGTGGGTTGGAGAAACTTGGGAGTTCAAGGAAAGAGGGAGACAGTTGAGGTTCCCAAGGCAGGTTGAAAAGGGTGTATATGAGAGAGAGGAAACATTGAGGCTGATGGAGGGGATGGAGTAGGAGAGGTTGTTCTTCACTTAGGTAAGGGGTTCCCAAGGAACCATCCCCACCTTAGGTACAAAGTAGTAGATTTCTCCAGGCTTCATTCTCTGGCCTTTCTCTGCCCCACCTGCCTTCTTAACCCCCAGTTTAGGCTGTTGTTTCCTCTGCCCCCCTCAAGGAACACAGAGAAAAACAGATAGCCCGTGTCCTGTAACTATCCTGATTTATCTGGCTTTCCTACCCTGCCCTCCATACTCAGTGATTCTCAACTCCTGCGCCCTCAGCCTTCCCTTTCCCAGGATAAAGTTCAGTTCCTGTAAGGTGACTTGACTGTAGAGTTTTTTCCTGTTTGCCATCCTCAGTGCATGTGGGCTTTTCAGAAAGCTTGTGGAGCACCCTGTGCCCTTCTCCCCCACTACCCCACCCACCCATTGTCTTCTCCTACTCATATTCAGGCAGGACTTACCTTTTTTAGTCTGTTGCTTTGGTCACAGTCCCTTCTGGGAAGTGGTTCCCTGATCCCTCCCCCACCAGCTCCCTGGTCTCTTTGAATCTGTCACCAGAGTTAGGAATCAGCAGAGGATGTTGAAAACTCCTCTCCTCGAGGAATCCTCCTCCAATTGGGCTCATTCAATTCTTATTGCTCCTTTCCTCTGTCGATTTTGAGGACCCACTTAGATAACTTTGCAGATAAAAAGTAGCACGTGCTCTGGCATCTTACTGTTTTGGAACTATTCTGCTTCTGTTGCATTGTAATATTCCAGAAGACAACTAGAGATCACCTAGTTCAGGGATTTCAAATAATACTTTAAACTTTAGAACCTTCAATTCTGAACACACACACACACAGATAAAAGCAGAAGTGCTGTGGCTGAAGCTTGCTCGCCTTTGCTCCCATCCTTGCCCACAGCAGCTTGGATGCTCCTGAGCCCCTAGAGCTCCACAGAATACATTCTGATGCCTTCATTTACAGGTGAGGAAAATGAGGCCCAGAGAGATGAAGAGACTTGCCCCGAGTCACACAGCAAGGGCAAAAACTCAGGGTTTCCCGATATCCCTCCCAGTTTTGGCATTCTAGGACTTGTTAACTTCTAGCCAAGCTGTCCCTCTAGTGTTCTTTTGTGTACCTCGTCATTGTCATTCATTCATTTAGATGTTTATTGAGCACCTACTGTGCGATGTGTACAGAGTAGGCCCTCAGGACTGTTAGGTAGCAGTCCTGTGAGTTGGTGGAAGCAAAAGCAGACACTGTCTGCCCTCATACGGCCTTCAGTCTAGTGGTGGGGACAGAAAAACTGCATCTGTGAAAAGTGCCATAAAAGAGAGATCAACGGTTTGATAACGTGGGCTTATAAGTGGGATGTCAGTCCTTTTGGGCTGTTAGAACAAAATACATAGACTGAGTAGCTTATAAACAACAGAAATTTATTTCTCATAGTTTCAGAGGCTGGTGAGTCCAAGATCAAGGCACCAGCAGATTTAGTATCTGGTGAGGGCCTGCTTCCTTGTTCATAGATCACCATCTTCTCACTGGGTCCTCACACGGCAGAAGAGACAAGGGAGCTCACTGGAGTCCCTCTCATAAGGGCACTAATCGCCTCCCAAAGGCCCCACCTCCAAATACTATCACATTGGGGATTAGGTTTCAACACATGAATGGGGGCAGGCACAAACATTCGGTCTATAGCATGAGGGATTTAACCTAGTTAGGAAGTGACCTGGAGCCAAGAGCTAAAGGTAAACTGGGAGAACAGAGAAGAGAAAAGTGTTGCAGGTGGAGGGAGCAGCATATGCAAAGCCCTGCGGCAGGAGGGAGCAGAGTGGGATGAGGAATGAGAGGAGGCCAGTATGGCTGGAGCATAGGGAGTAGGACCATGGCTGGGCAGGCACGCAGCAGGTGTGTACAAGACGGGGCTGTGCAGACTGTTGAGGAGTGCTGGGGCTTTATTCTGGAACTAGATTTGTGTTTCAGAAAGATGTCTCCAGTTCCGAAAGGTAACTGAATGCCTTGTCCCCAGCCCTGTCCCAGCTGGGCTGCTTTCATTCCATCACCTTCTGTCTGCTTTTCTGACATCAGTCACGTGCTGCTTGGGGTGTTCTTAGCAGGGCTTGTTGCCACTCTTTATGGCATATGCATTTTGGCTCTAAGGTATATGTATGCAGTGTAGTGTGTGAATGTACTGCGACTGTATCATTTATTCATTCAATAAATGTTAAGTTATCGAGTGCCACTAAGAGCCAGGTACCATTTGATTATCATTGTGGGCAACAACAAGCTGGGTGATAGCATGTCCTAGTGTGTGATGTTGTGTCATGTGTGGGTGCTTGTGTGTGATGGTGTTGACTGTGTGCTCTAAATGATGGTTACTACGGGTGGCTGTGTTATCATATGGCTGTTGTTGTGTGTCTCCCCTTGGGGTCCTTGTGTGTGACTGTCATTGTGGGTGTTATGTGTAACTCAGTGTAACAACAGTGGGTGTGCCTGAGGTTGTGGGTGTGTTGTTGTGCAGTGAACATAGGACTGTCAGTGTGTGGCACGCATGTCCTGTGCAGGTGAGGCTCGCTGTGTGATGTGTCTGTGTGTCAGTGGGGGGCACGGGAGACCCCCATCTCCTGCTGTAAATCTGGAGGAGAATGAGCTTCCCCAGACTGTTGGAGGCACTCTTCGTGGCCCCTGGGATGATCGATGCAGGGAATGGAGCCTCCACCTGGCGCGGCCCTGGGATGTTGGGGAGCTGGAACCGCCCTTGCTGGCGCTGGAGGGGAAAGGGGTGATGGGGGCGACTAGGCGGGTCTGGGCTGGCCAGACGGGCCAGATTAATAAAGAGGGACCCGGGGGAGGGAAGGCCAGGGTGGCGGCGGCTGCAGCAGGAGGCAGCTGAGATGAAAGTGGCCCGACTGGCGAGCAGGCAGGTGGCCTCTCCCCTGCCCTGTCAGCACTTTTTAATGTCCCCTTGGTTAGAGTGTGTGGGAGGAGTAGGGCGAGGGAAGCTGGAGCTCACCTTTCCCAGGCCCTGGGGGAGGGGGCTGGGGCAGCCACGAGGTGGGGTTGCTTTTGGTGGGGTGGGAGGAATGCGGTCATAGGTGTAGCTGAGAGGAAGAGCCTGGCTCATGCCCCATCCCTGTCCCCTGTAAACTTACCTTAGCTCAGGCTATCCAGGGGTGGCAGGATTAGGAAGCAGCTGGAGAAACAGAAAACGAGAAAGGGAGGTAGAAGGGGGTGACTGTGTGTGAGAATGTGGGCACAGCACATGCAGGTTACTGTCAGGCCAGGCAAGGGTGGGGTGTGTGTGTGAAATTGAACCTGCCTATGTAAATGAGCGTGAGGCTGTGTTCATGAGAACGTGTGAAAGACCAAGACCCTATGTGTTTGTGTTTGTTCAGCTCTCTGCAGTTGGCAATTTAAATTTTTAAACAGGGGGCTCTCGTCCTGGCTTGGCCTGTTGCTGGTGTGTGGTGTTGGGCGGGTCATTTAACCTCCCTGAGCTCTGTTGCTTTATCTCTAAAGTAAGGATAAGGGTATCTGTTTCACAGGATGATTGTGGGGCTTAAGTAGACCAAAATACATTTTCAACTGTAAATCTCCCTATAAACGTTTGGTATCATTAATAACTACACATGGGGTGTGTTGGGTGACTGTGTGTGAAGGTGTGGGTGTGTCCGGAGGCCTGAGCGTCTTTGTGTATCAGCCATAGTGGGTGCATGGGTGAGAGAACAAGCATCATAGTAAGTGTGAACTTTATTTGCGGTAAGTTTGTTGTGTGAGTGAGTATACAGGTGTTGGAAGTGAATTTGGTAGTTGTCGTAAAATATACGAAAATATCTGTATGGATCCAAGTGTAGGGAGTGTGAGTGTCTGTGTGTGACTGTGAATGTGTGTTTTTGTCTTTGGGTGTCTGCATCATTGCGTGTATCTGTTTGCAGTAGATGATTTTGTGTCTCAGGGTGTATCTGAGTTAGTTGCCCTGGCACCTGAGATGGACGCATGCATCTTGGAGCGTATACTGGCCGTGTGGGGGATGTGTGGAGATGGGTTTGTGTGTCTGTGTTTCTCTGGGTGTGTGTGCCAATGCCAGTGTGGTTGAATGTGCCTTTGTCTCGGTCGTGTGAGTGTGATGGCGGTATGTGGTGCCTTGGTGTGGCTGTGTATGACAGTGTGTGTGCATGCGTGCGTGCGCGTGAGTGTGTGTTTGGTGAGCGGCTCTGCTGCCTTAAGCACCTTTCGAATACATTGGCCACAGCTCATTGAATCCTTTAACAATCTGACTCTGCTCTTCCTTCCCCGTTTTTTCTAATTCAGTTCCTCTTATTACAAAAATAAAAAATAAAGCGCTGCCCCTTTCCAGCGGCTGGCCCCGCGGAGCCCCTGCCTCGGGACCAGCCGTGTTTCACTCCATTTCGGAGAAAACGGGAAGTCGGTGATTTTAAAAAATATTTTCTACTTTATTTGGGATTTAATGTTCTTACAGAATCCTGCTGCCTCCCTCTGTTCCCCCTCCCCATCCACCCCCAGCCCCACATACAAGAGGCGTAATGGCCCATTCAACATATTAGGGGAGCCGAGCATGTGCTCGCGTGCACGCGCCTGTGTGTGTGTATGCACACACACTCTTGGATAAAAACACACAGAGCCCCACGGCAGACACATAGGAATACACAGCAGCTCAAACATATACTCAGACATGAATTCAAACACTCTGTCCTAATACTCAAACACCACACAAAGACAGAGACCCAGACACAATCACTTTGATGGGAAACACAAAAGCTGGAGCACTGTTGGGGGAGACCCTGTGGAGACATGGAGAGAAACAGACAGGCAGAGAGGGGAGGAAAGAAAGAGACATGTTCCCAGTGACAGGTCAGAAGCAACTTTTATGCTATAAAGGAACATGAGTAGAGTAGTTCAAGGAAATGAGAGGGGGGTTGATCATCCCTGGGCCAGGCATTGCCCCTTTTGTACAAGGGGATACTGTATGGTCAAGAAGTAATTACTCAAGGTCATGACGGGAGTCAAGCCTAGATGTGGGGACAGAAATAAGAATACTGTGCCACTTCCCTGCGCCCTACTATCAGGGTCCCAGGGCAGTAAAATATATAACTCTGTGTGTGTGTGTGTAAGATGTGCTTTTGTACAGGACTAACTTAAGTGCCACATACATATTAGGCTCAACAGATGTTTGCAGAGGCTGGCAGGGCCCGGATGTGGCTGTGTGGGTCTTTAAATGTATATTTGAGAACCTGTGTGTGCACACACATGGGAGCATCCATTGTGGTGTATAAGCCTGTGTAAGTGTGGCTATGTGTGGCTGTGTCTATGCATAGACTGTAAATCCCATAGGGGCAGGAACCATGTATCCTCTCTGTATCTCCATCACCTAAGAAAGGGCCTGGCACATAGTAGGTACTCAGTAAATATTCATTCAAGAATGAATGAATGAACAAAGTCACTCTGGGAGCTCAGATAGCTTAGGGAGGGCCTGATCGTCACAGGTAGAGACCATGAGCAACCCAGCCTCTGGGCAGGACCTGGGAAGAGGGGAGATGGTGCACAATGAGATGGTGGGGTGGGAACTCTGGCAGTCTCTCCCTGCTGCTGTCTCTCTTGTTAGGAGATGTGGGCCCTCTGGTCAGTGCTTTGTCCAGAGTGATGAGTTTCAAGAGTTATTTCAGACTATTCTGTGGTTAAAAAAAAAAAAAAAAAGAAATGAGCTATCCATTAAAAAAATATGGGATAGGTGAGGAAGAGACGGGCAGAAGTGGACAGAAGTTCAAGATGGATGATGGACAGACAGACATATTGAGTAAATACACAAACTCATTAATAGATTTATTTATAGACCAAAAGACAAATAGAGACACAGATAAATTGGTATACAGATAGACACACAGACTGACATGGATAGTCATGTAGGCAGACAGTCTCCAGGAGTGACTGACAGACCAACAGACAGGCAGACCAATCGATAGACAGCTAGATGGACAGCTGATTGCGCAGAGAAGATGGATGTATAGCTCAGCATATAGAATAGGCCTACCCAATAGCCATGCCCCACATTCTGTCCTCCCTTCTTGCTAGCGGAACCCATTCTTTTGTTTGGTGTTTGGAGACCAAGTGCTTTGGGGAAGGTTGAACCTCTCCCTTGCCCCAGAGGTGAATCTTAGTTGGTCCAGGAAAATCATGGTAATTCCATTCCCCTCGCTGGAGACTGATTTACAAATGGATATGTGGTAAAATTCTGACCACTGAAATGTGGGAGGACGTCTCTTAAGGAGACTTTGGGGAAATTTTACCTCAAACTTATAAAAGGACCGATGGAAGAGATGTGCCCTCTTCTCTCCTTCTGGATTTTGGACTTTCCTACGTGAAGATGTAATGTGCTGAGTTGCTGCAGCCTTTTTGAAACCCTGAGGTTCCTCTGAGTTAAAAGCTGACATGCCAGGGATGGTAGAGGATAGCTGTGAAAATCTGGGTGCCAAATGATGCCCCTGGGCCACATTGACCAATTTAGGAATCTCTCTGTCCCCAAACTTCTTGTTATGTGAGATAATATTTTTCTTACCACCTAAGCCATTTTTTTTTCCAGTTTAAATACTTCAATGTGTATTTCCTAAAAAAAATAAGGATGCTGTCTTACATAGTCATATGCAATCATGTAGATCAGAAAATTAACATAGATATAATTCTACCACGTAATCCACCGATCCATTCAAACTTTGCCCATTGGTACTATAATATCCTTGATACCTTTTTTCCCCTTCTGGTTCAGAATCCCCTCCAGAGTCACAATTGCATTTAATTGTCATGTTTCTGTAGTTGCCTTCCTTCTGGAACAGGTCTTCAGTCTTTCTTTGTCTTTCATGTCCTGGATAATCTTCAAGAATACAGAATAGGTTTTTTTTAGGAGTATCTCTCAATTGGGGTTTATCTGATGTTTCCTCATGTTATGCATTTTTTGGCAGGAATGATGCTGTGTTCTTCTCAGTGCATTATATCAAGAGGCACATGACCTTGATTTGTCCCAATATTCCTTTTTTTAAATACTGTCTTGATTACTGTAGCTTTGTAGTATAGTCTGAAGTCAGGGAGCTTGATTCCTCCAGCTCCATTTTTCGTTCTCAAGGTTGCTTTGGCTATTCGGGGTCTTTTGTGTTTCCATACAAATTGTGAAATTTTTTGTTCCAGTTCTGTACCTAAGCCAGGTAGGTAGGATCATCTGTCACTTGCAGCCAAAAACATCCTAATGCTACCCAAATCAACTGACAAATTGGCAGACAGACAGATCAAAAACAGGTAGAAAAACAAACAGGCAGATGGGCAAAGACAGACAGGTAGTCAAACCTAGGACATGTAGATATCTGGCTAGTTAGACAAATTTAAAAGCAAAAAGAAATGGGTAACTGAATGGATGGATAGATAGAGATGGACAGAGAGATAAACAGACAAACTGGGCAGCAGACAGTTGGGAAGACAATCAGACTCTGACCCCAGTGTTTATGTTTATCACCTGTTAGATGACTACTTACTTCTATTAACTATGTAATGTTCATTTTGGGGAAAAATTCTCTCTGTCTCTCCGTCCCCTCCCTCCCTCCCTCTCCCCTGACCTTCTCTCCCATCTCTTCCCTCTCCCCTCTGTCTCTCTTTCTCTCCCTCTCTCCCTCTTTTCCTGTCTTCTCCTTCCCTTTTTCCCATGTCCTCCCCCTCTGCTTTCTTCCTGTGCCTTACTTGCTTCTGTCTTTAAGTGTCCCCATACTCACAGCTGACTCTCTGCCTCTCATGAGAAGACATGTTACCTATGTGACAGAGGCTGCCTCTGAGCAAGGCTTGGATTGGGGACAGTGAAGGAGCATGGGAACCATGGAAGGCAGAGAACCTCCTTTTATTCCCATCCTACCCTCAGCAGCCCCAGGCAGCAGCTAAGTCCTGGCCTAGGGTTCTTTTCCTGACCGCCACTCCCCTCTTCCTCCCTGCTCCCTGCCAGAGATTCCAAGAACCTGGGGTTAGGCCTTTGAAGTCTTCCTCTGAGATCTGTTCACTTTGAAGGCTTGAGGGAAGGGAGCAGACTCAGGACTTGCTTTTTTGTTAAGGGGCAAGGAAACGGTGGCAAATATAGACGCAACAAGGGAAGGGAGGTCCACCAAGCTCCTCAATCCAAACCTCAGTTCTCTCCACCTTTTGTGTCCATCTCAGTCACTGGCCACTTAATGAATATCCTTTGAGTCTCTTATTTCAACAAATAATTATTGAGCTCCTGTGGCATACAAGGTGCTACCTGGTGCTGTGGGAGACAAATGGGAAAGAAGGTAAGTCCCTCTATTGGAGGCATCTTCTGTTTTTCTTCTTCCCTTTATGTGTATCTCTCTTTGGGTGTCTCTGTCTTTCTCTTAGTCAGTAGATCAAGAAATTATCATAAAGAAGCCACTATCTGCCATGCATTCCATATCTCTCTCCTCTAGCTCTGCCCTCTTTCCACACCACACCCAGCTGCACTCTCGGGGTCCAGTGCCCACTTTGGCTACAGCAAGTGGAGCAGGCACTTTCCAAGAACAGAAGACACAGGGGATTGATGACTCTGTGGCGGCCCGCTTCTCCTTTCTCCCAGGATAACCAGTCTGTCAGAGGACCAGGGGAGGGGGGAGATGACTTCACAGGGATGCAGGGGGTGGGTGGTCCCCAGGGTATTCCTTTTCCTCATCTTTGCCCTTCATCTCCTGCTGCCTAATTATTTTTTCTGAAGCATTACTCTGAGCAAGTACTCCACTGACCAAGACGATTCAGCATGGCATTCAGAGCTCTTCACAATGGGCCCCAACCTACCCCTTCCAACACCCTCACTCCCACCCCCCATAAGCCCTTCAGGACTGGCCACCTTCCTTGACAGGCCCACAGTTTCCTGCTTCTCCACCAACCACATTCCACATCTTTTAAAGCCACACTCAGATGTCACCTATTTGAGGAAACCTTCCCTGATCGCCCCCTGCAAGAGGCTCCAGCTCAGACCACAGGCACCAAATACACCCTTGTATACACGCACACTGACCTCCAACTACAAATGTTGACAACATCATCTAGACGTTTCACCACCATGTCTTGTGCTTTCTACCCTGCTCTGGTCAAAGTCCAGGCTCCTCCAGGCTCATGGATGGCCCATCCCCAAGACCTTTCATATTCTTGGTCCCACTCTTGCCAGACAGGCCCTGATATGATTTTTGGGTTATGGCCCTTGACCTGTTCCCTCAGCCTTCCTCATTATCTGCCCAGACAGTGACCTTTCCTTCCTCCTCCCCTCCACTGCCCTTCCTCCTCCTCTTCCTTCTCAACGTCAACAAGCTTCCTTGAGAGCCTACTGTGTGAGCTCATTCCACACCCCCAGGGTGTAGATCTGGAGCCAGACTGCCTGGGTTGTAATTCTGCCTCCACCTCTTCCTAGCTGTGTGACCTCAGGCAAATTACTTAACTTCTCTGTGCCACATTTCCTCATCTGCAAGATGAGATTAATAATGGTACCTGCTTCACAGGATTGTTGAGAGGATTGATTTGGTATGAGTAGGGTGCTTAGAACAGTCCCTGACACATGGTACTATAACAGTGAGAGTTCTGCTTCTCATTTTATTCTGCTTCTGACTCTAGGGATTCAGAATTCTCAAGTATAGAGGAGGAGAACTGTAAACTACTGAGCAGCCCCTGTGTGCTGAGTGTCTTACATGCGGTGTCTCAAAACAAACAAAAAAACCTTGTGAGATGGGATTGTCACCACATCTGTTTAATGAACAAGGAAATGAGGGTTTAGGTAGCTGAAGTGACTTGCAAAAGGGCTCACACCAAGACAGGGAAGATTCAGGAGTTGAACTCAGATTTAGTTGATTCCAAAGCTGTGCCTTTTCCAAGACACTGAGCTGTTTCTTTAATTTGAGGATCAAGAGTTTAGGATTTGGAATTAGCAATTCAAGGATATGAGGTCTCAGGGTGCTGGTATTTTGGGGGTCCACATTACCTTGACTGAGAGCAGTTGGAGTATGAGTAACTTGTTTTCAGAGTGGTTATAGTGTGTGACAGGGGAGTGCAGCCTCACTGCCATACATCCCCACCCTCTGCCTTCTGAAATCCATGCTCTGGCCTCACACTGTGGTTTGGGGGTTTCCGGGGGGTGAAGGTCAGGTGAGTACTGGAGGACAGTAAGAGTCACCAAATTAATGACTTGCCTGGGGTCAGGAAGTCCAGGGCTACCTGGAGATGAATTATCTGGTTAAGAAGCCATGACCAGGTGGATCAATGGAGAGAGAGGGTTTTGTCACTTATTGCCCTGCGTTTAAAGAGCTGCACCCCTCGGGCTGGGGCTTATGAAGACTGTTGCTTTTCTCCAGTAGTTCCCTAGCCCTGGATCACTGAGTCCTCAGGGAGCCTAGC
This sequence comes from Neophocaena asiaeorientalis asiaeorientalis, assembly GCF_003031525.2. Taxonomy (NCBI): domain Eukaryota; kingdom Metazoa; phylum Chordata; class Mammalia; order Artiodactyla; family Phocoenidae; genus Neophocaena; species Neophocaena asiaeorientalis. Next base: position 3,644,857 of record NW_020185331.1, read on the forward strand.
TGGGGAGACATAAGTACTGAGGGCTTCCCCAGGAAGCAGATTCTGAGATAGAGATTAATGCTCAGAGTGTTATCAGGAAGCTCTTGGGATCAAAACCTGTGGAAGGAGAGGAAAGAATCAGGATTGGGCAGAGCCCAGCCCTTTGGGTCACTCTGAGGCTAGAATGGCCCTTCAGTTTTTCCCCAAGTTGGGGCCAGAGGTTTCATACCCCTGTGTTGGTGGGTCATGGAATGCAAGTAGCCCCAGAAATGGGTGTGACCTTAGGCTGGGCAGCTCTCTTCAACTGAGGCCATTCCCCCACAGGAGCTGAAAGCTGAAGACTGTCTGCTAGCACTCCCAGCAACTGGGGTAAGTCCTTCATTGAAGGGAATCGGACAGCACATTATAGTGTCCACCAAGGCACCTACCTGAGCTGGGGAGGGTGGGGCACTCACAGTGAAGTAAGGCTCCTGTGTATGAGACAATGCCTGAGCTTTGAGAAGAATGAGTAGGGGTTACAAGGCAAAAAAAAAAAAAAAGGAAGGGGAACATGTAGGGAAAGGGGAGTTTCTGGTTGAAAGAACAGCATGGGGACTTCCCTGGAAGTCCAGTGGTTAAGACTTCACCTTTCAATGCAGGAGGTGTGGGTTTGATACCTGGTCGGGGAGCTAGGATCCCACATGCCTTGCGGCCAAAAAAGTAAAACATAAAACAGAAGCAATATTGTAACAAATTCAATAAAGACTTTAGAAGTGGTCCACATCAAAAAAATTTAAAAATAAATAAAATTTAAAAAAAGGAACAGCATGTACCAAAACCCAGAGGCAAAGTTGACACAGGAGAGGTAGGCAGGGCTCAGATCTGAAGGTCTGAACTACTGTGCTAAAGAATTTGAGTTTTTGTATTAAGGGGATGGGGAGCCTTTAAGGATTTTAGGACAGTGTGTGGCATAATTAAAATTTGCATTTTAGAATAATCTTGGCATGCCACTTACTAGCTGTGTTACTAAAAAGTGACCTAACCTCTCTGTGCCTCAATTCCCTCATCTGTAGAATGGGGTTAATGACAGTGCCTGCCTCTTGGAGTTGTTTTAAGAATGCACTGAGATAATATGGGTAGAACTGGCATGTAGCAATCCTTGGTGAAGATTAACTGTTGTTATAGCTATTATAGGCTGGATTGGGATGGGCAGAGACCAGTAGAAAGAGCAGTGAGATGGCTACTGCAGGTATTCAAGAAAGATGTGGTAAGGGCACAACTAGGACAACGGCAGCAGAGATGGAAAAGGAGAAGCCAGTTTAAAAGCTTCTGAAAGGTAAAATTCACAGGACTTAGTGATTGCTTGGATGAAAAGAGGTGATAAAAAAGGTGGCATTCACAATGACTCCCAGGTTTCCGGTTGGGTGACTGATTCTGGGAACACAAATGGATTCACGGGGAGGGTGGTAAGTTCGTTGTAGATGAGTTGAAATTGAGATTCTTAAGGAATCCAGCTGGAGATGCTGGTCAGTTGTTCAGAGCTAAGCTCTGAGAAAAGCTGGATGGAAAAAAAACGGTATGGGGATTGTCTGTGTGAATTTGGTCAGGGGAGCCATGGGCCTGGATGAGGTCATTGGGGTGAGTATGTGGAAAGGGAAGAGTTGTGGGCTGTGGATGGAACTATGGCAAATACCATCGTTAACAGGAGCTTGGGAGTGAGAAAGAAGAGATCCCAGAGAGGCAGGAGAAAGAAGGAGATGCTGCTGTCAGGGAAGCCAAGGGAGGAAGGAGACCCACAGAGTACCAGCCAACACAGCTCAGTGTCACAGAGAGAGCATCAAAGATAAAAATGGCAGAGTCTGTAAAAAAGGGCAAGGGGTTCCTGGTGGTTTACCTGGAGGAAAGCATTTCATCAAAGTGGTGGGTGGAAGGCAAGTTGTGGTGGTTTGAAGAATAAAGATGAAGCTGAGGGTTGTACTTCTCTGAATGAACAGACATATGGATGGAGAAATTTCACCAAGGTGCACTATGAGACAGTCCAAATGCAGTCTTTCCAGATGACCTTTGCTTGTGCCCCTTCTCTCATGTTTCCCATCATAGACTGTATCTATCATAGTTATCTCTGCTCCTGCCTACTCCTTTACCTGACCATAAGCTCCTTCAAGCTGGGATCCTTATCCATGTTTGCGTCCTTCCCTGTACCAGATATATGGTGTGGACTGGACCTGCAGGTAATGAGCAGTTGCTTGTGGAGTGAATGAGTGATCTGAGGTAAGACCATGAAGCAAGTTTCCTGGTTTTCAGACTGGTTAGTCAGCAGAGAAATAGTAAAACTATGTCCTGGAAGAAGGTGTGTGATGGGAAGACAGATGGCTAAGAATACGGGGAGGCATGAATCAAGGCACTTCGGGAAAAATAAGTACAACTGACCTTTGAGCAGAAGTTCTTAACCTTTTTAGATCCTGGATCCCTTGGAGATGCCAATGTAAATAATGAACACTTGCTCCAGGAAAAACACGCATCACACACTCATATCCAGTCTGCATATGATTTTAAGAGTTCCATACCCACTGAGGCCCATCTATGGACCTGTCCAGTGGTCCCATGGGTTTCAAGTCAAGAATGTGGAGTCCTATGACCTGGAGTACATCACTCACCCACTCTGGACTTCAATTTCTTTATCTGTAAGATGAGGAACTGTGAGGTGTAGGTGGAGACCATAAAGAAACGAACAACTTTGGAAGTCATTTGGTGCAGGTATTTTACAGAGCACAAATATTCTACCCTGTTAGTGGGTAGAATTATCTTCATTTTGAAAACAGGGCATTGGAGACTCAATGCAAGAAACTTGTCACATGAGTGAAGGAGCTAGATTCTACCGAGGTCTGTCCAATTCCAATACAAGGTATACTTGACATGCAATAAACTGCACATATCTAAAGTGAACAATTGGATACATTTTGACATATGAATACACTCATGAAACCAGCACCTCAATCGAGATAATGAACATATCCGTATCCCCAAAAAGCTTCTAGTTTTCGTTATAATCCCTCTTTTTTCTCTCCTCAACCTCCACTCCCATTCCCAGGTAACCATTAACCTATTTGTGTCACTATAGATGAGTTTGCATTTTCTAGAGTTTTGTGTAAATAGAATCATAAAATATGTACCTCTTTCTTGTTTCTGGCTTATTTCATTCAGCGTAATTATTTTGCTGCATGTATCAAGAGCTCATTCCTTTTTATTTCTGAGTAGTAGTCCATTGTACGAGTATATAGCAGTTTGTTTCTCCATTCACTAGTTTATGGACATTTGGTTTTCCAGTTTGGGGCAATTACAAATAAAGCTGCTGAGAACATTTGTGTAAAAACTTTGTACTTTTATTTCTCTTAGAAGTGAAATGGCTGGGTCATGATGGTAAGAGTATGTTTAACTTTTTAAGGAACTGCCAGACTGTTTTTCAAGTTGGTTGCACCATATTACACAGACATCAGCAGAGTATGAGAATTCCTCTTGCTCCACATCTTTACTATTGTCTGGTGTGATTAGTCTTTTTAATCGTAATCATTCCAGTAGGTATGTAGTGGTATCTCATTGTGGTTTTAATGTTTATTTCCTTAATAACTAATGATGTTGAGCAGCTTTTCAGGTGCTTATTTTCTATCCATTTATCTTCTTGGGTTAAATGTCTGTTCAAATCTTTTGCTTATTTAAAAAATTGAGTTGTTGTCTTCTTACTATTGAGCCATAAGTGTTCTTTATATATTCTAGAACACACGGGCTTTGTTAGATATGTATTTGGCAAATAATTTCTCTCAGTATATGTCTTACATTTTAATTCTTTAAACAATATCTTTTGAAGAGCAAACATTTTTAATTTGATGAAGTCTGATTTATTGATTTTTTAAATTATTTGCCCTTTTTTGGACATATTTAAGAAATCTTTGCCAAACCGAGAGTCACTAAGGTTTTCTTCTACATTTTCTTATAGAAGTTTATGGTTTTAGCTCTTTTATTAGGTCTATGATCCTTTACAGGTTAATTTTTGTGTGTGGTGTGAGGTAAGGGTCAAGGTTAATTTTTTTTTTTTTTTTTTTTGGGTATGGCTATCCAATTATTCCAGCATCATTTGTTGAAAAGATTCTCCTTTCCCCGTTGATTTGCCTTGGTACTTTTGTCAAAAATCAATTAGGCATTTATGCGTGGGTTTATTCTGGACTCTTCAGCTCCATTGATCTGTTTGTCTGTCTTTATACTAGTACCACTGTGTATTGCTGTATCTTTATAAGTCTTGAAAGCAGGTAATGTAAGCCTTCCAACTTTGTTCTTTTTCATAGTTTTGGCTATTCTAGGACTGTTGTATTTCCATACACATTTCAGAATCCATTTGTCAATATCTGCAAATAAAAAACCTGCTGGGATTTTGAGATTGCATTGTGTCTATAGATCAGTTTAGTGAGTATTGACATCTTAACAATATTGAGTCTTCCAATTCATGGACATAATATTTCTCCATTTATTTGGGTTTTCTTTAATAGCTCTCAACAATGTTTTGTAGTTTTCAGAGTATAGGTCTTGCATATCTTTGGTCAGCTTAATCCCTAAGTAGTACTTTTGATGCTATTGTAAATGGTATGTTTTAAAATTTTCTATTCCTATTGTTTTATTGCTAGTTTATAGAAATACAGTGTGTGTCTGTTAAAACAGATTGTTAGGCCTCAACCCCACAGTTTCTGATTCACTAGATCTGAATTTGCATTTCTAACAAGTTCCCAGATGATGCTGATGCTGTTTGTCTGGGGACCACACTTTGAGAACCATTGACATAAGTTCTGCCTGAACCTCTTTCTTGTTCCAAACCAAGCTCATCACCTGGCCCCAATTAAGTTCTTCTTCTGATTTCCCTCTTTCCAGAAATGGCCCCACATCCAATTCCATATCTATTGGTCAATTGTCTGAGTTTCCCATTGCAAAATCAGTCTGTGGCTTATTTTAACCCTCACATCCAATCAACTGCCACCCTAATGATATACTCCTGAAATATGTCTCCCCTCTGTCCCCTTCACTTTCCATTTCATATCTTCATCACTTCCCTCCTTGACTGGTGAAATCACCTCCTAAATGATCTCTCTGCCTCTAGTCTCTTTCTACTACAGTCTTTTCTCCACACTCCCAGACTAATCTTTGTAGTCAGCAACTTGAACTGTGCCAGTCTCTGGCTAAATAATCCCCCACAGGACTCCCACTGCAAGATGAATTAAGTCTAGCCCCCCCTTACTCTGATGTTGCAGAGACTTCCAGTTGCCTACTTGGTATTCATTCTCATTTTACCTTTAGCAATAGAAATCATGTCTTATCCAGGAGAACAATATGCCCAGAGTTTTAAAAATTATATTTCTTCATATCCTTGCAAATAAATGGTCATGTGACTAAGTTCTGACCAATAAGATGTGAATGCAAATTGTTGGGTGCCACTTCCTGGAAGGTTCCATAAAGAGAGCAGATAGCTGGACAGATTCCCTGTCTTCCCTTACTTTTTCCTCCATTTCTGGAATGCTGGAGCTCCAGCAGCCGTCTTGGACCATGAGGCAACTTTAAAGATGGAAGCACTTGCGTAGGATATAAGGAGCCTGGGTCCCTGGTGGCAGTAGAGCTGCCATATCAATCTCAGATCACCAAACTCTGAGGTTGTATTTAACTTAGAGAAAAATAAACCCTTCTGTGTTTAAACTACTGTAATTTGGCTGCTTGCAGTCAACCCTCACCCTGACTGATACACCTGATATTCAAATCTCTCCAAATATTAGCCCAAACATACTATCCAGTCACCTCTCATTCTACCCCCCTACAAATACACCATGTTCTAGTCAAACCATACTATTTTCTTTTTCCTAAGGATAATTTATACCTTACTTTCTCTGTTTCCTTGCTCATCTCATGCTCTTCCTCCATGTCTACCTGTTGAAGTCTAGCTCAGATGTGCCCTTCTCCATGAATCCCTCCCTGATTCTTCTATCCAAATGTGATTTCTCTCTCTTCTGAACTCTCAAGAGTATTCTAACTGTATTCTTCTTGGCACTTAGAGTTTGCCCCATATTATCATTACTGAGATGCCTATCCTGCTAGATTATAAGCTCCCTGCATGGTGCCAAGCACAGGGTTATTGTTCAACAAAGATTTGCTGAAGGAATTCATGAATAAGTAAAGGAATGAGTGGGACTTCCCTGGTGGTCCAGTGGTTAAGACTCCACACTCCCAATGCAGGGGGCCCTGGTTCAATCCATGGTCAGGGAACTAGATCCCACATGCCACAACTAAGAGCCCACATGCCGCAGCTAAGAGCCCGCATGCCGCAACTAAGACCCGGTGCAGCCAAATAAATAAATATTTAAGAAACTGAGGCTGAGTCAAAATTTTAAAAAAAGAAACAAAGGAATGAGTGAGTGAAAACAGATACTAAACATTATGTTCCCTCCTCATCCTGTGCAACATCCATCTCAATCCCTTCACAAGGTTGAAAAGGTTCCCACAGTTGATCAAGGAGGAGAGAGAGGCAGTGGACACAAAGTAAGCCAAAAGACCTCCTCTGTCTGGAGAGGACAGACTGAGGGAGAATAATTACACTTGGCCCAGCCTGCCTTGTAACAATGAAAACAACACCAACTAATATTTACTAAGTACTTGCTATGTGCTGACACCATGCAACGTGATTTACATGCACTATTTCATTTACTTTAAGCCACCAACAGCTTATGAGATTGGTCCTAATCTATCCCATATTTTACAAGTGAGGAGACTGAGGTTCAGAGAGGTTAACTCACCTATCCAGGGTCACAGAACTTGCAAGTGGCAGAGCTGGAATTGAGACCCAGTCCTATCTGAGTTCAAACCATGCTCCTAACTATGTGCCAGACTAAACAAGACATGGCTGTCTATTCCACTAAGTGGTGAGGTCCTGGTATATAGGAGCCATAATTTATATATCTTTACCACGCTGCAGTGACTACACCGTGCCTGATATGTCAGAGGCTCAGCCAACTGATGGGTATCAAAATGATCAAAAAGAGGTTCCTATCCTAGAAAGGTAGAGTAGACATACTTTTCCCAATTTCTTCCATTAATTACAACTAAAACTCCTGGATATAATACATAAAGCAAACATCAGAAAACTCTGAAAAGTGGAGAGAAGAAGGCAGCTAGGGAACTTGAAACCCAAGGAACAACATAGTGGTGAGTTGCCTGTTTTCTTTTTGTCTCACCTCATGTATCTCAGACCTAGAGCTAAAGAGGCTAGCAACCCAGAAACACCAATAAGTACAGATCAAAAAAAAAGTTCCAGTGAAAGCCTGCTCTCTAGTCAAAGAACTGGGAAAGGGGCAGCCTAGCAAGACAGCTTTTAGACAACTGCTCAACTCTAGCCAAATGCCACAGAAAAACCTGTGACTCCACTCCCACCCATGCCAGCAAGGGCAAGTGCTAAGCCTAGATTTCTACTCTCACCAGTCCATAAGGAGGCATCCCAGCCCTCTGTAGGATGGTGTCAGAGAAGGCTAAGAAGGAAGCCTGGATGTTCATACCTGCCAGTGGTAACACACCCCCATTGCACAGTGTCAGTGAAGACCGCATGAGGAGCCTGGACTTTTATCCACACCCAGCAGCAATGAAGCAACCCTTCCCCTCCAGACTGGGGTGGTATCAGAGGAGGCTTAGTAGAGTTAGGACTTTCATGCCTCCATGGTGTCAATGAAAGCCATGTGGGTAACAGTAACAAAGTACTCCTACCCCCTTGCAGCCAGGAAGGTATCAGAGGAGGCCTAGTGGAGAGCTGGAACTTTCACCTCCATCCAGTAGTAACAAGAAGAGAAGCCAAGTGGGAAACCTGAACTTCTATTCCACCTTGCAGTTACAAAGCAGTTCTCTCCCCCTTCTTCAGCTAGAGGACCATCAGAGGAAGCCAGCAAAAACAGAAGATTTAACTAAAATCAAGTCTTATAATACCCAAAATGTTGAAGTTTCAATTTTTAAAAATCACTCATAATACCAAGAACAAGGAAGATCCCAAACTGAATGAAAAAAAGACATTAGATGCCAATACTGAGATGACAAAAATGTCTGAATTATTTGACAAAAATTTTAAAGCAACCATCACAAAAATGCCTCAGTGGACAATTATGAACACACTTGAAACAAATGAAAAAATAGAAAGTTTTGGCAAAAGTATAGAAAGTCTTAACAAAGAAATAGAAAATATAAAGAACTAAATGGAAATTTTAGAACTCAAAAATACAGTAACAGAACCAAAGACCTCAGTGGATGGGCTCAAAAGCAGAATGGAGAGAACAGAGGAAAGAATCAGTGAACTGGAAGATAGAACAGTAGAAATTACCCAATCTGAACAACACAGAGAAAAAACACTGAAAACAGACTGCAGGACTATAACAAAAGTTCTAACATATTTGTCATTGGAGTCTCGGAAGGAGAAAAGAAAGAGAACAGGGCTGGAAAAGTACTCAAAAATGGCAGAAACTCCCTGAAATTTGGCAAAAGATATAAACCCACAGTTTCAAGAAGGTGAGTGAATTCCAAACAGGATAAACCTAAGGAAACCCACACCAAGACACATCATAGTCAAACTTTTAAACACTGAAGACAAAACTCTTGAAAGGAGAGAGAAATGACACTTTATCTATAGATGAAAACCAATTCAAATGCAGTGGATTTCTCATCAGAAACCATACAGGTAAGAAAGAAGTGGCACAACATTTTTTTCAAGTGCTGAAAAAAAATAACTGTCAACCTAGATCATCCAAAGAAAATATCCTTTAGAAATGAAGGGGAAATCAAGATATTCTCAGATGAAGGAAAACAAAGAGAACGTGTCACTAGCAGACTTATCCTAAAAAAATGGCTAAAGAAAATTCTCAAAATAGAAAGGAATTGATAAAAGAAGGAACTTTGGAACATCAGGAAGGAAGAAAGAACATGCTAAGCAAAAATATGGGTAGATATAATAGACTTTCCTTCTCCACTTGAGTTATCTGAATTATGTTTGTTGAAGCAAAATTACAACACTGGGCTTCCCTGGTGGCGCAGTGGTTGAGAGTCCGCCTGCCGATGCAGGGCACATGGGTTCGTGCCCCGGTCCGGGAAGATCCCACATGCCGTGGAGTGGCTGGGCCCGTGAGCCATGGCCGCTGAGCCTGCGCGTCCAGAGCCTGTGCTCTGCAACGGGAGAGGCCACAACCGCGAGAGGCCCGCGTACCACAAAAAAAAAAAAAAAAAAAAAAAAAAAAAATTACAACACTGTTTGATGTACATAAAGGAAATATTTAAGCCAATGATATTATAAGTGAGAGGATAAAGGGATGTAAAATGAGGTAAAGTTTCTACAGTTCATTTGAACTGGTAAATGATGACACCAGTAGACTGTGATAAGTTATGCATTTATAACATAATACCTAAAGAAACAATTTTTTTTTTTAAAGCTATGGAAAGAGGTACCCTCAAAAACGTCATGGAAAAATAAGAGCAGAATTCTAAAAAATGTTCAAGTGAACCGCAGAAAGACAGGGAAATGAAAACAGAGAAGAAAAACAGAATGAACAAAAAAAACAGAAAATAAAAAGGCAGACTTGGGCTTTAATATATCAATAATTGCATTAGATGTAAATGTATAAATATACAAATTAAAAGGCAGATAGGCAGAATGGTTAAAAATATGACCTAATTATATGCTGCCTACAAGGACCACTCTTCAAATGTATCTCCTACGTATAGAGGCAGATTGAAAGCAGAAGGATGGAAAAGATATATCATAAAAACATTAATCAAAAAAACATGAGTTCATATGTATATCAGTCTATATGCCATATTAATATCAGATAAAGTAGATTACAGAGCAAATAAGATTAACAGAGACAGGGATGTAATATAGTGATAAAAGGGTCAATCCATCAAGAAGATGTACAATCCTAAGTGTGTATGCACCAAGCAATAGAGCTGCAAGATGTGTTAAGGCAAAAACTGATAGAACTGAAAGGAGAAACAGACAAATACAAAATTATGGTTGAAAACATAAACATCCCCTCTCAATAACTGATAGAACAACTAGGAAGAAAATCAGCACTCAACACAGGCATCAACCAACAGAATCTGATTGACATTTACAGAGCACTCTATCCAACAACAGCAGAATACACATTATTTTCAAATGTATGTGGGACTTAACACGACGATAAACCATATCCTGGGCCATAAAACAAACCTCAACAGACTTAAAAGAATTGAAATCATTTATGATGTGTTCACTGACCACAAGTGAAATTTTAAAGAATGGAATGATAACATAAAGATAAAAAGAAGCTCTTCAAACACTTAGAAACAAAGCAACACACTTGTATATAATCCATTGGTCAAAGAGGAAGTCTCAAAGGAAACTTTAAAAATACACTGAACTGAATGAACATGAAAATACAATATAAAAAAATTTATGGGCCACAGCTAAAGCAGTGCTGAAAGGAAAATTTATACACTAAAGTCATGCATTAGAAAAGAGTAAAAATCTCAAATCAATATTACAAGCTCCCACTTCAAGAATCTAGAGAAAGAAAAGCAAAATAAACATAAGACAAGCAAGAGAAGGAAATAATAAAGACAAGAGCAGAAATCAATGAAATTGAAAACAGTAAAATTGAGGAAATCAGTGAAACAAAGATCTGGTTCTAGGAAAAGATCAATAAAATTGACAAGCCTTTAGCAAGACCAACAAACAAAACGAGAAGACGCAAATTACCAGTATCAGGAATGAACAGGAGATATCACTACAGACCCTGCAGACATCAAATGGATAAGGGAATAGTATGAACAATTCTACACACATTGAAAAACACAAACTACCACAACTCATCCAATATGAAATAGATCATTTTAATAGCATTCTAACTATTAAGGAAATTGAATTAATAATTTTAAAATTTGTATAAAGGACATCTCCAGGCCCAGACAGTTTTACTGTAGAATTCTACCAAATGTTTAAAGAAGAAAAGTAGTGCCACACAATCTCTTCTAGAAAATAGAAGAGGAAGGAAGACTTCCCAATTAATTTTATGAAGCTAATATTACCTGGATCTCACCAGACAAAGACAGTATCCAAAAAAGAGAAAACTACAAACCAGTATCCCTCATGAATATATGCAAAAATCCTCAACAAAATACTAGCAAAGCAAATCCAGCAATATATAAAAAGAATTATATGCCATAACCAATTGGAGTTTATTCCAGGCATGAAAGGCTGGTTCAGTATTTAAAAATCAGTCAATGTATTCTACCCTATTTACAGGCTAAAGAAGAACAACCACATGGACATATTAGTTGATGCAGAAAAATCATTTGACAAAATTCAATACCTGTTTATGATAAAAACTCTCTGAAAAATAGGAATAGAGGGGAACTTCCTCAATTTGATAAAGAGCATCCATAAAAGTCCTAGAGCTAACATTATACTTAATGGTGAAAGACTGAATATTTTCCACCTAAGACCAGGAACAAAGTAAGGATGTCCAGTCTCCCCACCCCAATTCAACATAATGCTTAAAGTTCTAGCCAGGATGGTAAGGTAAGAGAAGAAAAGAAAAGCTATATAGATGACAAAGGAAGACATTATGTCTACTTAAGAAATCCCTAAGTAGGAATATAAAAAAATTTTTTTAATCTCCTAGAATTAATGAGTGAATTTAGGAAGGTTGCAGGACACAAGATAAATATACAAAACTCAATTGTATTTTTATATACTAGCAATGAACATATGGACACAAATTTAAAATATCATTCATAGTTGCTCAGAAATAAAGTGAAATACTCAAGTGTAAATCTAACAAAACATGGGCAGAACTTGTATGCTGACAACTACAAAATACTAATGAAAGAAATCAAAGAAGATCTTTTTGAAAAATGGAGAGGCATGTCATATTCACAAGTTGGAAGACTAAGACTTAATATACTAAAGGTGTCAGTTCTCCTCAAATTGATATAAAGTTTAACACAATTATTATGAAAATCCCAGGACTTCCCTGGTGGTGCAATGATCAAGAATCCTCCTGTCAGGGGCTTCCCTGGTGGCAAGAATCCGCCTGCCAATGCACGGGACATGGGTTTGAGCCCTGGTCCAGGAAGATCCCACATACTGCAGAGCAACTAAGCCTGTGCGCAACAAGTACTGAGCCTGTGCTCTAGAGCCCACAAGCCACAACTACTGAGCCCATACAGTGCAACTACCGAAACCCACGTGCTCTAGGGCCCACGTTCTGCAACTACTGAGCCCACATGCTGCAACTACTGAAGCCCACGTGCCTAGAGCCCATGCTCTGCAACAAGAGAAGCCATCTCAATGAGAAACCCGTGCACTGCAACGAAGAGTAGCCCCCACTCACCACAGCTAGAGAAAGCCTGCACGTGGCAACAAAGACCCAATGCAGCCAATAAATAAATGGAAATCCCAGCAAGATGTTTTTGGTAAACATAACCAAAATTATTCTAAAATTTGTATGTAAAGGCAGAGGATCTAGAATAGTTAAAACATTTTGATAAAGAAGAATAAAGTGGGAGGAATCTGTCTAAACAATTTCAAGTCTTATTATACAGCTACAGTAACAAAGATTGTGAGGTATTTTAGAGGTATAGACACAGATCAATGAAACTGAGTAAAGAATCCAGAAATAAACCCCACAAATATGTCCAGCTGATTTTTGACAAAGGTGCAAAAGCAATCCAGTGGAGGAAAGGTAGTCTTTTTAACAAGTGGTGCTAGAACAAGTGGATATCCATAGGTTAAAAAAAGAAGAAGAACCTTGACCTAAGTCTCACACCTTATACAAAGGTGAACTCAAAGTGAATCACATATTCAAATGTAAAATATAAAGCAATTATACTCCAATAAAGATGTTAAAAAAATATTTAGAAAAAAACATAAGAGAAACCTGTCAGGATCTAGAACTAGGCAAAGAGTTTTTAGACTGGACACCAAAAGTATGATCCATATAAGGAAAAATTGATAAACTGGACCCTATGAAAATTTAGAACTTTAGCTCAGTTAAGAGAATAAAAGGACAAACTACGGCTGGGGATAAAATATTTGCAAATCATATATCCAACAAATGATTAGTATATAGACTATATAAGAAACTCTTAAAATCTCAACAGTAAAAAAAGTCAAGCAATCTAATAGAAATGGACTTAAGACATGAAGAGAGACATTTCACCAAAGAGGATATATATGTGGCAAATAATTACATGAAAAAATATTCAGGGTAATGCAAAAACAAAAGCAAAACAAAACCATAGTGAGAGATTATACACCATTCAAAATGACTTAAAATTCAAAAACAAAAACATGACACTACCAAATGCTGGCAAGGATGCCCAGAAATGGTCACTCATACATTGCTGGTGGGAGTGTATGGTATAGTCACTCTGGAAAACAGTTTGGCAGTTCCTTAAAATTATCTATCTATCTATCTATCCTATCTATCATATGACCCAGCAATTGTAATCCTAGGCATTTATCCTAGAGAAACGATAATTTATGTCTACATAAAACCTGTACACAATTGTCCATAGCAGCTTTATTCATAGTAATCAGAAACAACCCAAATGTCCTTCAATAGGTGAATGTTCTTCTGTGGGGAAATAAATTGTGGCACAGTCACACTATAGAATACTACTCAGCAATATAAAAAGGAATGAACTACTGATACATAACACAATCTGGATGACTCTCCAGAGAATTTTGCTGAGTTAAAAAAATAAAAGCCAATCTCCAAAGGTTATATAGTGTGTGATTTCATTTATATAATATTCTTTTTTTAATAAATTTATTTATTTTATTTATTTATTTTTGGCTGTGTTGGGTCTTCGTTGCTGCGCGCAGGCTTTCTCTAGTTGCGGTGAGCAGGGGCTACTCTTCGTTGCAGTGCGCGGGCTTCTCACTGCGGTGGCTTCTCTTGTTGTGGAGCACGGGCTCTAGGCGTGCGGGCTTCAGTAGTTGCAGCACGCAGGCTCAGTAGTTGTGGCGCATGGGCTTAGTTGCTTCACGGCATGTGGGATCTTCCCAGACCAGGGGAACCCTTGTCCCCTGCATTACCAGGCGGATTCTCAACCACTGCGCCACCAGGGTAGCCCTATATAATATTCTTGAAATAACAAAATTACCAAATAGGAGAACAGAGTAGTGGTTGCAAGGGGTTAAGAAGGGAATGAGGGCTGGAGGAAAGTGGGTGTGGCTAAAAAGAGCAACATGAGAGATCTTTGTGGTGATGAAAGTGTTCTGTACCTTGCCTTTATCAATGTCAATATCCTGATTGTGGGATATTGTGCTATAGTTTTGTAAGATATTACCTCTGAGTGAAACTGGGTAAAGAGTATTGTATTGTTTCTTATAACTGCGTGTGAATTATCTCAAAATAAAAAGTTTAATTTAAAAAAATGATCAAAGAAAATCAGCAACTGCTTTACACAAGCCCTTCATAAACCTTACCCTGGGATATGGGACACAGCTGAAAACATACAGAATCAAAGAAAGTCTAAATAAGTGCATGTATGATAGGTCCCTAAGTCATTCTACGATCCTTGGGGCTCTTCCTTAATACCAGGGAGGGCAGCCATGTCCCCTGTAACACTCAGTGAGATTTTGTCAATAATGAGACCTGAAATTAAAGGAACCATAGGGCAAAGCTGGAGGGCAAGTCTCTGGTTTTTATGTTGGAGGAAGATATGAAAGGAGTTGAGGGACAGATGTGAAGGCGGACAGAGCCAGCTCAGGAGCCACCCCCTCCAGGAATGCTCTGCACAGTTGCCCAAGTTAGGTATCCCCTTCCATCTGCTCCATTAACCTGCATCACAATCTACTATGATTAATAACTTTCTTTTCTGTCTCCCACTCCAGACTGTACATTTCTTAAAGGCGGAGATCATTTCTCACTTTGCCTCTGCATACCTTAAATGTCTTATTTTTAAGTTAAAACAAAAGACTATTTACTCTCTAGTTTTTAGATACATGGCCAAGACTTTTCTTTGTGTATGGGTGTGCCAGCTGGCATTCCACTGTCATCTTTCTTGCATGAGCTACACCCAGAATGCATTGACTGCCATTTTCAGTTTTGATTTCTTTAACATGGATTGGAAACTTTAAAAGAATTTGAGAAATAATCTGGATTCAACATCTTAGATTTTAAATGATTTTTCCTCTTCTTTTTCAGTTGTGTCACCAATACAAAATTTGATAACAACATTTTTTAGCAACTTGCTGTTATGGAATCTTTCCAAACAGCAACATTAGTTTAGCACTCATATTTTATTGGTTTATGTAATATCTAGTTAAATTATATAATAAGAATAATATGCACAGCTGGCATAAACAGGCTGAGTTAAAAACAAATGACTCTTGGTAAGTATGCAATTCAACCAAATGGGGGAGCACAAGTGTACAGCATCCTAGCCATGAAGGTTTGATGAACCATGAGTGTAAGTCAGTATGTTTTACAAAAAGAATTGATGGTGTCACTTAAGCCAGTGAGCCAGGTAAGTGCAGGTTGTTGAAAGCTCCATTTTACTGATATCAGTAATAGTAACTAACACTTATCAAGTGCTTACTTTGTGCCAGGTATCATGCTAAGTGCTTCTATACATATCTCAATTAATCACTAGCTGAAGAAAGTATTATCCCCATTTTATAGATAAGGAAGCTAAAGCTCAGCAAAGTCCGGTAACTCTCACAAGTTCTCATAGCTATTAGATGGTAGAGCTGAGTTTCTGTCCAATTCCAAAATCTGTGCTTTTATGCATTACATGCACTACACTTACTCTATTTCCAGTATTTGTCTTATGGATGAATGAATGAATGCAGGCAAGTATACAGAGGCCAGGGAAAGGCTGGAAATTGGGAGACATTTTCTTACAGTCAGGAAAGTGTCCCTTAAAGACCAACTGGCTCATTCTTGGCAGTTTCTTGAGGTGAGAGCGGTTCCCAAGGAGAGGGTTGGCTGTTTCTAGAGGAGTTGGGAGTTGGGGGAGGCCCACTGAGAGTGCTGGAGGAAGCCTACACCTGGTGCTGGGACATGTGGGGCCCCTCTCTTTTATCTAGTCTAGACTTCTGACCATCATCACCATTGGCCTCCCTTTAGTTCAATTCTGCCTTCTTTTATTTCAATTGAATCTGGCTAGAATTTTTAAATCTTAATTACAAAACAAAGGGAAAACAGCAAAGCTACACTCTCAGTGCCTGGACTCATGATCCCAACATACTAGAAGTTGAACTTGGCTTATGGGCTAAACACCTTCTTATTTATTTATTTATTTGTTTGTTTGTTTGTACCAGGTCTTAGTTGCAGTAGGCGGGCTGCTTAGTTGCAGCTCCAGGACTCCTTAGTTGTGGCATGTGGGCTCCTTAGTTGCAGCAGGAGGGCTCCTCAGTTGCAGCAGGGGTTCCTTAGTTGTGGCTCGTGGGCTCCTTAGTTGTGGCATGCGAACTCTTAGTTGCAGCATGCACGTGGGATCTAGTTCCCTGACCAGGGATTGAACCTGGGACTCCTGCATTAGGAGCACAGGGTCTTAGCCACTGCGCCACCAGCGAAGTCCCCCAAACACCTTCTTATTTCATTTTCTCACCTCAGCCCTGGGTGGATCAAGCATGATGGATTCAGGCTGGCACCATGGTCTGACCTGGGCTGTAGGGAGGGGATGCTCAGTTCTTCCCCAGGCCTCCTTCTTAGCTGCTCTCTCTGAGCATCTGCCCCTTGGCCAGCTGCATACCTCTGCACCTCAAAGCCACTGGGCCCACAGGGTCCTAGTCTCCTAGTGAGGAAGAACAGTCAAGGTTTGGCTCATCTTTGTATTTCAGTCCCTTCTGCCTTTCTCCTCCCCAACCATTCTCATTTCTTCTGCTTCTTGGGTGACTTATCCTTAGAAGAGGCCCTGCTCTCACCCTCAGGCCCATTTCTCCCTGCCTTCTTAAATCCCGTTACCTAAGGCACACCTACTGGCTGAGGTTTAAGCTAGTTTTCTTCCTCGCTCAGGTTCCTGGCTGATATTTGGGTCTGGTGTCTCCAACTGCCTTGAAGGCAGTGTGCTCCCTGGTGGCTCACTGTCTCCTGCTGGATCCCTCCCATGGCCTGGAGCAGATTATTCACCTCCTGAAAGTTGTTCCTTCTGCCTGGAATGCCCTTCCCTCCTTTCTTACCTAGATAACTTTTAATTATCCTATGGATGACAGCTCAGATGTCACCTCTTCCAAGAAACTTCTCCAATCCTACATCTGTGCTGGGTGCCTTTCCTCTGTGTTGGGTGCCTTTTTAGCTCTTAAAACACCATTCTGAAATTGACTTGTTATTTATATGTCTCTTGCTGTAGGCTCTGAGCCCTGAGAACATATGTCTTGTTCACTGGTGTGGTACCAGCACCTAAAAGTGTTTGTCATGTAATAGGTGCTCAATGAATATTGTTTATTTAACATATACTTTGAAAGTCTAACCTACTACACGTCAACTTTCATCTGCTGTGTAAGGATGTTTCTGTCTCCCTGATCATGTGTGGGGCAGAATGACTCTCACGTCCTGACCCTAGTGAGTGAGCAAGTGCAGGTCACCTAGCCACTCACCTACTCAGTTGACTCATTTCCCTAGGTTCTCAGAAACCTTCTGGTTTCTATTTCTGAGGATTTTCCAATATAAAAAATCCTGTATATGGAAGATGTATTAGTCAGTATAGACTGGGATGTGTGGCTATAACAACCCCCAGTCTCAGTGGTTTAAGGCAAGGAAAGTTTATTTCTCACTCACATCATGTGTGCATCTTGGTTCGTCTGGGGCTCTGCTTTGCACTGTTGCCTCTGAGGAACCCAAGCATATCTCTAAGAAGTCTTGTGGTTAAAATAAAACAGTTAAAATCCTGTTTATATTTGTTTAACCTTCTATTTCCCAAATTATTTGACCACAGACCCCTTTTTCTTATGCAACAACTATTTATATCCTATGGGCCTCATGCTCAGAAATGCCAGTCTAAAGGGGTTGGAGCATAACAAACCTTTGTGGCACGTCTAATATGTGATAAAATATAAGTAAAGCAGTCTCTGCTCACATTTGTTGATTTTTCAAATGTGTTCAACAAATGTCTGTGAAGCCCTTACTTTGTGCCAAGTGCTCTGCCAGATGCTGGGGATACAGGACTTGCTGAAATATATATGGTCCTTGCTCCCATCAAGCATCCCTTCCAATGGAGAAGACACATATTAAAACACAACAGCCATCCTCACTATGCATACAAAGTAAATATATTCCAGAGTGACCTTACCTAGTCATGTTAAGACTGTGGCAAGGAAATTAATCTGGTATTTACAAGGTGAGCAGTTTGTCAGGCAAAGTGGGAGTAGAGAGTAGAGGTTGCAGCTAAAGGTGGGAAATACAGCATGTGCAAAGGCCCTGAGGTGGGAACAGAGGGGCTAGTAAAGTTGGAACATATTGAGAAAGGAACAGTGAACAAAGGGCCATATCATGCAGGCCTCACACGTCAAGTTGGCATTTTGAATTTTATTTGAAGTGCAGTTGGAGCCAACGAAGGGGCTCCCACTCCAACAGGAGAAATGCAGCTAATTAATTATATGGCTTTTTATATTCATTGGCATAGCACTTTATGCTTTACAAAATACTTTCATGTCATTATCTTTTTTTTTTTTTGCGGTATGCGGGCCTCTCACTGTTGTGGCTTCTCCCGTTGCGGAGCATAGGCTCCGGAC
The DNA here is from genome assembly GCF_003031525.2 of Neophocaena asiaeorientalis asiaeorientalis. Classification (NCBI taxonomy): domain Eukaryota; kingdom Metazoa; phylum Chordata; class Mammalia; order Artiodactyla; family Phocoenidae; genus Neophocaena; species Neophocaena asiaeorientalis. The sequence goes on from NW_020185331.1 coordinate 3,663,599, forward strand.
GCGCAGGCTCAGCGGCCATGGCTCGCGGGCCCAGCTGCTCCGCGGCATGTGGGATCCTCCCGGACCGGGGCACGAACCCACGTCCCCCACACCGGCAGGCGGACTCCCAACCACTGCGCCACCAGGGAAGTCTTCATGTCATTATCTTAAGTCTTCCTTGCAGCAGCCCTCTGAAGCAGATAGTTCAACTATTAGTATAGATGGGGAATCTGAGGCTCAGAGAGGTAAGTAGCTTACCTAAGGACACACAGTGACTTAGCCAGGGAGCAGGCATCCACATTCTGATCATTTCATTTCTTAGGCCAGTCATGCAGAGAAAGCACTGGCTTTGCATGAGTCAGTCCTGGAGTCTATGTCTTTACTGGCAGGGAGGCCCATTTATTTGAGGACTGTATTGAGTAGTGGTTAAGTGCTCAGGCCAACACCCTGCCAAACTGAAGTTCAAGTCCCAGCTCACCAACCACTTACTAGCTAGGTGACCTCTAGCAAGTTACTTAAACTCTCTAACTCTTACATTCATTTATAAAATGAGGATAATCATACTAGCCTTATAGGGTTGATGTAAAGATTAAATGAGATAATGCATGTAAAAATGTCTGACACATAGTAGAAGCTCAACAAATACCAGTCTGATTTTTAGAGCGATAACTGGCTCTTTTATTTTGGAACCTTGGGATATGCTGAATGTGGAAGTTAAATGAGGCTCAAATCCCTTCATGCCAGGGATCATTGTATATGAAATGGGTTGAATCCTTCTGTGATTTGCAGATGTTCAAGGTGGTACAGAGGAGGAACAAGTGCTGAGGCCTTTCTCAATAATGCTGTTGCTCAAAACAAAGTCTTTGCAGCTGACACTTCTACCTTCTAGACTGTGTAGGGGAGTTCTGCAATTGACAATTTCCCTGGGAGCTGAGTGCAGGGGAGTAATTGCCCAGTTGTCCTCCCAGGTGGATATTATATGGTGGCCTTGAGAGCTACATTCACGGAGCTGTCTCGGGTCAAGACCCTAGAGAAGCTGCATTTAAAGGTCTCAAAGCCCTGCTAAACATCAGCTGAAATGCCTGTCCAGACTTTTGATAGGGGTATTAGGGTGAAGTACAGGGGCCTGGAGCACAGAGAATATCTGTGATTCACAGGACACAATGGGTATTCTTGACCACTTGTGGGGCTTCCAATTCGGGGCAGTGTGGGCCTTTGTGGGACCTGCTCTCCTCCCTGGGGCATAAGAACTTCATGTGGAAAAGATAGGTCTTGAGTTTCCTGGCTCTGCAATTAATCTTTTCTCTTGAAGATGGGCCTGCTAAAAATGGGTAGTAGGTTGAGTGGAGGCTCAGAAGAAAGTCTAATCAGTGACTCTCAAACGTTTTTACCCTGACTTACAGCCTGAAATACGCTTTGCATGGTTACCCACACAAAATACCCATTTTGCAATGGTGTGTGTATGCGTGAACACACACACACAGACAGACACAGACACACACACACACACACACACACACACACCTGAAATAAAGTTTCAGTAAGCAGTTCCTACACTTGCATATGCGATGCACCTTGGGTTTTTTTCTATTTTATTCTATTTCATTAAATTGATTTCATGACCTACTAATGGATCGCAACCTGCACTTTGAGAAACATTGGTCTAATAGATGATGAATTGTCCTTGAAGGTGATTGAGAAAGATGTTGTTCATGAATAATGAAATTCAGATGATCAATGCCAAAGACTGAACAGACTGGCTATATACTTTAAATGCTCATAACATATGCAGAACCTGGTTTTCTGTCACCCCTGAACAGTGAGGTTGGAGATAGTAAAAATAATAACAATAGGAAAAATAACAACATTTGCTGAGGACCTACTCAGTGAAGAGAATTGGGCTACTTACTTGAATAGTATAAAAATATAAATAGTAAATACTATTATATTATATAATATTATAACCTAGTGGAAGAGATGGACTGGATCATAAACACAAGAATGTAAGTGGATTTCAGGTCAATGTGGCAGACCAAACTGATATAGGAAAATGTCCCCCACTAGAAATAGGAACTTTATAATTATATATATGATAAACTTTAAAAATATAAAATAAAACAACTTAAAAGTATACAATCACATTGTAAAGCAATAAATGGAAGAGCCTAAATGCCAGGAATGGAAAGAAAACTCAGAGCCAAAGTGGCCAGGGGGATTTCAGAGTCCTTAGAGCCAGTAATATGTCATAAGAGCTAGAGTTTAACAGTGATGAGGATAGAAGAGCAAGCCCAAAGCCTCTGCATTTGGGGAGCTGAAACTGAGCTCCCTTCATAAAGTTAGGAGCCATGAAGAGTTACTTATCTATGCAACAGGAACCAGAAAACTCCACTTACTGATAAGGATTCAGTAGAGAAGCTTGTCATCTTTCTGTGGCTGAGGGTAGAATAAGAGTCATCTGTGAGATATTAGAACTCCAAGCTTGTGCCAAACATGGATCTGCCACGCAAATTTTGTACTACTCACAAGATGTGGGAAACTCAATTCAAGAAAATAACAAACTGGTCCATAAATGGTGAAACCCATAGAATCCCAGTAGAGACAAAACTTTGACATGACACGATTCCTCCTCCATGGCCAAGGGCAGGTAAGCCTCCTACAGAACCCAAGTTTTGCTGGAGATAAGATCACAGTCAAAAACTACAAACCACAAGAAGAAATAAACCACTGCAAAAAAGAGAATCAACAAACACAATACATTGAAGAATTTAAATAACTGTGTAGGTAACAAAACAATATGGAAAATACTTTAAAATGTTCCCTCAAAAAAGGGAAGAGCAAAATCTCAAAAGCAACAATGAGACATAATGGAAAAGAAAAGTAGAGTTGGAAAAGAACCAAAGAGAGCTTCTAGAAATAAAATAATATTTACATAAAATCAATTCAGTGGAGGGTTTAAACAGCTGATAACACTGCTCAAGAGAGAGTTAGTGAATTGGAAGACAAATTCAAAAGTACCCAAAATGCAGCTCACAGAGCTGCATTTAAAGTCATGGAAAATATGAAGGAGTTGAGACATGAGGAATAAAATGAGAAGGTCCAATAGAGATATTAGAAATTCCTGAAGAAGAGAAAAGAGAGAGAAGCAATATATGAAGATACAATGGTGGAGAATTGACTAGTATTGAATGTAAAAATTCCCAGTGAGTCGGAACACAACTGAGTTTCTGAGGAGAATAAATAAAAACTACACCAAAACACATTGTTGTGATACGGCAGAATATCAAAGACAAAAGTCTTAAAAGCTAACAGAATAATGACAATTAGACAGGCTTCAGGGGCTTCGCTGGTGGCGCAGTGGTTGAGAATCTGCCTGCTAATCCAGGACACATGGGTTCGAGCCCTGGTCTGGGAAGATCCCACATGCCGTGGAGCAACTAGGCCCGTGAGCCACAACTACTGAGCCTGCGCGTCTGGAGCCTGTGCTCCACAACAAGAGAGGCCGCGATAGTGAGAGGCCCGCGCACCGCGATGAAGAGTGGACCCCCTTGCCACAACTAGAGAAAGCCCTTGCACAGAAATGAAGACCCAACACAGCCAAAATTAAAAATAAATAAATAGACAGGCTTCAGGTTTCTCATTAGGAGCAACAGAAACCAGAAGATAAATAATTACAGTTGAAGGAAAATAACTGTCAACTTAGAATACTATAACCCAGATAATTATCATTCAACACAGAAAGGGTGAAATAAAGATAATTTCAGATACAAATGAAAGAGAGTTTACTATTTACAGACCTTACTGAAGAAATTTTTAAAAGACTTCACTGAGAAGGAAAGTGAACCCAAAAGGAAGAATTGGGCTAATAGAAGCAGTAGTGAGCAAAGAAATTGGTAAATATGTCGGTAACTCTAAATAATAACTATTTAGAAATATATTTTTAAAATATGATGGAACTGAAATACTAATCAGTATATAACATGAAATAATGGAAGAGGTTGGTTTGCATTCTAAGATCCTTCTATTGTTTAAAAGAACAGAAAAATAGATTAGCTTTTGTTAAGTAAAAAATGTTAAAATATAAAAATGTTTAAAAATTAAGAGTAATTGTATTTCCTTTCCTTTAACTTCCAAACCAGTAGAAAAGAAAATAAAAAACAAAATGAAGAAAACTTTATCATGCTATAGGAGGCATGAAAGAGGGAAAAGCAAAGAGGCAAAAGAGGAAAAGCAAAGAAAAAGCAGAGAGAATAGAAAACACAAAGTAAGATGATAGAAGTAAGTCCAAATACATTAATCACAATAAAGGTAGACATATCAAATTTGCCCATTAAAAAAGACTTTCAATGTGGATTCTTTAAAAAATTCAGGTGTAAGGTTTTCACAAAAGACTTGCCTAAAACATAAAGTTACAGAAAGAATGAAAATGGAGATATGGAACAAGATATGCTAGGTAAATACTAACCAAAAGGAAGCTGGGCTAGCAATATTGATAACAGACAAAAATTTAAGAACAAAAGCATTAATGGGGATAAAATGGGACATTACTTACTGAGAGCAGGAACAATTCAACAAGGAGATTTACTTATCAGCAGGCTGGGCAGCTTGAGTCCAGCCTAGGCAGGCTTCTCTATTGTCGGTGGGGAGCTTCCAGCTCTGACTGCATTTGCGTTGGCTTGCACCTGCCTGGGCTGGGGAAGGTACACCGTGACAGGGTACTGCGGGGGAAAATCATGCTGTGTTTCCTGGGTACAGCTTATAATTGTTGCATGGTGTAGGTATATGTTTATTGTAAACTTTTAATATTTGGATTTTGCAAACTCTAGGGTTGAGAGAAAAAAACACTAACCAAAATTCCCCAAGAGTGGGCAGGGGTGGGACTTCCCTGGTGGTCCAGTGGTAAAGAATCTGCCTTCCAACATATATACAATGGAATATTAGCCATAAAAAGAAACAAAATTGAGTTATTTGTAGTGAGGCAGATGAACCTAGAGTCTGTCATACAGAATGAAGTAAGCCAGAAAGAGAAAAACAAATACCATATGCTAACACATATATATGGAATCTTAAAAAAAAATGGTTCTGATGAACCTAGGGGCAGGATAGGAATAAAGACGCAGACATAGAGAATGGACTTGAGGAGATGGGTAGGGGGAAGGGTAAGCTGGGACGAAGTGAGAGAGTAGCACTGACATATACACTACCAAATGCAAAATACATAGCTACTGGGAAGCAGCTGCATAGCACAGGGAGATCAGCTCAGTGCTTTGTGACCACCTAGACAGGTGGGATAGGGAGGGTCGGAGGGAGGCACAAGAGGAGGGGATATGGGGATATATATATACATATAGCTGATTCACTTTGTTATAAAGCGGAAACTAACACACCATTGTAAAGCAATTATACTCCAATAAAGATGTTTTAAAAAGAAGTTCTAAGGATCAGAAAAAAAAAAAAAAGAATCTGCCTTCCAATCAGGGGACGCAGGTTCTATCCCTGGTCAGGGAACTAAGATCCCACATGCCGCAGGGCAACTAAGTCCGTGTGCCACAACTACTGAGCTTGCGCGCCTCAACGAGAGAGGCCGTGTGCCGCAAACTACAGAGCCCACGTGCCTGGGAGCCCACACGCCACCACTAGAAAGAGAAAACCTGCACGCCACAACTAGAGAAAAGCCCGTGCACTGCAATGAAGAGACCGCATGCTGCAATGAAAGATCCTGCATGCCGCAACTAAGACCCAATACAGCCAAATAAATAAATAAAATATTTTTAAAATTTTGTTTAAGTGGGCAAGGGTTACAATCCAGGCTGGGGAAGAACTGAATCCTCCATGGGGCTCAAAAATATCAAATACCACTGATGTGCCCTTGATGTTTCTCTCAGACGCACTTCTGTGAGTAGAAAGGACCTAAGGGGCTCTAGGATTTGAGGCCAAAGTCGAGGGTTTGATATAGGTCCTTTTGTGGAGCTGGTAACAGCAAAGCAAGGAGTCAGGAAAGTGAGTGAGACTTACCATCTGGAAGACCTAGAATCCTGAAACTGGGTCAGTATCTGATATTCCAACCTCATCCTGACCAGACATCTACAGACACACAGAACTGCACTTTCTGGACATACTTCCGCTTATGTATCATGTCCCTCCAGACATTTTACAGTATGATTGGTCCATGGGACTTGGCAATGTGGCCTTTTTGGTCCCATCTTTCAACTCTAATCAATACACCCTAGGGCAAAAGTCTTGACCTTTATGATGGAGTTGTTCTTCTGAAGAATTTCTAATCTGCCCATCCTTTGGTGAGATTTTGAGTTTGTTTCTGTGACATGTATCTCTTGGAGTGTCTGCTCAGCATCTTTGGGAACCACTCTTCCCACCCATGGGAGTGGATTCCCAGGAGACACATTTGGCCACGGTTGATTGAGGTGAGGTCAGATACTTTACTCAAAGTGAGCCAATCAGATTTTTGTTCTTGGGAGTTGGGAATTTGAACCGATGGGGCCAGAGACTGGGATGCTTACAAACAAAGTCACATTGATGGCAGCATGAAGGAGAAGGTAGATGGGCCTAAGAGCTCCAATATGGTGGCAGGTCAGCCCACTCCAGAACAAGTACTGAGTCTGCCTGTCATCCATTGAGTAGGAAGGTCTTGTCTCATTCCAGGGGCGGTATCTGGAAGGCTCTGACCTGGGTTTTCCCTGCCCAGCAGGTAGCCTGGTCTTCCATTACACCAGAGGCAATAGGTACACCAAAGTGTATAACATTGGCCCAGGCAACTAAACTGCTCCAGGATTTAAACTGTGTTGAAAGAACTAGCAGGGAATTAGGGCAAGAAGCCATAATGAGTTATTGTGCGTTCTGGAGCTGCATGTAGAGGGTGGGGTTCTCTGAAGATACTGGCTATACTTGAGCCTGTGGAGTGATGTTACTTGTAGACTTTTGGTGTACATATCCTGCATTCTACCTGTATTCTCCATGTACTATGGGTTTACCTGTTTCTGAGGGTGATATTCTCAGAGATCATAAGTATATCTGATCTTGCAGGCAGTTTTCCAGGAAACCTTGCTGTATCTAGTTGTATGGGGTGAGGTCCCTATAGACCATAGGGATACCTGGCCCCGTGGGAAGGTGTCCCTGGGGCCACAGGTATACTCAGGCTGCTTGGTTAGTGGCACTGCTTCTGTGGGTGTGGCATCTCCAGAGACTACACTCATGCCTGGTCCTGTCCAGCATAGCATCCCCATTCTTACCAAGACTTCCTATAGCCTCCCTCATTAAAAATAAATGCCACTATGGAAAAGTGCCAACTAATAAAGGTAGAAGGAATTATAGAATTACAAAATTCACCATTTGTAACCACTGTAGTCATAACTGATTCAGGGAAGATCATCAATGTATGCTAAAGCCACTGGATAAAAGATGCTTAAAGAACAGGATATTCACACAATCTCAAATCCTGCTCCCCCATAATGTATTATTCATGAAGGGCAAAGGGTACGTTTAAAATGGAGAAATTTGGATAATGCAACCTTTAAAATGATCAAACTTATCATCACCAATAATAGGAGAAACTGATATTATGTGCCTCCTGATATCATGCACTGAGAAAGATATATCACCTGTGTGGTATTCCTGCCCCAGAATGTTTAGCCTGAATTTAATCATAAGGAAACAATCAGATCCAAATTGAGATACATTCTGCTGCCCAGACTTTCCAAAACTACCAATGCATGAAGGACAAAAAAAGTTGGAGAATTATTCCAGTATAAAGGAGATTAAAAAGACAAAATAACTAAATGCAGTAGAAGATCTTGGATTGGGATGGAGAGAAGGGCAGCTATGAGGGACATTATTGGGACAATCAAGGAGTTTTGAATATGGACTCGTATTTTAAGCAAATATTAAATTTCCTGAAAGTGATCATTCCACTGTGCAGTACAGATGAATGTTCTTGTTCTTAAGAGATGAATGCTGAAGTATTTAGGGGTGAAGTGTCATTTATGTCAGCAAGGAGCACACAAGTGTTTCAGAAAGAGAAAGGGAGAGATAAACCAAATCTGGGAAATAGGTACAAATTGTTAATCTATGTCAGGGTATATGAGTGTTCATTGCAACAGTGAACTTCTCTGTAGGTTTAAAATGTTTCAAAATAAAAAGCTGAAGAAAAGAAACAATTTTAAAACAAATACAATTCCTAATGAAATAATGGATCTAGTCAATGATAGTAAATGGCTGTTAAAATCATTAAGTGAAAAACTGATAGAAGGGAAAAAGCTGAAGGGGAACTTTATAATGGATAGATCTGGCTGACAGTTCCTGAACCCATTGATTAATCTTAATGTCATAAAAGGAAAAATGATGAGAAATATGTGGTCCTGAGGTGATGTGATAGGAAGTTCACACCACCTGTAAAATATTCTTGCCAAAAAATCAAACCTGAACTCAAGCAGCTCTAGAATCTACCAATTTAAGGGACAGAGAAACATGTTAAATGATATCATAAGGGTGCTATCAGCAAAATTCAGAATGAAGGAAATTTCATAGCATAAATGGCCCACAGTTTCTTCAATAAATAAATTTCTAGGAAAAAAAAAAGGAAAGAAAGTGCAACTTATGGAATAAAAGAAACTTAAGAGCCATATCTACCACACACAGTGCATGGACCTTGATTAAAACCCGAATCAGGTAAATTTGAACACTGAATGGATACTTGATGAGAGTAAGGGATTATAGTTAATTTTTATTTAGGTGAGATAATAGTATTGTGGTTATATTAAAAGAGTCCTTAACTCTTAGAAATGCATATTGAAATATTTATGGGTGAACTGATTTGATGTCTGTGATTTGTTTTCAAATAATCCTGGGGGAAAGGGTAGTGGTTATAGAAGAAATAAGACCAGCCACGTGCTGATAGTTGTTAGAACTATGTGATAGGTACATGGATTTTTAAAAAATATATTTGAAATATAGTTTTAAAAAATAAGTAAACCCAAGCCACTTCAATATTTTCCTAATATATTCTCCTAAAGGAGGCTCTTCAGTGTCAGAAAGAATGAATGTCCCCTCACAATTAGGGCACAGATGAGGTCAGAGAAAGAACTCAGAGGGGAGGGTGAAACCCAGGGCCATCATGGGGACCCTAGTCCTCTTTCAAACGGAGTGCTGCTTACTGTGGGACCTAGACCTTTGCCCTAGGGTGTATTGATTAGAGTTGAAAGATGGGACCAAAAAGGCCACATTGCCAAGTCCCATGGACCAATCATACTGTCTTGTGTTTTTAAACCAGACTGTTCCCGGGACTTCCCTAGTGGCACAGTGCTTAAGAATCCGCCTGCCAATGCAAGGGACACGGGTTCGAGCACTGGTCCAGGAAGATCCCATATGCCGCGGAGCAACTAAGCCCGTGCACCACAACTACTGAGCCTGCACTCTAGAGCCCGCGAGCCACAACTACGGAGCCCGCCTGCCACAACTACTGAAGCCCGCATGCTCTAGGGCCTGCGTGCCGCAACTACTGAGCCCGCATGCTGCAATTACTTAAGCCTGGGCGCCTAGAGCCCGTGGTCTGCAACAAGAGAAGCCCCCACAATGAGAAGCCCGTGCGCAGCAACAAAGACCCAATGCAGCCTAAATAAATAAATAAACAAGCAAGCAAACCAGACTGTTCCCTGTTGGATGGGAGAAGAAAATAGTATATCTGGGCAGCACCCCGATTCAACCCAGGTTAAGAAATAGGGTTTGAAAAGGCTAGTGGGTTGGACCCAGTGCACGGGGAGGTGGTGGAATTAGATGTCTCTTTTTGTGAGGCTTTGTTGAGGTTCAGGTTCAAGATCAGAGATTAAGGATGGGGCTGGAGGGATGGGTGCTTCACTAAGGTGGGTGTGCTCCACTGAGACCTAACGGGCTTCAAGAACAGACTCTCCTGGCCTTCATACCTTCATCCTCAGCACTCCAGTTACCCTCTGGGATAGAGCCAGAGGTCCTGACCCATCTCTCCCCACTCTCACCCTCATGTAGCCCCATCCGGAAGCCCATCTCTTTCCCACCCCATTCTTCTTTCCTCCCCATCTAATTCTGTGGCCCATTTTCATCCCCTCCCTCCTTGAGCCCCCTCCTCATCTCCGTTCTCTGGCCTCTGCCCTACCAGATACCCCAGTTCAGGGTCCAAGAGAAGGACAGCTTTTATGTGGCTTGTAAAATTCTATTATATCTGTATTCAAAACCTAGCAGCTGAGAAACACTGGTAATAAGCATGTTATTAAGCGTGTAAATACACTTCCACTCCAGGGCCTCCAAGGGGCGGGGGCCGGATTCTCAGCCCGGGTGTCTCCCCTGCATGTAAGTCCTTTCCCACCTGGCCTCCACCCCAGACTTGGACCTTGTGCCGAGGCTCAGGCCTCCTCCTGTCTCCAACTATCGTCATCCTGCAGATCTCAGACTCTTGGAGAAAGGGGGCGGGGGAGAGGGCCGAAGAAAAAAAACATTAGGAAAAAACTCCCACCCAGAGAGCATTCTTTCTGCAGCACTCAGGAAAAAGGATGTCTCACAGGGGACGGGAAGGCGAAATTTTTTCACATCCAAATGGATTGCAATTTCCCTCCATTTAGCACCTGAAGGTAATTAGCTCGAAGAGACTGCCGAGTGCGAAACACGTTCACGGAACATTAACTCTCACACATTCTCCAGTTGCAGGGAATTAATAGGAAAGATTAAAGTTTAAAGAGAGCAAAATGCCATTACCTCGCCAGCCACCTCTCTCCACGGCAGTATCCAGCCCCCGAAAACCTTCGGCCAGTGCTGGGGCCTGGGCTCAGGCCTCTGCCGGCAGCCTGGCTGGCTAGGGCATCTGGGTGTGCCTCGTGAAGAGTGCTAGCATGTGCTGATGTGCACACGTGTGCAAAACAGGGCAGCTCTGACCCTTCCCAAGGCCGGCTCAGCGCACCCTCCCATCACCGTGAAGCTTGGGGTGAACTGTGTTCTCTTACAGGCTGACACCTGGCATTGGTGTGTGTCGAGGCCCTGAGTCGGGGTGGGGGTCCTAGGAAGGGTCATTGGCATGGGGTGCCCTGTGATTTTGGCATAGAGGGTGAGATCTGCCAGCTTCGTTGGCAGTAGAGAGATGGAGGGTGTCCCTCCTGCCTTGCGTGTGTCCAGAAGCACTTGGGTGAGGTGATGGAGGGAGTTGCCTCCATTCTTGTGAGGCAGCCAGGACCTACAGATATATGTGTGCACAAACACACAGGTCCCCACTGTCATACACAGATGGCCTTTGTCACTCTGCTTTTCTCAAAGTTTGTGTAGGCTTCAAATTCTAAAGCTTTCTATGTTGCCTCAGTATTTTAGGAAAAGATGAGAGACAGAGAGGGAGAGAGAGAGTGAGGGAGAGAGAGAGGGGCAGAGGCAGGCAGGAGAAAGAGAGTGCGAGATGAAATTGAGACATGGAAGAATTTATTGCCCAGAAAATTCCATTCTGCTATCTGATTCAAAAAGTCCAGTCCCCCCAGCTTCGGAAAATCTATTTTCCACATTTTAATACCCTGCAGAACAGTCCTCATAACTCATCCGAGTGTGTTAAGCACAGTTTTATTAGATCTGAAACAAATTTTGGTGGGGAGATACTATAGGTCATTAACCATGGAGTAATTTTATCCTTGTTTCCCTAATGATGCCATAATGGCGAGCGAATTTCTTAACTAAAGACCAAAGAACATTTTGAAGGTCAGTTTCATCTGTGAGCTCCTTCAAGCGCTTCTCAGAGAAGATTGGAAAACTCGCCGATTTTTTGAAGAGTCATTAATAATGTGAAAGCTGAAAGCACCCTCCATTTGCGTTCCTGCTTTTTACCTTTTAATTTTATATCGTCCCTGCTCAGAGCCCCGCTCCCACTCCTTCACCCTCCTCCAGACCTCCCGCCCGCCTACCCGCGCCGCACAGGGAGCAAGGCTGCCCAGTCCTGGCTAGCGGGCTGGCTGTGAGAGGCAGACGGGGGCACAGCAGCTGGAGAGGCCTGAGACACCCCTCTGGCCAGGGCACCCCACTGAGATGGGCGGCCTTTGCTGTATTCCCAGGGTGCTGTGCACTGTGTGAGGCTATTATTACAGGCATGGTGCGTGTGCGCGCGCGTGTGTGCTTGTGTGCAAATGTGCGGCGTAGGGGACTAAGGTCCCTGGATTGTGTGCTGGCTGTGCACACACATGCTGGGGACCACTGGGGCCTTAGTAGTCTCTGTAGGCGGGTGCCCCCTGTTGGAGGTAGGCTGGGAAAGGGGACTAAAAACCAACACTGGGTTCAGTGGTGCCAGTGGTGGGTCAGCTGGGGGAGTTGTGGTCTGTTGATGGGTTGGCGGGGGCAGTCTCCCAACAGGGATGGACACATGAGGAGTGCCTGTGTTTGCACATGACCCTGTAAGTCCTGAGGGTGGTGAGGTCATGAAGGCAAGAGTCCCAAGGCCCCTCCCACTAGTAAATCTCTAGACACTAGAGACAGCAACCATTGTCTGGGCCAACCCTCCTCACTCCTTGGTCAACTCACTCCCTTCTTCCCCAGGCCTTGGGCCCCTCATTCACCCACTTTACTTGTCTCCTAATCCCCAGTCCCTGGCTCTTCGGACCCCCCGCCCAATTCCACTATTCACCCCACCTCCTCACCAAACTGATGGCCGTCATTGCAGGGTGCCCAGCCAGGGGCTGAGGTGGGACAGCACTTCTCTGTGTGAGAGGGTTTGGGGAGGAGGGGGCGGTGTGGTGACACTCCATGCTCCCAGATGTGGTGGCAGCGATAATTCCAATTTTATGCCTTTGTTATGGCTTTAATCACTTTCTTTATGCATTTTGTTCCAGCGATCAGGGAGAGACACCTGATAGGCAAAGAGGACGCCAGGGGAACCATTTTTATTTGGAATGTGGTGAGAAGTCTAATTAGAATCTGAATTCTGCTGAGCCTTGAAATGGCCAGCACTTTATCCTGATCGCCTTAGATATTGTTTCGAGTCAATCATCTGTCATGGTGCGGCAGGAGAGCCTCTCCCTTCACACCATGCTCCCTCCCACTGCAGGCCCAGCCGGGGCACACTGTGGGGAGGGGAGGCTGGGCTCCCCCCCTCTCACAGGGGCAGGTGCCTCCTCCTGGGGGTGGGGAAAGGGGCTATTTTCTATGGCTCCTCCTCCCCCAGTGAGGTCTGGGATGCTGAGTTTGAGCTCATAGGGAGAAGGGGGATTTGCAGGATGAGGGTGTTGAGGGCCTATATCAGAATTGGAAAATACTAGGGTGAGGCCATGCTAGTCTGGGGTATCTCCTAAGTGCTCACACCTCTCCATCAATGGTCCACAGGGACTCTCATCTCTTCTCTGTCCCCTGGACATGCTGTATCTCTCCCACCTGCTACCCGTACCTCGGATTCGCCACTCCCACTGCAGCATTTGCCACACGCTCAGCTCTGTTTCTCTGATTTTCCTACTTCAGTCCCACACCTGGAACGCTGCTCCTGTTTGTTCTTCCTGCTTAGAACTTGAGCCACCTGTCAAGTCCCCAGACTGGTTTCGCCTCCTCCAGAAAGCCTTCCCTGACTACCTGACCCACAATGACTGAGCTCCCTGAGAGGTGGACAGTTACCGCATGAGCCCTCATCCTGTGATGGCCTTGTGAACTGCAGACACTCGCTCCAACTGAATCTCCAGTCCATTTATCTTTCTCCTGCCTTTAAATGGCTCCCTATCTCTTTTTAACTGTTTTTGTGTGTGTGGGGTGTGTGTGTGTGTGTGTGTGTGTGTGTGTGTGTGTCCTAAATCCACTCAACCCCTCTTTGAACATGGCAAAATGTAAAGTAGAAATAAATATTGCCCTTGATGGCACCTTCATCTCCTGAACCACACTGTGAGCTCCCCAAACTCTGACCATTTCTTCCCTGTCTCCTGCTTTTTCCACTAACTTTGAATACACAAGACCAGGCACACAGTGGGGAGCTGTACGTCACCTTCAAAAGTCACAGATTCACTGAGGCTTTCTGCCTCCTACTTCTGCTCGCCTATCTGCCCCCAGTACCTACCTACCTACATACCTACCGCGTGGTAGATGTAGGCATTGCTGGGGGATGATTAATATCCAAAGTAAGTGCTGTTTCTGGCAGCGAGGAGGAGAAGCTGCCCTATGAATATGTCTCCATGGGATGCGGCCTGGATGGCTGGTGACCCCTTGGAGGGTCAGGGATCCACATATGGTCATTGTGAGTCCTTTTTAGATGGCTGGGGTACTCAATGCTCCCTCCGGCCAGTTAGTGTGCCCCATATGGTAGAGTGTCCTCACTGATAGGCAGCATCGCTATGAGCCTCCTGGATGGTCACTGCCCTCTAGAGATTGTCCTTGTGGTGAGGGTGCCTTATGGATGGTCCAAGGGGCAGTGTGGCCAGACCCCCTATGGAGAGATACAGACTCAGGGCTCCCAGAATACCCTTCTCAACCTGTTCACCCCTCATCTCTATCTGGACCTAACTTTGCATGCAACCCTGACTCATTTTGTTCCTGGATGGTCTCTCTCTGCTTGCACCTCAGTTCTCCCTGGTCCCTGAGCTCTTGATGAGGAGTGGAGATGGCGCCAACCACAGTCTAGCAAGTCAAGGGACCTGTGGCCAGGAACTGAGGGTGGTTCTCTGGAGTGCATTGCCGGAACTCTAGTCCTTTCTCCCTCCCAGCAGCCTGCATCTAGAAGCCATGACTGTTAGCACCACACTGATGAATGGGGAGTGAAGAGATACAGAGAGATGGGGGAGGGGGGAGGGGATCCAGAATTAGGAGGTTCTTATTTATAGGGGAAGGCAGGACAGTGGCTGGAGGGACTTAGGAGCAAGCTTCCTAGGTGGAAATTGCAATCTGCCATTGACATCTAGGTATATATTAATATATCAGATGGTATGTGTGTTGTGTCTGATGGAGGTTCAGTAGGTGAGGGACTGGTTGGGGGGACCCCCGTAGGGAAGAAGCAGGGCCCTGGTGCACTCGGTCTGCCGATGCAGAAGGGTGGGAGTGTGAGGGGGACTCATTCTCCGGCTGCCCTTTCCCCATCACACTCAAGGGGAGTTGGAGCTCCCGGTCCAGGGAGCACATGTGCTGGGTGGGGGGATGGAAGGTGGGAGGACAGAGGTATCAAAGCTGGCAAAGACCTGGCCTCTTCCTGTCTCAGACTCCCTCAAGGCACTGCCCTCTCTCTGTATCCAGAGCCAGGCTGCAACGGGGGTAGATGAAAAGGAGAAACTGTTGGATGAAAAGAAATTCCAAAAAAAAAAAAAAAAGTAAGTGAAATATTCAAACTGGAAAGTGATATTATAGAAACTGCAGCCCACGGCTCAGTGCATTCAAATTTATTCAAACTCGGCGCCTGACAGTGATGGATGCGGCAGCTTTCCCCACAATATGGAGAAGGCGCAGGGGCATTTAGGACTGCAGGTCCCCTCAGGGAGGGTGGGGGTCCACACCACCTCCCATGTCTTGCTCTTCCTAAATGGAAAGCAGGGTTCTGGCTCCTGCCCCTCTGCTTTACCGAGCCCCAGCTGCTTCCTGTACCCCACAGTCCTGGGGCTCCTGGGGGGACCTGGGCATCACCAGCTCAAGTGCTTGGGGTATGGCCCAGGACAGAGGTAGCAGGCCATGGACCAGGGCAATCTCCAATGGCAAGGAAGAGGATAGCCAAGCCTGTCCAGGGGATGACTGGACAAGGGGGTCACCTTTATCAGAGAGAAGAGCACAGTGGTGTAGGTTTGAAGCCAAATAAATAGCATGAACCCAACAACCCCTGAGTGTGCTGAGACCTGAGGGTCTTGGGGATCCTGAGTCAGGGAGCAGTCCAAGCCCCACTTTCCTCTCCAGGCCATATTGGCAGTTGCTCCATGCAGGACAAAAGACAGCCTCTGGGGAAACCTCAAGTCTGGGGGGTTGGTCTGCCCAATGGATAGGTGATAAAGTGTCCCTGAATGCCATGCCGTGGAGTATCCCCTGCACCCAGGAACATCCTCCAGCCTCCACTCCACCAACGCTTCTCCCCACAAGGTTGCCCATGGACTCTTGTCCAATGTCCTGACCAACAGACCCCACTGCTGATTCCCAGGCCCCGCCCCATGAGAACCCCTGGAATACTGCTCACTCTGGGAAACTCACTCATCTCTCTGCCCCCTTGCCCATCGCATTCTCCTGCTTCTCCCATGTCTCTAACATACCTTCTCTGTCTCTTTTGCTTTCTACATCCTCCCCCCAATATGGCTACAGTGTAAAACTCAAATTCCAGCCCTCCACTCCCTCCTACACTGTCTCAGGAGATCTCATCCACCCCCTGCAAGTGATGGAAACATTGACCTCTAATTCCAATCTTCTCTTGAGATCCAAGCCCACAATCCAGGCAGTGTGGGGCTAATATGTTGAAAAGCATATGTCTCTCCTAAAACTCATACATCTCTTCTAAAGTCAACAACAACTTGTGACTCCCTTTTTTGTTAGGAGTCACGCACACACCCCATTGACCCTCACAGGAACCTTGGAGTCTCTAGCTCCTCCCCCATCCTCATCTCTATCTTCAATCAGCTTACAAATTCAGAGATACTTCCTGATATCTTTTGCACCCATACTGGCTCACCATCACCACTGGCCCCAGGAAGACCCTTATCACAGCTCTCCTGGATCTCTTCAATTCAACCAATAAACTGTTATGGAGCACCTACCATGCACCAGGTGCGGCATCTTCCTCCGAGTGGGGCTGTCTGCCTTTAAGTTCTGCATCTCATTGTTCTACACACTACTGCCAGATTAACTTTTCTAAAGCCCAGCTCTGATCATGTCACTCCCCTACTCAAAAACCTTCAATGGCTCCCCATCGCCTAGTAAATAAAGTACAAAGTCCTTACTCTGATGTTCACGGCCCTTTGTGATCTGGCCCCTACCTACTCCTTCTCCAAACCTTCCCATTACTTTCCTTCACACTCATATTTGGACTCTAAGCGGTTCCCCTGCACATCCCCCACCTAGTGATTTCCCACCTCTGTGCACTGGTTCATGCTCTTCCTCTGCCTGTGATGCTCTCCTTCTGGAATGGCATCACCCTCCAACACCCCAACTCATCTCTGCCCATCAATATTCTAATCCTTTGCAAGACTGGATTCAAGTAAATCTATTTTGAATAGTCCCTGTGAAATGCTTAGCAAGGTGCCTGCTAGCTGTTATTATTGTTCTTTTTACTTTTTTTAATGATTATTCCCCATGATGACCAGAAGTGCTTTCTCTTCCCTGTGAACCTTCTAGTTCTCTCTATGGCTATCCTGGCTCCTATCATAGCTTTCCTGATACTATTATTACTAGTATGTCTGCCCAACAGCTCTCCTGGACTATAAACTTCTTGAGAGCCAGGACTAAGAAACATTCATATGTGTCCTCCTCACCTCTAGGTGAGGGGACTCAGTCAACACTTGTTGAATAAACAAATGAATGAGTGAACAAATGAACCAATACAGCAAAACAAGCTAGGACGTGGCTGTGTGACACAGACTTGGCTCTTCTGAGCCTCCTGTTCTGGACGGTGACCACCTAAGAGTTCCCGGTCATTACTCCCAACCCTCCTGACATGTGTCCAGGTGAGCTGGGACATGCGTGTGCAGGCTGTATGACAGGTGTGTCATTGCTCCAGAGCGAGAGGGGAGTGTGGCAGAGTTCAGCCTTCCCAACTCATCAATCAAAGGGCACTTACTGACAGCTCCTGAGAGCTGGGCTCTGGGCTCTGCTGGGTTGGGGGGGGAATGAGTGGGGGATGAGAGCTACCCTCTGGGGGTTCACAGTCCACTTGCTCCTTCACTCCTCCTGTGACTCTCATGCCACAGGAACTCAAAGGGCTCCATCAGTGGCTGCGGACAGGGATGGGCACACTGATGTGTGGGGCGAGCCCTTTTCTCCAAGTGACCCTGAAATGCTACATAATCCAGAAATGGCTCTTTTTTTCTTTTAAAGTCATTTATTTAATTTTTGGCTGCATTGCGTCTTCACTGCTACACACGGGTTTTCTCTAGTTGCTGAGAGTGGGGACTACTCTTCGTTGTGGTGTGCGGGCTTCTCATTGCAGTGGCTTCTCTGGTTGTGGAGCACGGGCTCTAGGCGCGCGGGCTTCAGTAGTTGTGACACACGGGCTTCAGCAGTTGTGACTCGCAGGCTCTAGAGTGCAGGCTCAGTAGTTGTGGCGCACAAGCTGTGTTGCTCCGCAGCATGTGGGATCTTCCCAGACAGGGCTCGAACCGGTGTCCCTGCATTGACAGGCGGATTCTTAACCACTGTGCCACCAGGGAAGCCCCAGAGATGGCTCTTTTATCCTTTTGGTTTAAATCTTACTGCCCTATCCAGACTGGAGCTCCCCTGGGAGGTCTGTTGCCTTCTGCAGAATTCTCCACTACAGAGCCCAGAACCCCACAGATTAAAGCTGCTGAATAGATGGGTGGATGGATGTCGTGAATAGTCAACGAAGTAAATGAGAAAATGAGCAACTAACTAGACACGTGGATGAACAAAGTGCGGAGCAGATGGACACACTCTCAGCATTTACTGAGCACCTACTAAGTACCAGGCACTGTGCGAAGTCCTTCACCTGCACTGACTCATTCAGTCTTCCCGTGGGCCCTAAGAGTAGGAACTATTATGATTCCATTGAGGAAGAGGAAACTGGGGCTCAGGGCTTGAAATAACTTGTGTGAGATCACGCAACTTGTCAGTGACAGAACCGTGGTTCCCTGCGCTAAACTCTTCACCTCCTTGAGTGACCTCCCTGCCAGGGTCATCGACTCCCTCTCCATCCCTCCAGCCCTTTGGGGCGCGGGGTAGATTAAGCCGACTCTGGGGCAAGAGGTTCACAGATGGGTGGGGAGTATTGTAAAGTCCCTGTCCCATCTCAGGCACTGGTAGGGGACCTCTGGGCTGTGGGTTTTCACTCCTTTTTTGGATCCCCCTTGCGGACAAGGCTAAGTTCAGAAGTGGCACAGCTGAAGAGCCTCTGTTTCCCAAAAGGGGGATCTTCCCAGCCCTCCCTTCACCCCTCCTTCTTTTGAGAAGGGAGTGACAGCCTCTCCAGAAGGGTCCCCGTGCTGGGGGGCTCCTATCCCGCCGGCCCCCGCCCCTCCCGGCGTGCGTCCCTCCCCTCCCGGCCAGATACAAACAAGCGCGCTAAACTCTGGGAGATTTACAGCGGGCGGCTGGGCGGCGCGGGCCCCCGGCCACCGGTGAGATATCTCCAAACAGCGCACTAACCACTTTCCATTTTATACCTCACCAGCTTTATAGCATCTTAAGGATTTCTGTGCACGGCTGGCTTCCCGCCCAGGGAAAAAACCCAGCCTTGTAAATAAATACTAAATATATATGAACAGAGACGACAGCCAGAGAAGCGGAGGAGAGGAAGGGATGGGGGTGGGGGAAGCAGCCCAGGGCCGGCCACTGAGGGGAAGGAGTGGGGCAGGGAAATATTGGGGTGTCTGAGGCAAAGGCGACCAGGAAAAAGAAGTTGGCAGGAAGAGTGAGGGAAACTGAGACAGCACCAGAGATGGAGGCAGAGAGAAGCAGAGATGGGGGCTGGATGGAACCTGCCTGCTGTGTGTGTGTGTGTGTGTGTATGTGTGTGTGTGTAGGGAGGACTCACTTAAAGCTTGGGGAGAAAGTGAAGCCACTTCCAACCCTGTCTCCCCTTCTCCCATAATTTCTGAAGGGACTGGGACCCAGTGAGGGGCTACCCCTGCTGTGTGTGTGTGTGTGTGTGTGTGTGTGTGTGTGTGTGTGTGTGTGTGTGTGTGTGTGTGTGTGTGACGATTTGTAGGTAGTGTGTGTGTGTGACAGCGGTATGTCATGATGTGCTCCAAGGAAAGAATTTGTGTGTGTGCACACGTATGTGTGTGCAGGTGTGTGTTTGGGGTATGTGGAGTGGGTAGGACTGTGCCAGGCGAGTACTGGGGCCTCGGTGGGTGAGTGGGCGGAATGTCTGTGGTGTGGGCAGGGTGGGGGGTGGGTTAGGACACCTTGGGTGGTGAGGAGGCAGGTGAGTTCTGAGAATGTACGCAGCTTTGGGGCTCAGTTGTGGAGGGCTGAGCGAGGCATATGTGATCAGATGCATCTGGGTATCTTGGGGTGGGTGAGGGTCTCGGGGAGGAGAGCAATGGGCTCAGGTAAGGCAGGACAGGCCTTCAAAGGAGTATGTGTTGGACCAGAAAGCAAGTGTCCATTTGTACGCTGGGGCCTGTCATGGATGAGTTCTGAGGTGCTACCGGGTGGTCACCCCACCTCCTCCCTATCCCCCCTCCCTGAGTCTTTCTAGAGGTCTGGGACCTTCTCTGCAACCGCCGCTAGGGAGAGGGTCCCCTGTGCCGACTGAAGCCCCCATGCCACCCCAGTCCCCCGTTCTCAGGTCTCTGGACAGAAGCCAGAGTCTAATTGGGGGGCAGGAGGAACCCTCCTCTCCCCTCTCAGGGGACCCAGCCATCCCTTCTCCTTCCCCCCTTGTCTTCGATATTAAGTATTCAAACCTCATTTACATCCTTATTTTTCAATTTGCTGCCACAGTAGTTTAATTTATTCGATATAATTTCTTTTTCTGAGGGGACATTAATCATTGCCCTGTGCTTTTGAGCGCCTGTGGGATCTCCGCATGTGTATGTATGTGCGCGTATGCATCTGTGTGAGTTGGGGGGGGGGCGCTGCGTGTGTCTGTGAGTGTGCGCCTGCATCTGTGTGTGTCTGTGCCCATGCATACTTGTGTCTGTGTGTGAGATGCGAGTTTGTCCAGTATGTGAGTACATGTGTGTGTATGATAGCGTGGGTCTTTGTGAGAGGGTTTTATGAGTGAGAGAGTTGGGGTGGTGAGTACGTGTCGGAGGGATCAGGTCCTCTTCTTCAGAACCCACCTGGCCCTTCCCAGGATGTCAGCAAGGAGGGGAAGTGGGCAGAGCAATTGGGAGACAGGAGACCCAGGTCACGCCAGCTCTGGGCTTCCTGGAGCTGAACAGCTGGGTTCAAGGACTGTCTCCATCCTGGGGCACCCTCAAGGTGGGGTCCTTCCAGTGCCCTCTGCCAGTTCTCCTTTCCTGAGAGTGTGTGCTGGACAGTGGTAGGTGTAATGTTCTAGAATCCATGGTCTCTCAAGAAAGAGAGAGGCTGTGAGGGGGTGGGGGGAGACAGACACAGAGCAAAGCAAGGCCGGCCGTGGCAGGGGAGGAAAGAAAGAGGGGCAAGAGACCTGGAGGATGATGGAGGGAGGAGCAGGAGAGAGGGAGAAGTGAGCAAGCTGGCAGCGTCTCAGCCCATAAAGTCCCTGGAATGGGAGGAAGAGGCGAGAGAGACTGCATCAGCTCAGGCCCAGTCATGGCTCAGTGCAGAGTTGGGCGGGGAGGTGTGCACAAGGTTAGGGCTGGTTTTCTTCTAGGAGCTGAGATGAGTGAAGTCACTTGGGGGAGGCTTGTTTGGAGAAAAGAGACAAGAAGAAAGGGTAACTGGGAGGGAAGAAGAGAGAAAACCCCTCCTGGGAATAGAATTCAGGGGAATGACTCCAAGGTATATTTCTGGGGATATTCAAGGGATTAGAGGGTGGAAGCTCTCCAATGCTGGCTTCCCTCGCCACTCTCAGCACATCTACGCAAATCCATGGCTTCCTGAGACCCTCTTTTGGCCTCTAGCCCCAGAAGCCCTCAGTTTTCCTTCTCTGGCACATTCTTGGAGTCTCCTTTTTCCCCGCAGGTGGGGCCGGTGGGGGCGGGGAATGGGCCAGGAATTGATGGAGAATCACACTGTATGCTGGGCACTGTGCTGGGATTGCACCTGTGATTCCCACTTATTCTTCCTAACAACTCCTCGAGGTAGGGATCTGTCTCCCCACTTCAGAGTGGAGGAAGGGAGAGGTCAGGGCTTGCCCAAAGTCAAGCGGAAGTGCAGAGACAGCATTTAGGTCACATCTGCCTGAGGCCATGTGCTGAGGTTTCCCCACTCCCGTCTGTTGCCTTCTAAGGTCATATCTACCCCACCCCTCCTGTCTTTGCCCTCACACACGTACAATATACACTCACACAGAACAAGATCTGGGACCCAAGGCTCAAGTCGGGGGGCCTTTTGGGGCAGGAGTCAAGAGGCTGGGGGTGATGGGCTGCAGCTGTTCTCTTCTCCCAGCTTCCCCCCACTGTGAGAACACTGAGGTCCTCCCAGGGGCACTCCCAGGGCTCCTTTGGACCCTTTCTTCCTTCTCACCCAGGGCTCAGAGGCCAGTTAAAAACCCCTTCTGGAAGATAGAGGCCAAACCCATTCAGGCTCAGGGACTGGCTGGCTCTGCCCTGGAGCATGGTTTCTGTTCCTAAGACCTGGATCAGTTTTAAGCCCAGTTTCAAACAGCTATTACTTGCCCATTTTGGCCTCATCCATCCAAATAGTGGCTTCAGGCCTACGGTTTAGGGGGAGGAGCTTCTTTTTCTAAGATTTTGAAAATGAAAATCTGGAAAATGGCCGGAAATTGGAACTCATGGGACCTCAGCATCTGAGCCTCCAAACACCTGACTCTCTTGAGGTCAACAGATTTAAATATTCTAATACCAAATACATGTGAATGTGAAGGTCCCCCATCATCCAAGCATTTCTGTGCATAGGTCACCGAGCTCCTGGGGGCTGATGATTGAGCATGTAGGGTTAGAAATCTGAGATGGAGGGGAGTCCTCGCCATTCTAGCATCATCTCTTCAGGCCTCCCTCTGTCTTCCTTGAGCCCTCCTGAGTGTCTTCAGTTCTCCCGACCTAGAGAGGTCACTCTTTGCCCCTCGCCCTCCAGGAATTTGGCTCAGTCCTCACACCCGGGTTCCCGGCATGGATGTGTCACACAGAAACCATCGCCCACTCGGGTCAGATGATAACTGGATGATTGCCACAGGGTATCTCTGGGCATGCGGGGACGGGGCAAGGGGACAGGCCTGGGGCCGAGGAGAAGGTAGCGCATTCATTTGAATAATGGACAAAATCAAATTAATTCTACATTAAATAGTTGTGAATAAAGGGTTGAAGTCAGCAGTTTCAAACTTGTTTTCCTTAATTACTTTCTGTGTTTAATGTCATTAAGAAGATTAAAAATTCATTAACAAGAGTACTAAAGTGGCAAATCAGGAAAGCGATCACTCCAGGTTAGAAACTCCGCTGAGGCCGCACAGTGAATCTTCTGCAGGGGGGCATGGGTGGGAGTTTGGGGCCCATGAGGGCTGGAGACAGACACACATTCACACACTGGTGCACAGCAACAACATCAGCACACGTCCATAATAACGGTGTGCGCGCGTGCACGCGCGCGTACACACACACATACACACACACACGCTCAGACACTTTCCACTCATCTATACCCAGGATTTCTGTGATCATGGAGAGGCCACGTATTAGGGTCTACAGCTAATCAGCCCCCTAACCTCATAAACCCCTCTCCTAACAGGGAAAATTAAAGATCAAACTTCTGTGACAGGCAGTACATGGCCACAGGAATCAGTGTCAGCTGTGTCTGAGTTCACTTTCTTGTCTCCTAGGCATCTCTCTGTCTCTCCCTGTCTCCATTCTCCTCCCCTCCCACACTAAAGGGCTCTCTCAGGGCAAACCTGATCAGTTTCCTGGGAGGAGCTGCTGTCTTTGAGGCTTAATTATCCTGGAAAAGGATCCCTTTTGTCTCCTTAGCTTGTAGAAGGTTGGATTTTCCTCTGGGGTGAGGGAGCAGGGAAACAAAGGGGAACCTAGTCAATGGAATAAGGCAGAAACAGCTGGGGAAATGGGACCCAAGTGTCCTGGTGTTTAGACCAGATCCTGACCCCAACTCCCCATCTCTAACACTTCACCCTCTCGTTCTGCCTTTTTTCTCCATCTTGTTGGCTGACCTCCTTCCTCCCAAATTTCAGACTTAACCTCCTTTCACCATGAAAGGCCCTCCCTGTGGCTCTCACAGTCTCTCCAATTGCATTTCTATCTTATTCTCTAGGCCCTGAACTCAGGGATAGGTTCCTGCGGGGGTCTAGGTCAATTTGGGTGCACCTGTGCCTTTATGGCTAAGTGTCTTGGGTGGCCGTGTTGGTGATTGTGTGTGTGTGTGCACGCACGCACATGCGTGTGTGTGAATGTATGAATCTGAGCTGCTGTGTGTGTCTGGCTGTGTGAGAAAACCATAATCTCAGCTGGAAAATGCCATGTTAATCATAAACAAATGCAACAAGATAAGCTTTCGAGTTTCCATTAGAGTGAACCCTCTCATTTTATAGATGGGAAAATCAAACTCTAAGACAATGAAGTGCCACTCCTAGGAATAAACTCAAGACAGATGAAAACATAGGTCCACACAAAAACTTATACAAGAATGTTCATAGAAGTATTATTCATAACAGCCAAAAAGTAGAAACGATCCAAATTTCCAACAGATGAATGCATAAATAAATGTGGTACTACATCCATACAATGGAATATTTGTCCATAAAAAGGAATAAAGTACGGATTCATGATACGACATGAATGAATACTGAAAACATTATGTTAAGTGAAAGAAGCCAGTCCCCAAAAGCCATGCGTTGTATGATTCCCTTTATAGGAAATGTCCAAATAAGCAATTATACACAGAAAGAAAGTAGATTAGGGGTTGTTTAGAGCTGGGGGTTGGGGAAGGGGTGTTGGGGGAAGAGAGGGTGTGGGGGGAAAAGAGGACTGACTGCTAGTGGGTATAGGGTTTGGGGGTATAATTCAACTGTTCTAAAACATCTTATGATAGTTGCACAACCCTGTGAATATACTAAAAACCATGACTTGTACAATTTAAATAGATGAATTATATCTCGATAAAGCTCTTATTTTAAAAAAATATGAAAAAAGTTTTTTGATTAAAAAAAGATGATATATCTTGCTCAGGGTCTCCCAACAAGTGGGAGGTGGTGCTCGTACTAGAACTTGGTCCCTTGACTCTAAGCTCAGTGCTCCTCCCACAAGCCCTACATGGCCTCAAAATGCTTACTATGGAGACCTGAAGGCCAAGTCCTACCTGCGTCAGGGGGTCCACATAGCATCCTGGCTTTTCTGTAGGGTTGTCCAGTTCCTGTCTGGGATGGTGTGTCTTGTTATATGTATGCATGCATAGATGTGGTCTCCCAGCTCTGGGTGTCTTGGCAAGCGTGGCTCCGCACATCTGTATCTAGGCCCAGGGACCTCTCCATCCAAACAGTGCTCTCTGTGCCCATGCACCTCTGCTCGCAGGCTGGGTCTCTGAGTTCATCCACATCTGTAGGTATATCTGGATGTGCCCATGTGTCTGAGTGTCAGCACATATGTCTGGGTCCAGGAGGCCGTGGGACTTCATGGGAGTCAGTGTTCATACGTTTCTGCCTGTGTAGTGTGCCTAGGGTGTCCATGGGTTTCTTAATGTGTCAGCTTATAAGTCTGGGTTCCTGCACCTTCACCTCTGGGTCTCTGCCTGAGCAAAGTGTTGGTGGGTCTCTGCACTTGCCAGTCTGCATGTTGGTATCCCACTGTCCACACTGGTCCATCCTGGGAGCCTGCATTCAAGTAGCAGGGACCTGTGGGCCTGTCCATCTGAGTCTGTGTGTCTGAACCCCTCCTCCAGGCACCAGCCCCAGAAGGCACCTGCCTCCCCACCCCTGCCTCTGACAACCGTGCAGAGAGTGTCACAGTAAATTCATGGCCACCCGGCTGGGAAACAGGCGGCTGCAATGAAAAGGAAGCGTGGATTTGCATATTGAATTAAAATTAAGAGCTAATTATGCAAATAAATTATGACATTTGGCAGGAGAATTTGCTTCAAGATCATTTATTACGTTCTTTTTATAACAGTGTGAGCATTTAACGGTCAAAGACAATATTTTAAGGGGAAATTAACGCAAGATTATTAACCTAAAAACAATTCCACGTTAATGAGATGGTGAACTGGTCCCCCACATACCTGGGCAGGTCTATGCCTAGGCTGGGAAGGCCTTTTTCTCCTCCTCTCCCTCCTTCCCCCAGTCTGCAGCGGGGGCAGACTGGGAGGGCACCTGGGAAGGGAGAGGGAGCCTTGGGGTTTGCGGTCCTTCGATGGGGAGGTCAGCTGAGCTGACGCTCCCACCTGAGATCAGAGCCCTGGACTGAGTTTAGGAGGCCACACAGAGGATGAGCTAAGCTCCACTTCCGGAGACCCCTAGTCTGATGATGAAAAACATAGTCCTGGCCTTGGGCATCCTTGTTTTAAAGAGGAAGACAGACCCCGCCCCCCTAAGAAATGATTCAGTAAATACCAGTTGGGATGGGACCTGGAAAATAGAGTTTAAACAGCCTGGTTGTGCCCCGCCTCTGATAACTTCCATCCCCTCCTTCTTCCTGGTTGTAGAACCTCAGATTCCCTGGTGTCCCCAGGCCCTGGATCCTCCAGAACTGAGCTCTACACCCTTCTGGGTGCCACTGTCTCTCAAGTTTCCCCATGACCTTAATCTGTCAGCCTAGTTTTCCTTGGGGGTGGGGGGGATGGCAAGGAAAAAGAGGCTCTAATCTGGGTTTCTCTGGGATCCTCCAACCCATCCTACATCAAGTGGGGAGTGAACTCCAAAGGAAGCAGTGGGTGGTGTCCTCTATGGGCCCCACTTTTCTCTGTCTGTGTGAAGGGGGATGGCATCTGCTCAATCTGATCCCTGTGCTAGCTCTGTGGTGTGCAGACTTTTAGGGCTGACCTTTGTCGGCAGGGTGGGCCTGTGAAAGGAGCCCAGGGACACCCCACGGGCTACTCGGCTGGGTGAAAGCCTTGGGTTTCTGGAAGGTCCCTGTTCTGATGCAAACCTGCTCTCTGGGAAGTGAGATACTGTTAGCTGTCATTGCTCGATGCCAGCATTTGGTCCCTCCTGGAGTGGCCATCAGGAGGGACAGCCGTCCCTCATACTAGGCTACACCTCCAGACCCAGCATTGCATTTGAGTTGTGCAGAACTCCATGAGGCAGGGTCAGGTATCACTGGGTCCGAGTGTGGTGACAGAAAAGACTATGGCTTTGGACTTAGGAGACCCTTAGGCTCAGGAGTTCTGAGGTCACATCCTCTCTCTGCCATTTACTGGCAAGTTGCTATCCCCCTGGGTGTCTGCCCTCTAGATCCTTTGCCGCCCTCCTCCACCCTGCTCTGTGCCCGGGAGCCTGGCCTGCAGTCTGCATCCACTGGCCCCCTTGGGTTTGACTAGAAGGAGAGGAGGGGGAGTTGGGGTATTTCCTTCCTTGGCTCCCTCACGCCCAGGTTGCTGCGGTTGGCTGCATCTCCCCACCTGAGGCCATAGCTCTCCCCACCTATCCACTCAGCTCTCTCTCCTGATTCTGGCCACATTTCTCCATCTCCATCTTTGTTCCTTTTAGACCTGGGTTAGTCATGGCTTTCCACTGTTGCCAGCCCCAGGATACTGCACCATTACCTGTACTTTTCCCAATCCTTGTCCATACCTTTGTAAATAGTTGTTTTATGAAACTCTTCTCAAATAACCCAATAGGGTATGTCATAAGTTTCCTGTCAAAACTCTGGCTGGTGCATTCCCAGAGCACCTCATTTCCCTCACTGTAAAAGAGGGATGATAATATACAGCTAAGTTTTTAGTACACATCCAGTGAGATCATGTGTATCAAGGTGCTTTGTAACTTATAGACCACAAATCCAAATGCTTGTTTCCAAGTAGAAACTAGACTAGAAATTTAGGTAGATGTCAAAATCATCTCTGCTATGAAGATTCTGTGTGACCTTAATGTGACCTCACTTGCCTTCTCTGAGCCTGGTTTCTCACTGATAACATGCAAAGGCTAAACTCCTATCATTAAGGTCCAGTTGTAGAAACTGGTGATTCTATGTTCGTCTTGCTGTTGAGGACAGACAGGTCAAGTGACTTGCCCAAGGTCACACAGCAGGTTCGTGGCCACCTGCCTGAGAGTCTGTCTGGAGTGTAGGAGCCTGGGTGGGTCCCCACTGTTGGACCTGGAAGACCTGGTGGAGCAGACAGGCCTGGCCAGAGGTGCCTGGGGCCAGGGGTCTGCCCCCAAGTCCGAGTGGCTTGCTCTGCCTCCCCGACAGGGTGAACCATCCCCAGGAGAGAAAGGGTAGGATTATTAATAACAATGCTAATAAGAGAGAGAAAACAAAGCCAGCAGGGCCTGAGCATTTTTTAAATAAAGAAATTTCCCTCATCTCTTGGTTAATTTAAAAGGTTTATTTCTTGAAATGAAACCTCTTCATCAAACCCCCGATCCTTGAAGATCGGAGGCGACTGCGAGTGCCGGTAATGAATTGATTTGTAACGTGAGCGACACGGCGCCCTCCCGCCCATGCCCACTGCGGGACCTTCATCTGCAGTGTTTAAGGGGAAATGAGCATCTCCAGCTTTCAGCCTAAAGCCCAGCACCAGGCACTGGAGCCAGCAGGCAAGGCCCAGGCCCAGCAGATGTCCTCACCCAGGAGGGTCTATCCAGAAGGCCACCCCCTCCTGGCTCCCAGCACCTCTCTCCCTTCCTTTAAGGGGAGAGTCTGGAGAGCCCTTTACCCCAATACAACCCACTGACAATCTGAGCACACCATAGCCACACAGACCAACAGGCATCTAAGCAGACACCCCTACACCCCTGCTCACATAGTTACACTGACCCTTCACCAGACCACAGCTGCACTTAGCCGCACAACCCCACAAAGTTACATAAAAAGTCTCCCTTCAGGCATAAGATGCAGAAATACAGCTACACACATCTTCTACACTTATTAATATGAGGTATCCATTCAAAGAGATACATCCAGGCTCAGGTGTCCAGACATACAGGAGCATATACCCTGGATATGAGACCCATCCTTTTATAGGCATGACAATTAATTTGTCAGTATTTGGCAATGTAGGCGTGGTGTGGTGGAAGTAGCATGGGCTTTGGGCTACAGAGCTGGGTTTGAATCTAAGTCCCATTATCTCCAATCTGCTTGAACTTTCTCAGTCTCAATTTCCTCCTCTGTAGAACTGGAGCCACATCTGCATCATGGATTTCTTGTGAGGACGTCATGAGATATAATACAAAAAAAGCTTTTAAACTGTTAGCTTCATGAAGGCAAGGACCTTCGTGAATGAGGTCATGCATGTTGAGTAATTAGTAGAGCTTCGGCATAGAGTAGGTGCTCAATAAATGCTGCATAATATCATGATAGGCACCCACTACTTTATCCTCAACACCTACTATAGTGCTTGACATACATTTTAAAGTAAATTTATGTAAAAAAAAATTTAAATTTAAAAAAAGGTGGAATACCCTGGAGATCCAGTGGTTAGGACTCAGCACGCTCACTGCCATGGCCCAGGTTCGATCCCTGGTTGGGGAACTAAGATCCTGCAAGCCACGTGGCATGGCCAAAAAATTAATTAATTAATAAGGTAAATTCGTGTTAAATTATGCCTAGCTCATGGTTGATATTAATAGAATAGTAATTAGAAAAAGAGGGAGGTGGAGAAGTAATGATGACTTGGTGGGTGTTTGCAATGTGCCAAGCACTGTCCTGAACAAGTACAGGAGGTTATTTCATGGACTCCTCTCAGCAAGCCTCTGGGAACGGGCCAATCATGTCCATTTTGTAAATGAAGGAAGTGGGCACAGAGAGGAGAAGCAGCTTGTCCAAGGTCACGTAGCCGGTAAGTGGAAGGGAAAGGATTGAACCCAGGTGGCCTGACTCCAGAACCTGCTCAGGTTGGGGGTGATGCCGAAAAAAGTATGGGAAGAACCTTACTCTTCAGGAGGACCCATGTGTACTTGGGGCTGAGTCACATATTGAGGCTGCCTCCGTGAAAGTCACCTTGAATATCCCACTAATCCTACCAAAGTCATAGGCTAGAGGCTTGACGACATGTCTGGTGGCAGGTCTGTGCCAGGTAAGTGGGCAGTGCTAGCTCTGAGGGGCTCTCAGACCTGTCACCTGCCCCAGTGTGGGCAAAACCTCCAAACCTGGCTGAGACCATCCTGTGCTTCCAGCTTCACTATCTCATCAGCCTCTAACTGATCTTTGGTGCCAACTAGACTTCTCTATTTTGAAATAGTTTTAAAGGGGATGAACCCAAACCCAAAGGCCCTGGGCATGGGCACATGGCAAAATACGACCTCCTACCTTCCATCTTCCTGCTTTGGCCACTGTCATTTTTGCTGCCACCACTCGAAAGCCAGGAGACCACAGCCTGAAGGCTGGGAGACCACAGCCCTTCTCTCCATCCTCATGGAGCCCTTCTCTCCATCCTCATGGTCCTCTTCTTGCCGGGAAGCAGGTCAGCTGAGACAGGGGCTTGGTCATAGGTTGGATCCAGGTGGATCCACACGCAATCCAAATCTTCCACACAGCCTTAAGGCCAGTCTTTGTCTGGGTCTGACTCTCCTCGGTTTCTCGTGGGCTTATCTCCACTTCCTTGTGTCTACAGACCCCTCCCCATCCCAGTCCTAGAGACAGTGAGGGCTCATGGACCTTCCTGAATGGCCCTCCAGGCCTCAGTTCAGCCAAAGAGTCCCAAGGCAGCCCTTGAGAAGTGAGACACCCCCTGTCCAACCCAGGAAGACTCAGGGGCACCCACGGGCCTCTTCCCACTCCCCGTGCTGTTCTGAACATCCCATCTTTCCTCACTCAGAAGTATAGCGTGAGTGGGCACAGGGCGGGGGCGAGGGGTACATACTTCCCTCCTGCAACTTCCAAGAAGAAAATCATTTTTTATAACTGTTGGAATCCTGATTGAGCTGTCAAAAGTACATGAAACCAGCTACATGAATGGTAAACTATCCATCAGTCACAGGCCTATTTGTTCTGAGACAGTATAAACATCACACATTTTTCTTCAAAATAGAAAATAATACTTACCCCATCACACCCAAGTGACTTGGCCCCCAGTCCCCAAAGTAACTTAGTCATACTGGTCAGTTCCCTTCTTGTCTCCCAAATCATTTTATTCTTTTGCCCACCAGTCCCACTTTCCTTGAAGCATTAACTCGGTTTTTCCTATCAGCTTTCTATCTGTTTAAAACCACATTTAGCACCCTGTCCCAAAAATTAATAAGTGCTAAGGAGAATCATGAAGGAAATAACTCTCGAAGATATGAACTGGTTTGGATTCCAGTGTACAAATTCTAGTCCTCTGGGTGAGCACTGACACTGATGGGTAAATGGCCAGCTCCCGACTTGTCTTCTGAAGAGTGTGATGAGTTCCCTCTGTGCCCATCTGGTGCCTGGTCACTGGCCTGGGTCGGTGGGAATGATGAAGAGGATGTATCCATCTTTTTGGTTGAGAACTCTCCCCCTGCACACTGGGACAGGGCTTTGTCCCTTACAGGCACTCCGAACTAAAGGGAACACATGACAGGAGCTTCGATCTTTTTTGAGCCAGCTGAAAGAGGTCATGGTTTCCTCTTTTACCTCTCCTCCAGTCTCCCACAGCTTGGCTTCCACAAAACTTGACCCAGGGCAACGACTCAGCTGCCAATGATAGATAGGTAGAGATTATTGGCTGGCTAGCTGTCTGTCTGTCTGTCTGGCTGGCTGACTGGCTGGCTGAATGGATGGATAAATGGATAGATAGATAGATAGGGAGATAGATTTAAACACACCCCAACATACATATACCCACACTGATCATACAGTCATATTCAGTACTGCATAGGAGTTAAGGGCAAAGGTTCTGAAGGCATCCATTTAAACCTACCTGCTCCTTACATCTCTAGTTGTGTGACCTCAGATAAGTTAGCATTCAGCATTTTTCAAAAGGAAAATGAGAATAATAATAGGATCTACCTTGTGGGACTGAGAGGATTCAATGATAGCCACAGTGCAGGGCCTGGCATGGAGTAAATGTTCAGTAACTAATTACTATTACTAATACCATCACATTATATACACTTTGCACACACTTGTAAACACTTCAGTAAATCAGAACCTCTTGTAAACTTGAATAATGCACACATGCACAGGCTGACAGAAGTATAGGCCAACATGGAGGTGGCATAGAGCAGTGGCTAGGAGTACGCTAGGAGCCAGACAGCTCATCTCCAAACTCTGCCATTTACTAGCTGTATGATTTGGAGCAAGTTACTTAACTTCGCTTTTCTCATCTATAAGATGGGAGTAATAATAACAGTTCCTCCTTTATAGGATTATTCTGAAGGTTAAATTAGTTACTATTTGTAAAACACTGTGTGTTTGATAAACAGAAATAAATCTCACAATCTTGTAAAAGCTAATACCCGTCTAGCTCCTAGAGTTTGCAAAGCACTGTCACATGTATAATCTTATAGATCTTCTCTATAAACTCTAAGGCAGGATTATTATCACCCCATTTACAGACGAGGAAACTTAGGCTAAAAGAGATCAATGATTTGTACAAAGCCTGGCAGCAAGTGAGCCAGTGAGTGGTAGATAAGCCAGGTCTCTTGGCTTGAAATTCCATGTTCTTTTCACTAAGCAACATACACCTGGAGTGTGTGTGTAGGTATGTAAACTAAGGAGGCTTCCTCTGCCTTTGGATTGGATTCCCCAACACTCCTTCCTCCCTCCCATCTCCCCTTAAGGGTCCCCACCCCTAGGGATTGGTCAAAGCAGTAGTTCTCAAAGTGCGGTCCCGGCCTGCAGCATCAGCATTATCTTGAAACTTGTTAGAAATGCAGGTTCTCAGGCCCCCTTCAGCTGCGGAATCAGAAACTGTGGGCATGGACTCAGCAGTAAGTGCTGTGGAAGTTCAGGAGAACAAAGTGGGCTGGGGGAAGCGTCTGGAAGAGGAGAGGCTGGACCCAGGCCTTGAACAAGGAGTAGAATAGAGAACTGTGAAGAGGTCGGGATGGATACCATCTGATGAGAGTAGCTGAGGGGTCTGGCCTTTTGCAGTGAGGGTTTTAGGTTGAGAGTGTGCTGAGGCTGAAGCCGTTTGGTGCGTGTCTTTTGGTCTCTTCCGGACACCGTATCCTGTTAAATGATCTGTCCTTGAATATCTGGAGAGAGGCTTTGTGGGAATTTGTCCTTTAGATTAGCCCCAGTGGGCCCCTCCTGCAGGGTCAGAACACTGCCAGAGTGGCAGATGCCCTCCTACCACCCCACTCCCTAGATTTGTCCCCAAAGTGGCAGCCCTCAGCCCTGAATGACTGCGGGGGACCCCAGCCTCATTCGCATCAGGCCCAGATTCACAAAGTGAGGGGCTATTTTGCAAGGGGGATGGGAGGCAACTGTGGCCTTCCCCTCCCCACTTCTCCTCTGGGGCCTGAGCCAGGGCCAGCAGAGTCACTGGTGCAGCCAGCGGCCCTGCCCAGCATGGCGCTCCCTCCACGTGCACCGCGTGTGTGCACGTGAGGCTGAGACACTGGGCTGGGAAGAGTCCAGGGTGAGCTGGCCAGGGGCTCCAAGGCTGGAGAAGAGCAAGCCCAATCCCAGCCCCCTTCCCAGCCCACTGTGTCCTGCCCGGGGCTGCCACTAGGAGGCTAATGAAAAGGGAAGAGGCAGGCCAGGGCTTGGGCCAGCAGGAGACAGCAAGGGGACAATGTGAGGCAGGAGGGGGGTGGCCCTCAGGCAGGGACAGACAATGTCCCCATATGGGAAGCAGACGGAGCCGCCCCGCCCTCCTTGGTCCCGGGGCCTCTGCGGCGGCAGGCAGCACAGTCAGCTAAATGTCACATCCTGAGCCCTCCGAGCTGCTGCGGCAGGAAAAGGAGCAGAAGGAGGGGGGCTCTCAGTTCAGCAAGTGTCCCACGGAGGACTCCA
The DNA here is from genome assembly GCF_003031525.2 of Neophocaena asiaeorientalis asiaeorientalis. Taxonomy (NCBI): domain Eukaryota; kingdom Metazoa; phylum Chordata; class Mammalia; order Artiodactyla; family Phocoenidae; genus Neophocaena; species Neophocaena asiaeorientalis. The sequence continues at coordinate 3,697,324 of NW_020185331.1, forward strand.
CGGGGCGCGTGGAACCAGAAACACACCCACAACCCTCACGTGTACACACGCACACTCAAGTCACTTTCTGCGTTTTCCAAATATTTTTAAATTTCACCATAATACATGCCAAAAGTAAAGGAGTAAACAATACAGAAGTATGCAGAGTAAAAAACAAAAATTCCCCCATATCGCCCCCCGCAACTCCCTTTTTCAGAAGCAATTATTTTTAATACTTGGTTTCCGGGAAAGGCCATTTTCTATTTTAAGTCCAAGCTGGATCTGCTGCGGGTCATGGTGTTGTCAAGCCAGGCTTTCCCTGGAGCCCAGCCCTGCAGAGTGCAGGCTGGGGGGCGGTAGAGACTCACACACCGTTCTCCTCCACCCGTGGTACCAGGCTGTGAATCATCTGGAAAGGTCCCATTTCTACTCACCTTTACCATTTCTCAAGTATTAAGAAAAATCTCTCTTTATTAATGCTAAACCCCATATTTAGTTTTATAAGTTTCTCTCTGTCTTTAAACTGTAGTTCAGCTTGTTTGTTTTTGCTTATAAATTATTTTTGCTAGTAATCAAAAGGTATGCATGAACTTTGTAGAATTTCACAGTGACATGAGGCCTGGAACATTTTGAGCATCCAAGCCCAGCCAGGCTCTCCTCTTAGAAGGCACGAACATCTGAAAATCAAGCGGAGATTCTGCTCCCCTCTGGGACTTGGGATTATACTAGTGTCTTCTCTGGGGGAGGGAACTGGCAATTACTGGGCCCCGACTATGTGTCAGACCCTTTACATGTTGTGTCAATCAGGGCTCACTTAATCACAAGTGATGGGAACCCAATTCGAACCAGTTTAGGCAAAGGGGAATCTACTGGAACAGATGTGGACATCTAGGTCATCAAAGCAAAGTTCAAATAACCAAAGAGCAGGAAGGGCAGCGTTGGTACAGAGCTTCAGGAACATTCAGAACGGGACCTGAATGAACACAGGATGCTCTGTCTCTGGAGTTTCACCTGCAGCTCCCACTAGCAAGGAAAGACCAACTCTCTACTCAGTTCCAGTGTGAAGGTTCCCAGAGAGGGACCCAGATTTGTCCCGCAAGTCTGGTGTTCAGTCTAGGACCCGGTGACTCTGGCCAGAGGTGGGATAGGGTCAGGAGACTCTCTCTGAGACCTCATGTTGGTTTCCAAAAGAAGAGACCACCACTCCCAGTGGGGCTTAACCAACAATACCAGTTGTCTACTACAATAAATCAGTTTTTCTAATCTTCACAAGTCTGTGAGGTAAGAATTGTTATCATCCCCATTTTACAGGTGAGTAAACTGAGACTCAGGACATAGACTAGTTAGCCTAGAGCCTGGATCCAAAGCCAGGTCCATTTGACTCCAAAGCCCATGCCCTTGACATGTGTAACACTGATTCCCTTGAGAAATGGAACAAGCCGGGTGGCTTAACACAATAGAAATTTATTCTCTTACAGATCTGAGGGCTCAAAGACCAAAATCAAGGTGTCACCGGGGCTATCCTTGCTCCAAAGCCTCTAGGGGAAGATCTTTCATTGCCTCGTCCAGCTTCTGGTAGCCCCAGGCGTTCCTTGACTTGTGGCAGCATCACTCTGCCTCCATGTTCACATGGCTGTCTTCCCTCTGTGTCTGTGTCTTCACCCAGCAGTCTCCTCTCCTCTTCTTATAAGGACATCAGTCCTATCGGATTAAGGGCCCGCTCTACTCCAGTGTGACCTGATGTTTTTTTTTTTTTTTTGGCCTTGCCGCGAGGCTTGCAGGATCTTAGTTCCCCAACCAGGGATTGAACCCAGGCCAGGGCAGAGAAAGCACCGCGTGCTAACCACTGAACTGCCAGGGAATTCTCCAGTGTGACCTGATCTTAATTTACATCTTAATTACACCTGCAAAGTCCCTACTTCCAAATAAGGTCATATTCACAGGTATCAGGGGTTAGGACTTATTTGGACAATTTGGGGGGGACACAGTTCAACCCATAACAGACCTGGTCGGAGCTGTGCTTTGATAGATTAATTTAGTAGAGGTGAGTGGGACAAAATACATCCTAGAGAGACAAGTGGCAAGGAGACTGCTCAGGAAGCAAGAAATGAAAGGATCTTTTGGACCAGTGGCAATGGGGATGAAGATTTTATAGAACCTGACAGTTGTTAGGATGAGGAAGGAAGAGGAAGTGGGGAGAAGGGAGCGTCCAGAGGCTTTATAAGGGGAAGAATGAAGGGATGAGACGAGGGAGCAGAAGAAGGAGAGCACATTAGACTCTAAGCTCTTGGAGGACAAGGACTGTGTCCTTCACTGGGTGTCCTCCCTCAGTGTCTGGTATGGCATCTGGGCATCATAAGCCCTCGAGAAATATTTGCCAAAGAAATGAATGCGTTCGGTTTTGCACATGGTGAATTTGACATACACGTGAAAACAGGCAGGTGGAAATTCAAACCTGTCATTTGGTAGAAAGAGTTTGGGGTTAGAAATCTCAGCTGGGTGCTCATTTCCAGAGAGATTACAGGTCAAGCTGGAATTGATAGAGCTAATGAAAAGGCAGGGAGGGGAGAGAAGAGGTTTGATGGCAGAATCCTGGGGCACCGTTACATTACATTTAGGGGATGGGAGATGGCAGAGCTGCTGGTAGGAGACCAGCCAAGGAACTTCAAGGATGGAAGAAGGGAAGTAGGGAGGTGCAATGTCAAGGAAATCAAGAAAGGAGACCGTTTCAGAGAGGAGGGGAGGAGCTGTTGCCAAATGCCGCAGAGGTCGAAGAGAAGAGATACTGAGAGGCCTGTGGATTTGCTAATTAGGAGACCAGCGGCAGTGTCCCCAGCTGGTCAGGGCGGGGGGAGGCGAGGCGATCCTACTCGGGGTGCAGAATTTAAGAGGTCTGGGCATACCTACGCAGGTGCACCTGCGCACACACTCGCCCTCTTCACCTCTGCATAGGCCTGGTCGGTCAGTCTATGAGAGGTAGAGCAAAACAAAACAAAAACAAAAAACATGCTGGGGAAGGGGTGGTGTGCACGTGTCAGGACTCAGGGTCTGCAAGTGAGGAGATGACTAGACATGGGGCTGGAAAAGAGATGGCTCAGGAAAAGGCAGAGTAATTCTTAGTGTCAGATGAACCGTCTTTGCTGGTGGAGGGTTGTGGGCAGCAGTGCCCCAGGCAGATGAGAGGCCCTCAGATCCCAGAGACCCCTTGTTGGTGGAGGTTTCTGTTGTGCCTGCCCCTTGGTGGGGGAAGGGGAACGGGACCTGGTCCTCAGTCCTTTAGTCCACATGGAGGCCCCACTACTGTCAGTCTTGTTTATCACCATATCCCCAAGACGTGAATCAGTGTCTGGCACATAGGAGGTGCTCAGTCAATAATTATGATTGGAAATAACAATGACAGCATCACCACCAACAACTAAGATCAGCTAAGCGCTTACTGTATGCCAGGCACTTTATTATCTCATTTAATACGGCAGCTCCACAGCTAGATAGTATCATTATCCTCACTTAACAGATGAAGAAGTAGGAGTTCTGAATGACTTAGTAAGTTTCCAAAGGCCACTCAGGTAGGAAATGGTAGAAGCAGGATTTGAACCCAGATCTGTGTGCCCCTAGAATTCTCACCCTTGACCGTTATGATTGTCGTTCTCCAAGAAGGTATGAGTCGAGGGTGGAGGGGACCTGCGTCTGTGTTCTGAGCTATTCTGCATATATTTGTGGGTGTCCACAGCTGCATGCATTTGTAGGTACTTGTGCGTGTGTATGTGCATGCACGCACATGCATCCACACCTGTGTGAAGGGTACACCTGTATTCAGTTGTGCAGTCTTGTGGGTTTGGGCACAGATGCTACTCCACACCCTGCCCCCAGGTTTGAGCGCCCAGTTTCTTTCTGCTAGAGGCTGTGATGGTGGGATCTGGCTCTCAGGTGTGTTCAGAGCTCAGTCCTGAACCCACCTCCCCCTCAGAGGGCCCATGAGGGGTCCCTGCCCCCCACGGTTCTGCCCATAATTCTCCTTCCTTGTTTAAAGGGGCCAGTGGGTTTAATGATTAGTTACCGCCTTGTCGATATTCTCACCCAGGGAGAGGATGAATGGTGAGGCACTGACCCCGCCCTGACACACACACCCATTCTGTGGCAGATTAAGGATGAGAGAAGGGACCCTTCAGCAAGGGGGTTTAGGGGAGGGCAGCTCCAGAGAAGCTCAGCAGGGCTCTTGGGAGGGCCTTCTCCTGTGATTCTTCAGGTGCCCCCACAGGGTGGTGGCAGAGGGGCCCCTCCTCCCACCGCTCCCCTAAGTCCTCTCCTCTCCACCTCCTCCAGGTTCTGGGAGGCTGTGGGAAGATGCCCTGGTGAGGGGAGGCCCTTCTTGGAGTGAGAGAGCTTGGTGTCCCCATTCTCATTTTCGTGTGTTTGAATGTGCATATGTCTGTATGGTTTTGTGTCTTCGTGAGTTTCCATTTTCATGTGCTTTGGTGGCTGGCCATCCATGTATCTGCATGTGTAACATAGTCCATAAACACATTTGGGCCTTCTGGCCGTCCACGTTCATATGTAGCTGCATATGCCCACTACTGTGCGTGTACCCACACATGTATCCCTGGGGGAACATCAATGTCTGTATGTGTGGGTGTGCATATATAGATGTGTGTATGTGTGTGGGGTGTCTGAATCCTGCTGTGTGTACTTTGTGTCCTTGCCCTTCACAGTTGTCAAGGGAGGCTCTCTCCCTGTCCTGCTCTGGATCCTAAACCCACTTCTGATGTTACAGGAAGAAGCCGGTCAGTTGTCTCTTGCTGAGGAGGGGCTGAATGAAGTTTCCATCCCTCCCCTTCTCTCTGAGCCTCAAAGGCATGTCATGGTGACTCAGGCACCAAGCTATGGATCTCTGACCCCACCTCCAGTCTTTGCTCACTAGGACCCTCCCTGCTGGGCTCCTGGGTCCTCATGGTCTTGAACCTGGGTCTCCTCATTGCCCAGGGGTGCCCTGTGCCTGGAGCTTTGGGAATGTAGTCCATTCATGTTCTGCCCCCCAACCTCTGCTGAGTCTCCCCATCCCACTCAGACCAGAAGCCACCCCACATCCATTTAGGGACTCACCCTGTGTCTTTGGAGGCAAATTCCAAAGCACCCTCATACTTCATAGCTTCTGGTCCCTAACCACCCTAACCATTAAGCCTACAAGTTTGACACTCTCTCCTTCGACTTACAGCATCTGCCCCTTAACCTGACTTCACTGGATCCAGTCCTGGAAGAAAGGGAAAGAAAAGGGGGACTATGTAGCCGGTTGTTCCCCTTATGCTGGGACTCAGAACCTGGGGAGGGGAGACTGGGGGCCTAGGGCAGCTGCGGGGCAGAGAGGGACTGAGCTTGGCAGAAAAGAGATGCTAGGATTCAGGTCCATCCTCACACCATCCCCCTGCCCCTGCCACACACACAAACACACACACACACACACACACACACACACAGACACACACACACTCACCCTGTTGGAAGGTGACATTTGCTATTAACCTTATATTGGGCCATTTTGTAAATCAATGTCACTTACATTTAATAACAAGTGTAATCAAAGGAATTATGCAAATTTAATTTGATGCTTCTTGAATTATGCAAATCCACGGTGCACATAATGTTCTCTGACATGTGCCCGTTGGAGAGAGAGAGCAAGGGAGAAAGTGGGGAGGGTCAGGGAGAGGGAGGCTAGGACTGGGACTGAGGGGAGGGGAGGATGGGGGTGGGCTGGGACTTGGGACTGGGAGACAGGAGGGCAGAGTGGTGGAGGGCAGCGGAGCAGCTGCAGCCCAGGTGCTTGCCATCGTGGGTGGGATGTTTGTTCTGGTCTGGTACCTCCACCTTCTCCTTGTGCCTCTCTCCGGCTCCGGATTTGAGTCCCTCTCCCCTGCCCACACTCAGCATGACCTTGCTGGTCACATGTCCTCAATATGTCCTTATGTGAAATGGGAGTGACCCAAAGGTGCTAACTACTTTTGGGACCAAGACTCCTGATACAGCGTGGTCCTCTGACAGGACCCCAGCCCCCATGGCAAGGTGACCTGTTGTGACACCTGTTTTGTTTTTAATGGTCTTGAGGACCTGGCAGAAGAAATTTCACCATTCACTTTGTGACAATAAGAACCTGCTGACCCGATCAATCCCAGGCACGTATTATGACAATGCTAGCATGATGATGATACACTCATATTGACACATGCATTTATAGCAGAGATGACAAAGTCACACACATACTGTTAAAACAATATAAACATACCCAGTGACAATTAAACACGGACCCAGTTATTCCCAGGGAACTGCCTAAAGGCTACATAAATACAAACACTCGGGGTGGGGGGGACGTGGGGGGAGGGATAAATTGGGAGATTGGGATTGACATATACGCACTACTATATACAAAATAGATAACTAATAAGGACCTACTGTAGAGCACAGGGAACTCTACTCAATACTCTGCAAGGACCTATAAGGGAAAAGAATCTAAAAAAGAGTGGATATATGTATATGGATAACTGATTCACTTTGCTGTACAGCAGAAAGTAACTCAACATTGTAAATCAACTATACTCCAATAAAAATTAAAAAAAAAAACACTCAGGTTTGCACTCCAATACAAGAACATTTAAAATGTCACCTGGACACACCTGGGCTCAAGGGATATTGATTCCTAGTAGTATACACATCCCAACACATGCTATGCTCAAAGCCAAACACATACTAACACTGACACCTGAACACACAAGTTACATTCCCTGATGCTGACACGCCCTCACTGACTCTTGAAGCAAACTCAGTGATCCAGGAAGCTCCTAGCAGAAACAGTGCCCCTCTTCACTAGTCAGATTCTGGCGGATGTTTATTTGGCCCTGCCCCCAATGTTGTCTGGAGTAGGACAAAGATCATGGTACTCTGAATAGATGTGACTCTGCAGCGTGAAAAGATGGGCCAACGTGAGGGGGAAAAACCACCCAGGCCATGAAACTGTTCCCCAAACTCTGGATGCTGTTTAGGACCATGGAGAGACGTCTCAGGAGGTTACATCGCCAGGTGTGGGCCAGCTCCCTGCAAACCCTCACTTCCTCCACAGGCTGCACCTACCACTAAGGCCACCACAGACTGGCCCAGGGCCTTGACTGTGTGAGTAGGACAATATGGTGTCCCTCCCCTGAGCTGTCACTATGAATCCTCAAGGGTGCTTTTGAAGAGTATGGGGAAAACACCCTCATTATTTTCCTTTCCCATCTAAGTCCTGTCTTGGGTTTACACTCTTTTTCAGCCCTCCCCTCATACTTGGAGTCCAGAGGTCTGTTCCTCTGTACTGTTAATTGGATAGTGACCAGGAGTTTGGTGGGTCTCGGGGGAGGGCCAGGAGTCATGGTGTATCTTTCAAAGAGGGTGTGGCAGTGGCAGTGTACTTGTGCATAAATGCTACTACGTATCTATTATGAGTATCCTTATGGCTCAAAGTGTTTCTCCTTGTCATTCATGTGTCATTGGCTCATTTGTATGTCCATGGGTTAGGACATGTTTGTGTTTGCTGTTTCAGTTTATCATTTCTGTATCAATGCACCAGATATTTGTTTCAACATTGCCTCCATGTGTGTGGTATTCTGGGAATGTGACATTCTGTGTCTCCCTATGCTCTATTTCATACAGGTGAATAAATGAGTACTTAATATCACCATGTTGGAATTCTTACAATGTATTCCGTGTGTTACCATGTTTGAGTTGTCAAAACGTGTGTGCCATCACACCCAAGTCATCATGATGTCTAAGTTGATATAATCCGTGCCGAAATCTATCTCACTGTGTTTGAATGGCCCAGTGTGTTGTCAGTGTGTATCCTCGTGAGCAAGCATGTTTCAGCAGGCTAAGTGTCAGTTGTTATGTTTAAATTGTCACCACGACTATACCATTGTATTTGCATTGTATGTGTTTGGATTATCGGGGGTATCATTGTATCCCCTGTATCATTGCATGCAATCAGTTTTGAGTTGAAACGGTGTGTGTAATTGTGTTGCCTTTCTTTTAACTGTCCCCAGGTTGTGAGGGTCTCACCAGGTTTGAATGTTCACAGTGTGTCTCTGTGTATGACTCCAAGTTTGAGTTGTCATGGATTATCTTTATGTGACAATGTATTTGCATTTTAACAACATGGTGTGTATCTGTCTGTTTGAGTTGGCACAATCTCTATGCCATCATGTTTGAGCATGTGTTATCAAATGTTTATGTTGTTACAATGTGTGTCTGTGTGAATAATTGTGTTTCAGTTGTCACAGTGTATGATTGTATGTCACCATGTATGAATTATGCATCAGTATTTATGTTACAGTGTTACAATAGGTGTCTGTGAATATCATGTTTACATTGTTACGATTTGTATTGCCATATTTAAGGTGTTACAAAGTCTGTTTGTCACAACTGTTGACTATATCAATGTGTTTGAGTTGTCAAAATGTATGTGTGTCACCATGCTGAGGCATCAGAGTGTTTCGCCCTGTGGGTTTGCACATTTGTGTCTTTGTGTATCTGAACATGTTCAAGGTATTTCAATACCTGTGTGTCACCATGTTTGAGGTGCCTCTTAAAATGTGTGCGACAACTGCTTTCTCAGCAGGGGTTCAAAAGGGAAACACTAGGAATGGGAGGGAAAGAGGGAGAGCTGGAGGAGGGAGGAGGATGTGCCATAATCTAGATGGGGTGGGATGGGGGCTGCTGGGGATTAGGGTCATAGTGAGATCTAATTGGCCCACGGTGAATTATTCACATGTATAATCCTCGCAGAATTTCAGCGCGGGCAGTGCCAGTAAATGCTGTGCATGTTTAAAAGTCATTTCCATAAGTAAGTGCAATTTCTCTACTGTTTGCCCCTGTTTAATGAAGTGAAATCTTGTTTGCATTCCTCCCAATTTCCCAACGAAAGGCGCCCAACCGTTCGCACCAAAATTACACCGCCCAAATTAAAACTCGGGCTCCAAGGGAGGTGAGGGGATGGCAGCATTGGGCCCTTCTGGGAGGGCCTGTGGAGAGGTGGGGGGCCGGAGGAGCCAGGCCTGGGTTTTTCAGCTCATTGCTTCCCTGTAGTTCTTGCAATTTCAAGTGCTGCCCCCGCCATGTTCCCCACCCCCACTTGCCCCCATCAGGTTCTTGCTCCCCTTTGCCTCCCCCCTTCTTTAAGTGAATCCCTAGGGTATGGGAACTGGGCATGATGCATTTGTTCATGCATATGTAAATGCACCCCTATATGACTTATATACCCAGTCGTGTGTATTGTGAAATTGTGACATACAGTCATACACTGTAACAACTGAAACACAATGATTCACACAAACACACAGTGTAACAACATACACACAAATGGGCATGTGTGTGTTTAGGTATGCATCCCTGCCTATATATGTATGTGGATTTGTGTACGTGTCTAGCTTTATGTGTTGGGTATATTGGGTGTGTCTAAGATGAATGGTTACATAGACAATATGGATAAAGAGAGAGAGGAGGGGGGAGATTGTGGGTATTTGTGTAGTTTCTTCATTGTCCACAGTGGTGTACTTAGCTCTATCGCTAGGACCTACTGCTTTCTGAGATGTGCGTTGTTAACCCCTCACCTACTCAACAGCTGATTGCACTGGGGCCTCAGGATCAAAGGAATCACCTCCTTCTGCTCCATACCCAACAGCGCCCTCTGGCCCTGTGAAGACCAGCGACAGGACTGACCTTCCAGCTTCAGCTCCAGCTCCCCATATGGGGCTTGAACAAAGGTATTCCTGAGTAAGCTGGCAGGAGACCCCTCAAGGCTCCACCCCCTCCTAGTGCCAAATGGCACCTGCGTGAGGGTCACTTTGGTGGGGAGCCTAAAACAGAATTGCAGATTACCCTCACTTGGATTAGCTAGAAGAGTTGGGCATGGGGTGAAGTAGGGTTGAGGAGAGGGCAGGAAATGATGGTCCCATCCACCAAGGCCTCCCAGTGACCCCTGGGATCCGGGATCCCCACTGAGGACTCTTGAAGCTTTAGAATTCTGAAAGCCTGAGCTCTGGAGGCAAAAGACTGAGTGGAATCGTGTCCCGGTGTGAGGTTGTGTGTCTTTGGTCTTTGTGGATATAACACACTCACAATCTAACCATCTTCTGCTGCCCACTTTCTTCCAGCTCACCTGTAGCCTGGACGGGACAGAACCAGTCAGTCAGGTAACTACCATGACACCACCATGCTCTTATGCACAGACCTAAGACCACCGCCCTCTGCTCAACGCATCACTCGCTGCAGGACACTGGTGGAATAGCTGGAAGAGACTCGGCTTGTTTGCTGAAGGTCTGGTAGAGAAAATCATTCAGAGGTGAAATCCTGAAGGAAAGGAATTCAGGAGGGGTGAGAGAAGAATCAATCAATTAAGAGTGAGGGGCTCTCCTTGCAGAGGGCTGCTTTTCTCACACCTCTTTGATGTCCTTGGGGAGGTGAGACATCCAGGCACAGGGGCAAAGTGTCACCCTGGTCATGACCTCCCCACCTTCTCTTTTGCCCTTATCCATTCTCTTATCCATGTAATCAGTCCCAAAGCACAGCTCTGACTTCTTCTACAGCTCAGAAACTATCAATGGCTCCCTACTGCCCAAAGAAAAAGCCATATTCCTTTTGTTATCAGGCAAACAAGCCCTTCACGATAGGACACTCCCTTCCCCTTTTACCTGCTCTTCTAGACTTGCCTCCCAGGGATGCTCTCCAACCCCCTCAATACACCTCCTAAGCCCCATACAAGCAAACAGGGAAACTAGATGTTTCCCCAACCTCCTCCAGTTTCCCCTTTTCCACACTTCTCTTCTTCTTTCTACCTCAGATGACACCATTAGCCTCACCCCCATTCCAATTTCTGCCTGGTGGAGCCCTAAGGATCATCAAGACCAGGTCTGATGCCACTTTCTCTGAGAAGACTTTCACACTGGTTCTCACCGTGCCTACCATCCGTAGCACCAGTGATTCCTGGAGCATGGTTTCTCTCCCTCTGTGATATGAAGCTCTTGTCCCTTCTCCTTGCCTGCTGGGGATCAGACCTGCTGGGCTCCAGTCTCTTTGGGCGCCAGGCTTTGAACACCCCTGAGTGAGGGTAGGAAGCACCTCACAAAGGCTTTGTGGATAAGCTAACAGTTGACTGCAGAGGAGGTGTGGAGAATTAGGGTGGGTTTAGGAACATGTTTCAAGGGGTAAACCTCATGTCTGGAGCTCTTCTCTCCATTCCGATCCAGCAGACTTAAGCCCGAGCCCCAGTTCTCCAGGGTCCCCATCTTTATTCTGTTTCTTTCTCTGTGGCGGCAGGAAATGTCCACTCCATGCCCTTGGCAGGAGAGGCTAGGGGCTTTCTGCCACCTGAGAGGTCCGACCCCATTGGAGAGACTCTGGATGGAACTGACTCCTCCATGCTGCCCTGGCTGGCGTGGTGGTGGTGGTGGGTCGCATCCTGCCTCCTGGGAACCCTGTCAGTGTTATCCAGGCTGCTACTTTCATTAGTGAGGTCCTTCCCTCTTAATAGAGGAAGACTCTGCCGTTAATGTGCTGACAGTCCCACTTCTCCTGTCCTGGGCCTGCCTTCTATATTAGCTACACCATTCCTCCCACCAGAGATTCCCCAAGTCTATCACCAGACCCTCCACTGTATCCCCTTGGCCCTAAGACTCTCTCACTGATTTCCCCCATAAGCCACTCCTGACCTTTCTGTAACTGCCCCCCCCCCATTTAACCCATCCCTCCCCTCCCTGGCTCTCATCAAAGAGCCACCACCAAATCTCCACTAACCCTTCTGGCCCCCCTTTCCCTCTAATTTTCTCACAGAACCTGCTACCCTCCCACCTCCTCCCCCATCACCACAGGCCCCTGGCCTGTCGGGGGCACCTTGTGGTCAAAATCCTCAGGAAGAGAGCTCCAGCTACATTTCTAGATACATCCTCAGGCCGCAGACCTTCCCAGGCAGAGCCGACATCCCTGCCAAATGCCTGGGATACGGGCTGGGGGGTCTGGTGGGTTCCAGACAGGAAGGAGGCGTGGACCTCAATCTGGAAGGTCTCTGTGGGCCCTTCCCCCTCCCCTTGGCAAGTCTGGGAACTCGGGACCCGAGCTTGGTCCTCGCTCCCCCCGCCCTCGCCTCTCCTCGCTTTCATCAGAATTCAATTTCCGCCCGTAAGTGACTCCCCGGGCCCCTGATCCTTCTCTTGATGAATGAGCCGCCCGGCCGGGCCCCGTCCGTCACCGTCACCCTCGCCACGGCCCGGGCCGCTACCGCCCCCAGCCCCGGCCCCTCCATCCAACGCCGGCCCCGACCTCCCACACCTCCCACCCGGACCTCAGCCGCCTTCATCCCTTCGGGTTCCTCCCCCACGTCCAACAGCCCGCCCCACCCCCATACCCTCATGGCTTTCTTAGTCCAGGTCTCTGCCTCTCTCCGTAGGAGTCTATCTCTCTGTCTCTGCTCTCTCTCCCTCTCTGTCTCCCCCCTCCCTCTCTCCCCTCCCTCCTTCTCTCCTTCTCTCCCTCTCTCCCTCTAACACCTCTATTCATCTCTGGGAGCAACATCATTTATTTTGCACTTCCCAGATAATTTACTTTTTTTCCCTTCTACAGGAATTCTCCATTTCCCTATAAAATGAAAATTCATCTAGAATTACATCTTATGTCATCATTATGTTTATTAAGCGTGGATGATGTATATGAACAGGACGGGCTTGCTGCTGAGTGCTTAATGGTGCATAAGATTAAGCCGAGGCTCTCAGCTGCGCAGCGACTCCCCTCCGGTTCCCATGTTGTCGAGGCATGCTGGGAGTACAAGTTCCGAGCGCACGGCCAGGTGAACGCGCCGCCGCCGCCGCCGCCGCCGCGCGCGCTCCCACCCCCTCTCCGCCCCATCCCTCGGGGCCCGCCAGGGCCACCCCCCGCCCGGCTGCGGGCGCCATCGCGGCCTGCGTCTCCAGATACCCAAACAGATTCGCCGGGCAAGGGCAGCCTGGCCCCGGGTCACCATCATCCCCCACCCCAGCACCCCCGCAGAGCTGGGCGTCCGGATCCCACGCCCCCTGGGACCTCGTCCTTCCCCTGGGTCTCCCCTCTCAGCCCCGGGAGCTGGCAGCTCCCCTCCGCCCCTCTTTCCTTCTTGTCTCGCTGTGTTTCTGCCCCTGATCTCTCTCTCCATCCCGCCTCTCCTTCCCTCTGTCGTATTTCTTGGGGCTCTCGTCTTTCTGTCTGTCAGTCTGCGTCTCCTTCTCTCTCGAGTCCTTCCCTGCCTCGCCCTGCTTCTCCGTGTCTCTGCGTGTCCCTTTCTAATTCCCTCGCTCTCCCGGGTTTGTCCGTCGGCCTGTCCGCCTCTCGCGGTCTACCCGGCTCCCCCTCTCCCCCTCTCTCCCCTCTCCCGGCGCTGGCGGCCACCGCACTGCAGCGCGGCACCAGCAGTCTATGACAAAAACATTATCCTTCTGCTGCTAAACAATCCAATAAACCTCTCCACAGGGAGAAAGTTAACCTCTTGTCTCTTCGGCTGATGCCTTCCCGCCCACGTGACTGCTGCCACAGTAAATTCAAATCATTAGTCTCCTCACCCCATCAAAAAACTTCTATTAGTAATGGAGACCTCGCCGGAGACCTTCCGCGGAGAGCGCTGCCTTCCCAATTCCCAGTGGAAAAATTCTGCGCGAAAAACTAATTCTACTTTTAATAATCTGTCATCAGGACCAGAGGCAGTCATAAATTATATGGGAGCGCGTGCGAGAGCGCGCCACAAGAGGGAAATCAGGGCGAAAAATCAAAGCCCAAGTTTGACAAACTTTCCTGAAGATAAATAATAACTTACAAACAGGATTAGTTGTAAAGTCACGCTCCGGCGCGCAGCCACGGCGGCAATCACGTCTGCCGAGGGCCGCCACCGCCGAGGCACCTGTCACCGGCTGCCGCCGCCTCCGAGCCTTCCTCCCCGTCCTCTTCCTCCACGTCTTCCTCCCTTCACCCTCCTCCCCTGCTCCCCTTCCTCACCCTCCAACCTTCCTCTTCCCTCCCCTCCTCCTCTCCCTCCTTTTCATCATCCTCTGGTTCTTCACCCTCCTCCTCCTCTTCTTCCTCCTCCTTTCTCTCCTGCTCAGCCTTCTCTCCCCGCCTCCCCGGGCCTGAGGTAGGGCCAAGGATCCTGATTCCCACCCTCCCCCATCCCACCACCGAGGGTCCCCAGCTGCCAGGACCAAGGTCAGAGGAGGGTGAGAGGATTCGCGGGAGCACCGTCCGTTGGGGCCGTGACCTCGAGTAGGGGCTCAGTGTGTAAAGGGGAGTGTGTGTGCGGCCTGAGGCCCTCGGTCCCCGTTTCGGGGGGCCTCTCCTGCCTCCTGGCCCCAACCCAAATCTCCCTGTTCCCCGCCCCCACTGACCCAACCAGAAGAAGCCGGGCGCTGGCAGTGTGTGGGTGGGGGCGTAGTCCGACCCCTAAGTTTATTTGTCTGTGTTAGTGTAGGGTGGCCGTGGGTCTGCTCCGCAAGCCTAAGGGCCGGGCCCCCCAGCGCGACCCCACCCCACCCTACCCCGCCCTCGCCCCGCGCAATCTCGGCTCTGACAGCCGAGCGGGTGATAAATGCCGCCGACGCGGGGAAGGAATTGCGCAAAATAAAGAAGCATGTTCCAACAAGTCCTGTCAGGATTGTATTGATTTAATCATCTGCAGAAATACACATTCTGGATTACTGTAGCGTGCCGGGGCCGGGGAAGGGGCGGGCCGGCCTGCGAGGGCCGGGAAGGCCGGGGCGGAGCTGTGGAGGGAGGGGCGGGCAGAGCCGGGAATGGCTCCGCCCCTCGCCCCAGGCCCCGCCCCTTCGGCATCTAGACTGGGCCAGAAACTTCCCGTTGCTGCGGGGTTGTTTTGCACCACGGGGCGCCTCCTTCTGCGCCAACCTTGCAAGGTGGGCTCGCCGACCTCTGAGCCTCGGAACCCCTGAATCGGGCAGTCATGGGCCCTCCGGAGCTGGACGCGCCCCCAGGACTGGGAGTTGGGGGGGGAGGGGTCTGGAGGAAGGGAAGAGGAGTTGACGAAGGGACTCAAGGCCCTGGATAGGGCCTCTCTGGCCTTGCGAATGTTTTAGGGTGGTTCCCTGCCCCACCATCTGTTATCATGGCAAGCTCTTGGCTGCCAGGTTTGGGGGTACGTGGAGGGACGCAGGGCGCTCTAAAACCACCACCTCATCGGGCTAACCTGTACCCGCAGCTACTTAGGAGGCAGGGGTAAATGAGAGCCGCTTCAGACAGCCCTCAGGGAGCTGAGCTGAGGACGTCGTAGGTCCTCTAAAGGTTAAACAAACCAATAAACATTACAGCTTCTGACTTCTGCCCGGTAATCGGGGTTCAGAGCCCCATGTGAGGACTTCGGGCAGGACAGGATTTTCTTTCAGTTGAACACTTGGCCCTTTGGAAGAAACATACTCCCAAATGGGGGATGGCATGGAAAGGGAGAGATTGAGAAGCCCCTCAGAGTGAGGGGACCCAAAGGGAAATAGAGGAGGAAAGAAAGTCATTTATT
Source organism: Neophocaena asiaeorientalis asiaeorientalis (assembly GCF_003031525.2). Classification (NCBI taxonomy): domain Eukaryota; kingdom Metazoa; phylum Chordata; class Mammalia; order Artiodactyla; family Phocoenidae; genus Neophocaena; species Neophocaena asiaeorientalis. The sequence continues at coordinate 3,712,856 of NW_020185331.1, forward strand.
ACTTAGTGATTGATTTTAAATGTTTTATTTCAAAGAACCCATCCAACAACCTGAGAAGGTTATTAATATACCCCATTTTACAGATGAGAAAATTGAGGTTCCAGAGGTTAAGTGCCTAACTCAAGCTCACAGTGTAGCTAGGTTGGGAAGCCTAGCTTTGAGGCTGTGTCTGCCATACTCCAAACCTCTCCCCTAGTCATGGGCATTGGGGAGAGACTGCAGTGTGTTCAGAAACTGCATAGTGGTTGTGGAGAGATAGTGTTAGGAGCACAGGGGAATCAGACCTGGTAAACAGTAAACCTTGTCTATTCCAAAGGGTGGGCCTGGTGCTTGAACCTTCCCCAGGGGTCCAGCGTGTGTGTTGAGGGTGGGCACCAGAGAATAAACTTATCACGATGTTTTCTATAGGTGCCATCGTACATTAGTCCTGGCTTCGGGGAGAGGAGGGGATTTCAGGAAAAGGACAAATGGGGGTGAAAAATGTAGACCAGAGAAGGAGGTAGAGCTTTATCTCAAATCAGAGACGAGGCATTAAGTTACCAAGGGTGTGGGGGTGAGGTCACTCGTGGTGGGAGAGACAGACTTCAATAGAGCAGCTTCATCAGTGAGAAGCACAGCTCCTCCCTAAGTGACCCCCTCACCCAATAGCCCAGAGGAATGAGCATAACTGAAGATACAAGTATGAAAGGAGGTCCTACAAGACAGAGAGACCCTGGGGTCCCAATGGACCACAAGCAGAAATGGATAACTGAACAGGACTGTGGGTGAGAAATGAAGGTGTACTTTATTTCTTTGCATGGGGAGAAGGAAGACCAGGAAAATGGGGTGATAGAAAGAGGGGATGAAGGGATGGGAGAAGCGAGCAGGGGACTTCCCTCTGAGAGGGATGAGGTATCTGCCCCGGCCCCATTATGAGAAGAGTGCTAGCTCACCCATTTCTCCCCATCTGCACCCATTCTGCCTCTACAGGAGCTTTCCCTCTGTGCCTGTCCTTTATCTCCCATCAGCCCAGGAAGGGCAGAAACACACATTTATGTACCAAACATTTTTATAGAGCTTACTCCCTGAAAGGCACTGTTCCAAGCACTTTATGCATATTAACTCAGTCCTCCATAACAAGGCTATGGGGTGGATAAGAGCATATCTCCATTGTACAGAACAGGACTCTGAGGCACAGAGAGCTTTATTAATTTGCTCAGGGTTACACAGTTAGCAGTGGTGAAACCGACTGAACCTAAGCATACTCTCACTCACTATGCCCAGAACCCTCAGTGCCAGCACTGGACTGGGAATCAAGGCACCGGGGCCCAGCTCCAGGCCTACCACCCCGTGCTGTATGACCTTGGCCAAGCCCCTTCCCGTCCTAGGCCTCAGTTTCCACATCTGTAAAGTGAGAAGACTGAGCGGAAGCTCTCCAAAATCCCTTCCAGACCCAAAGCGCTACAATCTATGATTCCTTCCCCACGGACCCCCGCCCCCTGACCCCTCCCACACC
>NW_020185331.1:3714607-3724080 GCF_003031525.2 Neophocaena asiaeorientalis asiaeorientalis
CTCAGCCCACCCCCACCCCCGAGCCTCCAGCTTTCCTGCTCCGCCAGCTCCCCGCGGGCCCGCGCGTGACTTTAGCGTGCGCGCGGCTCGGCCCAGAAGGTCACCTCCTTCATCACGGATTCTATTTGCATCCGGAATCGCATGTACATGAAAAATGTGTCCGCGTGCGGCCCCGACTGCAGACGCAGATGAAATTCTGTGCCGAGCCTGATGCACGGTAACCTTTGCAGATGGCGCCGCTATTGCTGAGAAATGGATTGCTTAATAAAGCGTATCATCCGGCATATTTGCTGCTTGGCTAGCCAAATAGAAGTTGTTTTTTGCACAAATTTCCTTGTCAAATTTGTCAATGTTCATGTCATTTTTGCTTTAGGTCACAGAGCAAGGTGCAAATTCCTGGCATCTTTACTAGTTGCAGCCAATTTCGGCGATTTCGGCGGTGACTGGGATTCTCCGAGGAGTCGCGTGCCCGCACGCGCGCCCGCCAGTCGGCCCCAGCAGAGCGCGGCCCAGACACCTCCTCCCGGAAGCCGGCGGGCAGACAGACTGGTTTGAAAGGAGAGGTTCAGGACCGGGGCTGGGGGCAGAAGGTATCTTCCTTTGCTAATCACCCACAGCCAGACGCAGGCCCCCACCAGGGAAACTGATGGGTAGGGGTGAGAATAGGGGGGTTCTAGATCCAGCTCTCCCTGTGCCACCTCCCCTCCCCCAAGTAGTGGCTCTTTTCCCTTCTTCTTTTGCCTTCTCTGGACTTACAGAGGAAACTGAGGAATAAATGGGAAGGAGAGCCCTCTTCTCCTTTCATAAGGAACTTTGCCTCCCAGTGCCCCCAAGACTCCGCCCACACCCTCAGACTGACCTCTCCCACCCTACAAGAGATTTACTGAAAGGGGGAGAGTGGGTAGAATAGCAGTGCCCCGTTCTGTCCTCCCACAAGCCCCATGCCCACTTTGAGGGATGCTAGGTCTTTCCACTCCCCTTGGGGGAACTGTGGATAAACAGGAGTATGTGGAACAGGTGAGGATGCCAATAAGCCCACCTTCCTGGGGAGGTATGAAAAGTTGGTCACTGCCTAGATTTCCACCATTTGCGCTTCAGCTATTGGGGTTAGGCCAGGCCCACTCCAGGCTAATCTTATAAAAAGTAGATTATCCTAGGAGGTCACTCGGGAGCTTGGGCAGTCCACAGCTCACTGTGGGGGAGTTTATCAGATTGTCTCCGCCCAGCAAGAGTCAACACCCACCACTGGAGAGTGCTTCTGGGTGCCCCTTGCCTGGATTATCTCATGAAATAATCATTTTAACAACCCCATAAGGCATTTACTAATATTATCCCCAATTTACTGACACAGGAACAGCTCTAGGAGATGAGACCACTTGGAGAGTTTGGATGAAGTTTGTAGGTGTGGGAGGGTAGGTGTACTGATGAAGGGAGAGATGGGGGGGGATAAATGGCGGAAGAGGGCACCAGAGAAGCAGTCATGACAGAGTTCCTGGTGTAAGAGGAAAGGAGCAGATGTGTGGGAAAGGGTATGTGTGGACAGGGTTCTCTACGGAAATCGTGTATGAGGACAGGCAAGAGATTTGGGGACACGTATGGGGGGTAGATGCCGGGGACAGGTCTATGGGGAAGGGTATATTGTGGATAGGTGTCTGAATAAGACGTAAAAGGAACAGGTATGGGAAAAGTCTGTGAGGACAGGTGTAGGGGGCAGGCAAGTGGGGAACGTGTATGAGGGCTGGAGTGTGGAGTCAAGCATGGGTGTGGGGATCTGGGGACAAGGATGAGGGTCAGGAACTTGTAAAGGGTGTGAGAGGACAGAAGAATGGTGACACTAAGCTCCAGGAGGCTGATTATGTCTGCGTTGGCTGCTGTGTTCCCAGGTCCAAGCCCAGTGCCTGGCACATGATGGGAGTTCAGGATATATTTGTGTAATGACTGACTTGGGGAAAGGGATTGGTGGGAGGCAGGTGCAAACCAAGGTATGCAGAAGGGGTGGGCAGGTTTATTATGAGATATTTTAGGGGAGTGTGGGTTCTCCCTTCAGCCTCTCCAGCACTGGGGAATGGGGCAGCACTAGGGCAGGCTGGGGAATGGTCAGGCCTGCTTCCCCCTGAACAGGAGACCAGCCCGGATGGGAGCCCAGTGAGCTCAGTGGGGGCTGCAGAGCATTGGATGATGGCGGGTGGGAGTGGAGTGGGGGTGGGGGAGGACTGCCGTCAGATTATTAATGGCCTATGCGTTGACTCAATTAAATCCAGCCTGCTTTTGTTGGCAGGCCTCCGCAATTATGCATCTCATTACGGGCGGCCGCCCAAATGCATCCTGGGAAGAGACCAGAACTCCAAATTAACTTTTCTTGGCGCTGCGGGGGCTGGTTGGCTGGCATTGCCTACATGGCAGCCAATCAGTGTTGGCTCCAAGGGGGGCGGGGTCAAAGGAAGGGCGAAGGTAGCGGGAGGGTAGGTTGTCTGGTTCGGGATGGGTGTGGAGGATAGGCTGACAACCTGCATGTCCATCTAGAATTTAACTCCGAAGTCCACCCCACCCCCACCCCCACCAAAGAGTCTGCCTGGGTGTTTGGGCTCAGTCTGAGCCTTGTCCTTGCTCCCTCTGTGGGTGAGGTCACCTCAACACTGAGCACAGAGAACCAAGGATCCCAGGTCCTGTTGGTTCCCACACCTCCGTATCCACCCATGACCTTGACTAAATCAACATGACTGCAGGACTGCACCAAACCCACAAGAACCCTGGAAAGTCAGGGGTGGAGGTTCAGAGAGGGCATACTTTTAATTTCAGGGAGACCACTCTAGAGGTTGCCCAGCCTGGCTTCTGCCCTGCTGGGTGTTGCTTGTGTGTCAGGGTGTGTATGTTTGTGTGTGTGTGTGTGTGTGTGTGTGTGTGTGTGTGTGTGTGCCCGCTCACAGCCTGCCTCTGTAGTTATACCACGAGTATAAAGCGCTTCATTAACATGTCAATCAAAGCCCACTCTCCAGCTCTCCTGCTCTGCCCTCCAATAACCCATATGTACGTGTGCTCCTGTACATCGTGCCATCCTGGGACCACTTGGCATTGCCCAGCCTCTCCCTACACAAACATGGCTCCTGTTGCCTTCCTTGGAACCCCTAAACATTCATGCCTTACCCAGAAGAGTCTGGGTCCCAGTGTTGCCTGTGTGTGGTATGTGTGTATGTAGAACATTATCTTATTGTGCGAGTGGCCTTGCTCCAAGCCACACATTCATGAGAGATGGCTGCTCTAAAAAGTAGAGCACCCTAGACTAGTATGAGGAGATCTAGCTCTGGGCTGTGTGACCTTGGAATTGTCACTTTCCCTCTCTGGGCCTCAGGGGCCTCAGGGACATCATCTGTATGAGGTCATCTGGCTTGGACTAGATGATCTCTGATGTCCTTCCTCCTTCTGGCCTTCTGAGTTCAAACGGGTGTGGCTGATTTTTGACCTTCAGAGCTGTTCACATGTGTACGTGGGTGCATGTGTCCTTTCCCAGCTGTTTTCCCTCTCTGGGAGCCAAGAGATGTGGGGGGCAGGAGGCTGGCTGCAGCAGGACCACCAAAGCCCAGAGACTGTTCCTGACCTGGGTGCCCCTTTCTGAGATTTCACATTCCACCAACCACCAGAGTCCACTCACAGGAACAGACATACTCACTTACTTTGATTAAACATCTATAGGGCTGCAGACGTGCCTATCTAAGGTAGGCACCCATGTATACCCAAGCAGATGTGGGCCCAGACAATGCCCACCCTTGTAGACATGTGCCCTTAACATTCAGGGTCACCAGGCTTCCCAGTTGTGGGTTCCTGGCCTTGCTCCCAGCTGGCAGGCCCATCCACAGGGGAAAGAGGGGCTGTATTCCACAAAGGGGGGGTCCTCTGTTCACCCCACTTGTGGTTTCTGTATTGTGCGTTAATGAAACCCTGTTTCTTCTGGGTGTTTAATTCTTTCCATCTATTATGTTTAGACAACTCATTAACAATCATTCATTATAATTAGACTTCAATTTTAGGCTCCTTTCTCAGGGGAGGCAATGCAAAGCTTTTACACATATTTGCATCCTAAACAGCTTCCAAATCTCTGGGTGCCACCCCTGCCCTGTCCCACCCTAGCGCCTGTCCCTCCTTTTCTCTCCTTCCTTCCCTCCCTTCTGCCCACCCCCTGCTCCAAATACCAGAGTGAGTGTGGAGAAAGGGGAATGAAGTGTGCTTAGAGGGCTCTCGAATCCTGCCTAACCCTCACTGAATGACACCAGCGTGCCAATATGAGGGGTACACCGATGTGCCAGTATGAGGAGTGGGTTTCTATGGACCCAGATCCCTCCCTCTGACTGGCAAAGCATGGCACTGGGCTATCGTGCCCTCCAGTTCTCCCCGAGACCCCTCTGGCTGCAGGTTCTTTGTGTGTTCCTGGGTGGATTTATATACACACAGATATGCCTGCCCACACCAGACACATACGGCCACTTAGGGGATGGTGGAGGGAGTCTCTTGTGAGGATTTTTCTTTTTCTGTTTCTAAACTGAGACATTGGTTCCCACCACTCCCCAAATTCCTTTAAGTTTAAAGATTCCAGTCCCTTTCATTCATTTTTTTTCAGTCCCTTTCATTCTTTACTTGCAAAATCAGAGGCTCTCTATTTGATGAATGAATGTTTGTTGAGAGAATGAATGAATGAGTTTTAGTGGAAATTGTATGAGCATGAAAGTCAGACAGACTGGATTCAAATCCCAGCTCTTTAGCTGACTGGCCATGTGGCTTTGGCACCTACCTTGACCTCTGTGAGTCTCAGTTTACTCATCTGTAAAATGAGGATAATAATGTCTACATTGCAGGTAGACATTTGTGAGGATGAACAGAGATAGCTAAAATTGTAAAGTACCTGGCATTTTATAGGTGCTTGACCTATGGTAGCTATAATAATGAATACTAGTGAATAATTGTATTAATAATATATGAGTAATTATAATAATAATTCCAGGAAGAGGCCTTATGAGTCATTCTGTGCCACTTCCCTTCCAGTGGGGCCGTCTTCTCTACGGCGTCCTCAGTGGGTGCTGTTGAATACTTTAGTGATGGGGAGCTCAGCACGGTCCTGTTCCATTATTGGGCAGATCTCATTACCAGAAAGGTTTTCCTCAGATTCCGTTACAGTCAGCCTCCTTGCAACCTTTCCCATTACCCCTAGATCTGGCCTCTGGAGCCTCTGGAAATCTGTCTCCTGCTCAGTGGATACCCTGGGAAGCCCCCATTAGGGAGGAGAGAAGAGTGCAGGAGAGAGGGCAAACGCTCTGATGGGGCAGGACCTTCGGGAGGAGTCAGAGAGGCTGATGGGAGAGTCAGGGATGGGGTATGGCTGGACTTCTCAGAGGCTGTGGGAACCAGAGGGAGCCACAGGAGGGGAGACAGAGACAGAGAGGGGATGCTGGGGGAGAAGGATTTTCTATCAACAAAACAGCAGGACAGATTCTGGCTGGTCTCTGGAAACATCTTCATCCGGTGCCTGAGGCCAGCTCTGAGCTCCTTTTAGCTCATTACTGGCAATTAGTCCTCTGGGCCAGCCTGAGGGGCGGGGGGCACTATTAGCTCTCACTCCCCTGGACACACACACACACACACACTATGAATCAAGCTGACAACTTTGCCCAGGCCTGCCCTCCTAGCCCTGCTGTGTGTGTGGAACAGGACGCACGTGTCTACGTGGACGAGGTGTGTGAATGCATGTGCATCCACGTGAGGCTGTCACGGGGCAGACAGTGTGAGGCGTGTTGCACAGTCTGTGTGAATGTGAGAGTATGCAGGTAAGCAGTGTGCACCTGTGAGAGAGATGGATATATGCGTACCCTGTGGGAGAACGTGTTAATGTACAAATGAGCACGTGAGGACAGGAAGTCTACGTGCGCTTGTTGAGGACGGGCACTGAGAGGGGATAAAGTGGACGTGGCAACCTGTGACTACATGGGCTTCTGTTTCCTTGGGAATCCTGGCCCAAATGGTTGATACGGGGGCCTGGCTTTCAGGAAAGGAAAAAGGAAAAAGAAAAAAGGAAAAGGAAAAGATTCCTGCCCAGCTCCATCTCAGAAGGGCTGTTCCTTGGGGGACCCCTTCCTCTGGGAAAAAGAGGACCCTATTGAAGTGAATCCCAGGGAGGGACACCAGGAATTTGCCCCCATCCCAAACCCTGTTCCTTCCCAGGAGCTTTAGTTCAACAGAAATAAAATGTGGGTGGGCTGCCTATGCAATTTAAAATTTCTTAGTGGCTACAATTTAAAAAACATAAAAGGAAACAGGTGAAATTAAGTAACTATTTTATTAAATTTTAAATTAATATCTAAGTAGTGAGAATTCAAGGAAATACTTAAAATATAGCTAAAATAATGCCATCTTAACATGTAGCTAATATTTTTAAAGTATTAATAAGTCATTTCACGTTCTTTTTCAATACTAATTCTTTAAAAATCAGTGTGCATTTTTCGTTTGTGGCATATCTCCAGTGGAATTAGCCACATTTCAAGCGCTCAAGGGCCACGTGTGGCTTTTGGCTGCCCTATTGGGCAGGACCGGCTTGGCTGGTTCCCCACAAGTCAGTGAAGGGTGGTATGTGTGCCAGCGTGGGGAGCAGGGAGAAGTCAGGGTTGGAATCAGTGCACTCTTCAATGTAACTCTGTCTTAGACACTGCCCTTGTGGGGTTTTCAGGCTCCTTTCCCCACTGACTGGTTCCCAGGTCACAGCGGGGAGATGCATGGATTCAGCCTCAGAGTCTACTCTAGGAAGTTCTTCCTTTAGTCTCCTGTGCTTCCTACTGCAGGGACTAAGGCTCGTTACCTTCAGTGCAACTCATTCTCATGAGGGCCCTCACCCCCAGCCCCCATCTTACTCCATCTAAGCGACTTCGGCGTGGGAGGAAAGAACCAGCAGAAACTGCAGCAGGCAGGGAGTGGGAGATGGGAGAAGGGAAAGCCTAGAAAAGCGCTAAGTCCTTAGGAGGAGTGGGAAGGGGATGGAGGGGGGGTGGATGGACTAGGAAGCGACCACAGAATAAAAGCAGATTTCTAGAAGGGGACTTTTCAGCACCCTAGCCCCCTTATCCCTTCAGATTTTCAATCTCCTCAGCCTCTCGGATTTCTTGGGCCAATTTAGAACACCCCCATCCCTATATTTCCCTCGGCCCTCAGCCTCTTATTACCTCCACTTCTTGGCCTCTGTATCTCCGTCTGTCAGCTTCTCAATCCTTCACGCCCTCAGCTCACTACCTGCTCCCACTCATCATCTTCCACTCAACCCCCAGCCCAGGGTGCTGGGACCGGGGAAATCTGGGGACTGGAGACCTGGAACAGGGTGTGAGGGCCTAAGCCAGCAGCATCTCCAGGAGAGAGAAGGAAGCCAGACCCTCCCAGTTCCCTCCCATCCTCTTACCCCTGCTCCCAACCCCTCCCCCACGGGGCTGCAGTGATTCCACAGTCTCAGGGCTTGAGGGTCTCGGGGCCCCTCGCTAATGTAAGGTTATTGTAATTGATATGAAGGTAATTGATAATGTGTTACGGTGAATAATGTCTTCAATTTTCTGCTAAATCCCATTTTTGTAGCCATCTGGGCTCCTCCAACTGCCCCCCTGGGACGCTGGGTAATAGAGAGTAATTATTCTCAAGTCATTTACTTTTTCAAAGTGTTTAGTGCTTATCTGTTTTACAATTAAAATGGAAACGACCCTGATTCACTTCCTTTCTTTTTTATTTAAATAGCACCCACCTCCCCACACACACTTTCAGTCACACACAACCACACGGGCACACAGCACTCCAAGAGACACACAAACACACAGTCTCCTTGTATGCAGCAACATGTCCACGTTCAAAGCACAAAAATACTTGCACGTATTCTTTGCTACTCACACACAAGCACACATACATGACTTTACATTCAGACAAGGGACACAGTCTCTGTGACCTGGAGGTGGGCATTGTCAGGGTGAAGGGCAGGGGGAAGGAGTCACCTTGAATGTATATCTTAGCAAGCAAGGTTACATTTGAATATGGAAGGTGAGCGTCATGTACCCACATGAATGTGCTCTTCATGTATATTTCAAAGTTGGGTTCATATGAGGCTAAAAGTGTGCAAATTTTTTTTAAGTGTGCAAATTTAAAGCAGTAGTGTGAGAGCAAATTCATAGCCTCACTTCTGTCTTTGCATATGAGTTACTGGTGCAGGCAGATGTATGTATATGGAGCTAGTGTTCACACCCAGTTACACACTAACGAAGAGCCCTGGCGTGCAGCCTCAGCTTGGACACTTGTCCCCAGGAGAGCAGTGAAACCAGAATCCAAAGGCGTCTGGCCGTACTGCGTTGGCCCAGGACGGAGAGCCCTCGCCTCGCACTGAAATGAAACCTGACGCATTTGTTTTAACTGAAAATGTCACAGGAACACAGTCCACAGAGGACCAGGAGATGCAAGGGTAGGGGGAGCTGGGAAGTGAAAATAGCTCACACTGGCCCTTCACCCACCACCACCTCCCTCATCCCCCCCAACCCCACTGCTACCTCCAGCTGTTTGAGGACCTCCTCACTGGCTTCCCAGCTGCTTGGCCCTTGACCCTCTCACTGGTCCCTCACTGAGCCCTGATTCTGGTTGAACGTGTGGAGAAACAAGTGGTCCTCAATGATCAGGGACATTCCTGGCCCTCCCCGGGGTTGTTCCCCACGGTGGGTGCTCTGTGGACACCTCACCGATGGTGAGGCACTGACCTTGGGGAACCAAAGGACAAGATCATACATACCCAACTCCTTCTACACGACCAGGTATGAAATCTGTCAAATGTCACACAGGCCCATGGGAGGTCAACTGAGCCATTGTACTCAGGACAATCTGGCACTCAGGTGACCTGTGGAGTGGAGGCCCAGGGATCTGCTTCCCATTATACAGACCAGGAAACTGAGTCACAGCATAAGCCAGGATGGCCATGGGCCCCCAGCAGTGGACCCAGATGCCTATCTGCTTCACCCAACACCTGCTGTCCCCAGAGTCTCTCCTGCTGCAGGTGCTCCAAACCTTTCACCCACCCTGCTGCTGGACCACTGATGAGGGTCGTAGATGGCAGAGCCCTACCGCCACCCCCTTCACCCCACCACTGTGGCAAGCCCAGGCCAGCCCCGCTGAGGCTGAAAGGAAACCGGGCTGCAGGGTAAGGCCTAAGAGATAAGTGCTGTTGCCAGAGCACACCCTGCTCACCCCAGCACACCTGTGGGAAAGGCCCGCGGGTTCTGTTGTAATTTTGCTTTTTAAACTGGGAGGATGGCAGCGTTAAGAGAGCGAGATGCTTCTTTCTGCTTTTTCTCATTTCTCATTCTGTGGGTGTCGGCCTTGGCCCACCTTATTCTCTCTTGGAGTCTGTCTTTCCACGTGTCTTTTTTGGTCTCAGTCTCTGTTTTGTCTTGCTCTCTGTATTTCTGGCTCTCCCTCCC
>NW_020185331.1:3724095-3724575 GCF_003031525.2 Neophocaena asiaeorientalis asiaeorientalis
CGCTTTCTCTTCTCCCCCGCACGCCTGGGTTTCTCGCTTTCTCGGTCTGTCTCCGGGTATCTGTTCCTGTCTCTGCCTCTCCCTCGGCCCCTCCCTGACTCCGGCCCCTCACACCTTCGCGGAAAAGTAAACATTTAATTTTTTTTGCTGTTAATAGATTTAATGTTCATTTGTTGGTAGCCCAGGGGCAGAAACGTGTGACATTTCAAATAATTGTTGTTTCAGGGGTATCCTCTGGAGGGAAATGCGGCAAAAGTGTGGAGAAGATTTAAGCAAATGACTGTGTCAGCTTCTATTTACTCCTGACAGGATCGCCGGGGGCACGGCTGCGAGATAACCATTAGCGCGGCCGCTGATAAAGCGAGGAGGCTGCATTTCTAAAGGCTCCTCGGCCATTACGGGAAAGTTAGTGTGAAACATGTTAAATTATCCCCAAAGTGGAGGGAGCGGGGGAGGCGGCGGGGGCAGCGGGCGCCGCGA
>NW_020185331.1:3724604-3756670 GCF_003031525.2 Neophocaena asiaeorientalis asiaeorientalis
TCCCGCCGGGAGGGTGGGTGGATGGTGCCGCGCACGCCTTCCTCGCACTAGCGAGACGCCCCCTGTCGGCGCGACCCTCCTTCCAGCTCCCTGCTCTCTCGCAGCCGCCCCGCAGCCAAACCAGCCTAGGGCACGAGGTCCCCCAAGAAAGGGACTAATTTCAAGGCTTGAGACAGTTCGGCCTCCACCCTTTTACGGCTGCTGCGGGTCCTGAACAGCTCCCCCAGGTGTGCGCAGGCAACACGCCTACAGGTGCGGGTGCTCAAGTTTATGCTGGGCCCCGAGTTCACCTCTCAGATCTGCCTCTAAGTAACTGGGTGGCCCTCTGCAAGTCCTCTTGGCCTCAGTTTCCCCACTTGTAAAATGGGAATAATATCTGCTCCACATACCTCACTCCCTGAGAATTAGTGGAAACAATGAGGCCATGTAAACATGGTCTGAGAGGCCATTAAACGCAGTACAGGTGAGGAGCATTGCTATTATTCTGCGTTAGTTATTATTAACATCCTGCTGTGTCCACAGGAAATACCTGTGCACAAGGCCACAAATGGATGCACAGGTGCATGGAAAATAAGACCTCAATCACAACTCTCAGAGTTTGGGACATATTTCTCCCAACCCTCCGAATTTTGCAGCTGTTAAGCTCACCTGGTGTAAATAAACACCTGTGGGCTAGTTTGATAGTGGAAGCTGTGCTTCAGGCTAGCCCCCGCAAAAGCATACTTACAGCATGCCTGGGCCAGGGCAGGAGCAAAACTGAGAGCCCTGTCCTGGCGAGGGGGACCATGTGGGGCAGGGGGGAGAAAAAAGCAGAGGGGACCACCTTCCTCCTTTACGGTAATGGTATCACAGGCAGAGTTTCTTCCCTCCTTGCTTAAAAAAAGAAAATTCTGTAAATATATTGAGATTGTAGCATCATCTGCACTATATATTTTAAGCCTTGTGACCCAACCTGTGGTGCGGTGGCAACTCTGCGCCTTGAGTTGTCATCAATACCACATATTCATTCATTTCCAACACATGTTCAGGTTTTCGGGAGCTCTGAAGTTCCTCCAACTCACCCAGCATTTTTGAACTTCTCCCACGTGTCAGACCTGCTGGGGGCAAAGGAGGACTGACACTACCTTAGTCTGCCTGGAGTTCACCATCAAGCAGGAGGACAGATCTCTACAAACATCCCAGTGCCCCATGAATGCCCAAATGGAAGTATACACAAAGTGCTGCGCATTCAAGAGGGGAGCCGGTGACTGACTTCCTGAGAGGATCTGGGAAGGTTTCTTAAAGGAGGTGGCATTTGATCTGGGGCCTTGAAGGATGGGGCAGAGTTTTCCAGGTGGGAGAAATGGGCTACTACATAATAATGATAATAATCCCTGTGACCACCACAAATAACGAAAATTTCGATAATAATAGCACTTCATCTGTGGCAGGTGCTGTAACAGGCACTTCACACTGAACTGCTACCTTTGATTTGTCATAACACTCTTGGGAGCAAATACCATTATATATCCCCACTTCACTGATAAGGAAACTAAGGCTCAAAGAGACCCAGTAAGTTGCCCAAGGCCACACAACCATTCTAGTATTGACACTAGATGAGGTAGAATGCCTCTCTCCTCACCCCATCATTCCAAGACTGACTTTAAAAAGAGGCTGAATTTGCCTCTGATAAAGGTCATGCACCGCATTTTCAATAGCTCCTCATTCATTCAACTGTTTTCTGCATGTCTACTGGGTGTCAGGCATTGGGTTGGCACTGGCGGTACAAAAAATATGATGTAGACCCTGCTCTCGGGGAAGTCACAGTTCTAGTGAAGGAGGAAGACCTACAAGTCAATCGACCACAAAGCAATGTGCAAGAGGCAGGTCTGAGCAGCCCAAGATGCCCTGGGCCAACAGGAAGGGGTCAAACACAGATATTGCAGGGCTCAGCAAGAACTGGGTCTGGGCAAAAAGAGGAGTTTACCAGCCAAGGGGGTGGGACATGGAATTCCAGGCAGAGGTCACCACAGATTCAGAAGAGCAGAGACGAGGGAGAATATGACCCTCTGGTATGTGGCATTTGAGGAAGGTGGGGAGGTGGGGAAGGGAGGAGGCCCAAAAGGTTGCCAGGAGTCAGGTTGCATCATGTCCATTGGACATGCCCAGAAAAGGGGCTTGTACTTGATCCTTGGTGTATTATTTTCATGGAGTAAAATCAGGTCAAATAAGGGATGCCGCCTTCCCTCATACAAGATCCCTCAAATTTAAAGGGATTTTTCAATACCTTATAAAGTTCTCCTGTGTTTTTTTGGTATGGGCCATCAGCCCAAGAGGTGACCACCAGCCCAAAGGGTGAGCAGCTCAATGTCACCTTAATTCGTAAGTGATTTCAGTGGAATTTGACAGCATTTGCTTTCCGTTACAATGTCTGTCTCCCTGACATTGCTAGCATTTGTTTAGCTCTTTTCCCATAGTGAGAATCCCTGAGCCCACACGTTGGTCCACAAGTTGGCATGATGGCAGCTGGCCAGGGGGGTGGGTACAATGGCAGTGGCTGAGTTTGTTCCCACTTGTTTCCTTGCACTGTCCCAGCTCACATCTCCCTTTGACCTCAGGACTCTCAGCAGACACTACTTTACCTTTTACCATCCTTGAAGAACAGCTCCTTTGTGGGGATGAAGGACGGACACCTTCCAGGAGGCAGATTTGGGTTATTTCTTTAAGAAAGAATTTTCTAATCATTAGAGCTGCCTGACACCAAAAAGCCTATCTTAGGTGGGAGCAAGTCTCTTGCCCTGCAGGTATTCAAGCAAAAGATCCCCCAAATGGGAGCAGTGAAATCCTTGGCCTCTAGAATCATTTATAGGCCCAAAGCCCTAAGAAGTTCATCCCCAGAGGAGAATGATTTCAGGCACTTTCAAGAGGATTATTTTGACCGAGAAAGTAAAAAAAAATGATTGAGGGATCCCTTATCACAGGGAGGGGCACCGAGGACAGAGGCTGCCCTAGGTTCCCCTCCCCAAAGGGTGTCTCCACAGCTGCTCCAGCCTTGCCCAAGAATCTCCTTTCCTCTACTGCCAAGCCCACGTGCTCTCCAGGGGACCCACGTCTTCTCACTGTGCTTCTAAAAGATGAACACAGACTCAGCAAGGAGCAGGCAGAGGGAGGAAGATGACACAGTGTGTAGATATAGGACATTTGGGATGTCACCATCAAGTACACTGTCAGCCCCAACACCTTTTTTTTTTTTTTTCCCGGTACGCGGGCCTCTCACTGTTGTGGCCTCTCCCGTTGCGGAGCACAGGCTCCGGACGCGCAGGCTCAGCGGCCGTGGCTCACGGGCCCAGCCGCTCTGCGGCATGTGGGATCTTCCCGGACCGGGGCACGAACCCGTGTCCCCTGCATCGGCAGGCGGACTGTCAACCACTGTGCCACCAGGGAAGCCCAGCCCCAACACCTTTGATGTGGAGGTTTAGTCCTGGACAGTCCCTAAGGGGATCAGCACCTCCCTCATTGCTGTGCCCTCTGTGCTGAGTGGAAGCAGTTTTCTTTTTTTCCTTTCTTCACCTTTCCTTCCTCCCTTCCTTCCTACACAGAAATTATAGAGAAGAAAGACAAAAAGAATGCCCACATAAGCCAGACAAGCACTGTTGCTATTTTAGTGACCATTCTACCAGACAACTCTTTCTGCCTCTAAATAAACGTACAGACACAGGTGCATAATATGACATAAAACAGGATCAAACTCTATGTTCTGGTCTGTAATCTTCTCTTGCATAAAAATATATCATAGATGCCACTCTGTTTCAATGAATATAGAGCTATTTGATTGTTGTAATAGTTGCAGTACATTCTACTGTATAATGTATTGAGCCAGTCTTCTGTTGATAAGCATTTAGGTTATTTCTAGTTTTGCACTATTTTAAACTCACTGACATGAATATATTTGTGGACTAATCTTTTCACACTTGCACAATTAACTTCTTAGGGTACATTCTTTTTTTTTTAAATGTCTTTGTTTCCTTTTTGTTCTTTTTTATAAATTTATTTGTTTTTATTTTTGGCTGTGTTGGGTCTTCGTCACCGTGCACGGGCTTGCTCTAGTTGCGGCAAGTGGGGGCTACTCTTCGTTGCGGTGCACTGGCTTCTCATTGCGGTGGCTTCTCTTGTTGCAGAGCACCAGCTCTAGGCGCGGGGGCTTCAGTAGTTGTGGCTCGCAGGCTCTAGAGCACAGCCTCAGTAGTTGTGGCACACGGGCTCAGTAGTTGTGGCTCGCAGGCTCTGGAGCGCAGGCTCAGTAGTTGTGGTGCACAGGCTTAGCTGCTCCACGGCATGTGGGATCTTCCCAGGCTAGGGCTTGAACCCGTGTCCCCTGCATTGGCAGGTGGATTCTTAACCACTGCGCCACCAGGGAAGTCCTTAGGGTAAGTTCTTAGAAATGGAAGTATTGGATCGAAAAAAAATACACATTTTACATTTGGGTACCCATTGTCAAACTACCTTCTCAAAAGCTTGTATCCACCACTCTGTATTCTTACCTGAAGAGGGTATCATCGGTCTTTTACCATTTGCTTAAGTGAAAGGTCTCTTTCTTCAAAGGCAAAACAACAACAAAACCCCTAATTCTTCAGACCAGTTTCTCTGTGTGTGTGTGTGATTATGAAAGTCTAGGTAAACCTTCTATACAAGTGTGACTGTATGTCTGTATGTGTTCTGTATATAATCACTACCTCAGAAGCTGATAGCCTACCTGAAAATTCTCTACCACATCCTCCCCTGCCACCTCAGTGCAGGGATGAGGTCTATTTCAGCCACTCTGGCCCAAAGGATATTCACCCATTGTCAGTCTTGCCATTGTCTCTGAGGTCTCCTGGCCAAGGTTGTTAGGGAGAGGGTAGGAGGGAGGCTAGACTGGGTTTGCCAATGGTGGGACTTCAGGTGTTAATCCAGACTCTCCTCAGAAGGTGCCCCTGACACCACAGCTGAGGAGCATAAGACTGTGGGTCTCCAGCTCCGTGTGGTGGAAACAATAACAGGTCATCCCAAATCAATAAGTCTGAGTTGGCCGTAGATCACTCTAGAGGGCCCCATAGGGTAGGAAAGGGGGAGGGTGATGCGGCTCAGCCTCTTCCTGCACGTGGTGCCTACTTCACAGATCTCTCCACCACCCCTCTCTGCTTATCAGCCCATGGTCAGTCCCCCCTCACATATATCACCTCTGCACTCACACATTCACATATAATCCACAACCCATATACTTCCCTTACAACCGTGCTCACATTCTCACAAAATTTGACTATATTAATTTTCATATCATTACACACACATCCTTGCATACAATACATTCATAGGATTTGATGCTTATACACACCTTCTTACATAAACATACCCAGTCACCCAATATTCACTCCTACAGTCTCACACTGTCATACTTTGTCCTAAGGAAGTATAGTCACAATTCCCTCCCAGTCATTGTCATTTATATTATTGCAACCACAACTCCATACCCTACAGCCCCACCCAACATTACCCCTTCATACACTCTCAGAGTCCCACCGAATTCACAGTCATACTTTCTAATCTTATTCAAGTCTCCTGAACACATAGTTACCAGTCTTATAATGTCATAGCTCATCCAGTCTACCCACCTTATTTTACAGGTGGGTTAACTGAGACTCTGAGAATAAAAACCTAAGGTCACACAGTTAGTTAACGGCAAATCTAGGGTGTCAATTCCAATCTCATGACTCCCACCCTAGTGCTCTTTCTCCTATGCCAAAGCCCCTCCCTGTTAGTCTCCCTTCCAATCCCCTATGCCAATCCCCCACACTGACTCTCAGAGACATTCAAATAAAACAGACAGCTCTTGAAGAGGCAGGCAGCCAGGTGAATGGAGCTTGTATGAATCTGGAATACAAAGAAGGCTGAATTGGAATATCAAACACCTTACAGAGTGCTGACAGGGTTCGGAGAGGATGTATGTAAAGCACCTAGCACAGAGGAATAACTGCTAGCATTTTTTGGGCACTTACTATGTGCTAGGCACTATGCCAAGCACTTTATATATTATCTCACTTAATTTTTACAATCTCTTTAAGTATGATTATCTCCCTATCACAGAAAAGGGAAGTGAGGCCTGGAGAGGTTAAGTTACTTGCCCAAGGTCACTCAGCTAGTGGGGTTTTTTTTGGGGGGGGGTGCCAGGAGGCATGCAGGATCTTAGTTCCCCAACCAGGGATCGAACCTGTGCCCCCTGCACTGGAAGCAGGGAGTCTTAACCAGTGGACCGCCAGGGAAGTCCCAGCTAGTGGGTTTTGAGATCAAGATTATACCCTGCTCTGACGTCAAGTTTGGTTTTCATTAATTATACTGTACTTCTTCCTTTGATGACAAAGGTCATTCTTTATTGAATTCTTATTCTGTCCCAGATGCTGTGCTATATATACATAGTTTCTACATATCTTTATAGATAAGGAGACTGGGGCTTGGCAGGTGCTCAAGATGGTTTTATCATTATGGAGAGAAAGATTCCAGCTTCCAAATCAAATTTAGATCTATTTTGTCACCAGGTAAATTCTTCAGATCATGTACATCTTTAGTGGACCTGATCATTCCCATTGATGAACTAATCAGCCTTCTTTTCTCACTGATCTGTAATTCCCTGTATCTCCCACCCCAGGGCATCACAGGAAGAGGGGCCCTGCTGTGACTACATACACAATCCCTTACTTCCACCCACTAGATGAAGTCATACTCAGGCACAAGTCTTACATACACTAATAAGGCAACTGTGGTTTAAGCAATTACTGAGAACATTAGGGAGTGGAGTGAAAATACCTGGGTTGCAGTTCCACCCCTTACTAACGGTAAGACCACAGGAAAATTACTTCCTCTACCTCAGTTTCTTGCACCTGCAGTACTGGAATAGCAATTCCTCACTCCCAGGATTGTTCTGAGTTTAAAGTGCTACAAGATATCATTATAGAAAATCTGGCATACAGTTGGCACTCAAAATTTGCCACACAGAGATCTCACACACAGAGATACAATACTAGCACTTATATCAACCCAAGCAGGGACGGTCACACAGACCTGCAGACAGGTTCATATAACACACCAAGCTGTAGACATGCTCAGATCTGCTGGTGGTGAGCTGTCAGAGTGGTTGAGAGAAGGGGCTCTTAAGTCACTCAGCAGCTCTTTTTAAGAAAAAGTTTAAAAGTTAGCAAGTTTTTTTTCCCTTTCTCCCCTCCCCAGAAAGACTTTTTAAAAAACGCAAAAAACTGCAATGTCATAATCATGGCAATAATTCTCTAAATCATCAAATGCCCAGAGTCCATATTCAAATATTCCATCTTTTTTTTTTTACATTTGTTTTGTTTATATAAGGAAACAAACAAGGTCTACCCACAATGTATTTGACTGTTTTTTGTTTTGCTTTTTTTCTTTATTGGGGTATACTTGCTTTACAATGGTGTGTTAGTTTCTGCTTTATAACAAAGTGAATCAGTTATACATATACATATGTTCCCATATCTCTTCCCTCTTGTGTCTCCCTCCCTCCTCTCTCTCTCCCTTCTCTTTGAAGAAACTCAGTCATTTGTCCAGAAGAACATCCCATGTTAAGAAAAAATTTTCAAGTTTTTAAAACTTATTTTTAATGCACAAGTATTGCATGAACATATTCTTGGTTATGAAAAATAGGAAATAGAAGAAATCAGACACGGCAGATAAAGCGAAATTCTCCCCTAACCATCCCCAATTCCAGCTCTTTAACCTGTGGAAATTTCGGTTTTCTCCTCGTTGAAATGGGAAAATCTCTCTTTTTAAGGTTGCTGTGAGTATTAAATTATACAGAGTTGGAAGCGCTTAGATCAGTGCCTGGCTCACGGTAATCGTTCAATAAAAGTCGCTCGTAATGATTTTTAGTCATTGTTATCATCCCGGCAAACGCAGAAGACCCACCCAGCCCTGCGCGCGATCAGCACCCTGGACAGAGGTGACGGCGGCCGGCGCCCTTCCAGCCCAGGCTCTGCTCCCGCTTGCGAGAGGATCTGTAAATAAAGCCGCCTGGCTTCCGGCCGGCCCCGCGCAGCCGCTGAAGGGGAAAGAAATCCGGGATTTTCCGAGCCGCCTGCTTCGGCAGCGCGTCTGGCAGAGACAATTACCCGGCTACGCTCGGGCTGGCCTCCCTGAGGCCCCGGGTCATTTCAGACCTGGGCCCCTGTCCTTAAGCAGGAAGCAGGGCCGGGTGAGGGCTAGAACCGACGACTCCGTCTCCTGGGTTGCGGAATAGCCACAGGGGGAGGACCACGGAAATCGACAGGGGAGGCCCCTAGGAGATCTCTAACCCCCCCACGGCCCCCAGCAGGCGCCCACCCCAACCCCCGTCGTCCTCGGGAGTTCGGGGTGGGGGGTGGGGTGTGCTGGGTTGGGGACAGCGACCTCCGGAAGCCGGCCCAGGGCACAATTAGCAGGGAGCGGAGACGCCCGCGAAGGCTGATTTAATTAGGTGACATGGTGCCAGGCAGGGATGCGGAGGGGAGGGGAGAGCAGGGTCAAAACATTTTGTAAAAATCTGTTTCACAAACGCTGCTGCTCCCCTCGGGGCAGAGAGAGATTACAGAGTCTTTGGTGTCGATCAAGGCTGGGAAGAGGAGGCCAGGAGCGTGGGGCATTTCCTCCTTCTCAGACTCTCTCTTTTGTCCAGCCCGCAGAAGAGTCCCAGGAGACAACAGCTCCGCCGGGTTGTGGGGTGACGGGGGGCGGGGGGGGGCGGGGGACGACTTGAGAAGGAGGCCCCTATAAGGAGGAACGAAGTGCTGTCGGTCTAATGCAGCACCCCCCCCATATTCACATGAGTAATATCAATAGTAGTTGCAGGAAGCAACTATCCTACTACTACCATCCCACCTACTACCCCTACTATCCAAATACAGCTATCATTTGCTGAGCAGGTACTCTGCCTTTACTAGCTGTCTGATCTGTTATCTATACTCTGTGCCTCAGCTTACTCATCTCTAAAACAGTAAAACCCTTCTAGAATTGATGTGAGGAGTGAAGGATTAAATACGTAATAGTAGCACTTAATAACTGATCGTTACTACTACAACTACTACTACCATTTTATTACTATTAGGTGCCAGGCTAGTTGCCTGGCGCCCTTTGTCCTTAATCCCGGCCACAACTGTATGCCGTATGTATGATTATCCTCAATTTACAGATGCAGAAACTGAGACTCAGTGTTTGAGTAACTTGCTATGTCACTGACCTGATCGGGGCAGATCTAGGAATTGAAGAACTCAGGACTGTGGTATTAAAGCCTGTACTTTTTCACCATCTTGCTGCTGAGCTGCCTCAGTCTCCCACCTGTGACCTTTCATCTCAGTTGATCTCATCGGACCCACCAATATAGCCGTGCATGCCTTGCCACACCCTGCCTGGCCCAACCGAGCCCACATCAGGTGTCCACACAGTTGTGTGGTGATGAGTAAAAGGAAGCATACAGCACGCACACACACACACACATGCACGTGTCACCAGAGACGGTCATACATGATCACCCTCCCACAGAAAGATGCTCCCACACTCACATCACTCAGAATTAAAGCAACCCTCACACAGGTGCCTACCTGGCTTTGGTCACATACAGACCACCCCATCGCAAGAGAAAAGGGATTATTGTCTAGAGAAATAGTTACACCCAGCATCACAGGAGAGATAAAGTAATGTACAAATATACCAATAAACAAAGTAGGTAACACTTTCACATACAAGTAAACCAAGGTAGCAAGACATGAACAATTACACACATCCTCACATACAGAGGAAGAGAGTTTTTTGCAAGACACCATTTACACAAATACACACAGAGATACAGAGTTACAACACACCCACTACCACACACAGTCACACCGTCTATGGAGAGGTATAGCTATACACCCACTATAACATACACAGTACACTTGAGAGATGTAGCAAGACATAGTACAACACAGTAAGAAAATCAGTCAAAACCCAGTTCATATACACACACTCCTCAGACACACCTACACAGATCAGTGGTGACAGGGAACCATAATCTCACAGGCACACACACACACACATGCACACAAACACACACACAGAGTCTCTTCCCAAACCCCCTGGGAAGCTGGCTTCAACCCAAGAGTTTCGTGCCTCCTGAAGTCTTCAGGGCATGGGGGTCAACTGACTCCCTTTCTTTCCCTTCTCCCAGCTGAGAGCCCAGGGCAGCAGGGACAAAGTCCTCCAGTACACAAGGGGAGGGGGCCCCTGGACAGACAGTCTTGAAGACACCTTGTCCAGCACCATATCCATTCCAAGCTGGGGACAACCACTGGGACTTGGGGGCAGTTCTTCCATCTCCTAAATTCACTCCCACCCCCATCCCAGCCTCATGCCCCAGCATTAGCCTTTGGGAAAAAGCAAATGGATTCATCAGCGACCTCCTTCCTTGGGGAAAAACGGCTCGCTCCTCAAACCTCTTCCCCACCTGTTGTCACCTACCTGTGCAGGTGCTCTGCCCCAGCAGCTCAGAGCTCCAGCTTGGGCAAGAACCTGAAGGCAAGTGGGTGGAGCCAGGTTCCATCCTCTGCAACCCCCAGTTCTAGTTCCCTCTGCAGCTGCCCCTCCAGCTCCAGGCCCCCTGGGCAGCCCCCTCCTCCCTGCCGCCTGCTCGCCCAGTGCTGTGTCTCTCCTCTGAAAACCAGACTAGGGATTGGGGGGAGGGGGGAAAGATCCCAGGAGAGGAAGTGGCATCTGACGGCCCCAGCACCAAACCTGGGGGGCTGCACGGGGGAGGGAGGAGCAGGGAGGCTTCTCATTGTGTGAGGGAAATTTTATTTTTAACAGATGCTAAGGCAGATGGCGCAGAATTAACAGAAAATGGGAGAGGAAAGAGAGGAAGAACATTACTGACTCCGGAGAGAGTGGACATTAAAAAAATAAAGAATAAGGGAATGAAAACAAGTTTAAGTGCTCTCTCCGGGGGTGGGGGGGGGCACGGGGAGCTGAGAGGCAGAGAGGGATGGAGCAGTGTGGTGATAACCAGAGGCGTGAAATTACAAAAGTAAAATTTGTGGGACTCGGGAGGGGTTGAGAAGGCCCCAGTTTCATTGCAAAACTCACTCAGAAATTACTGATGTGATGTTTGAGCTTTTATCATTAATAATAATCGAGAGGGGAGAAGAAGACAAAAGGACTCGTGGGCTTGGGGTGGGGGGTGGTTTGAGGCACCAGGAGAGAAGGTGCTTGAGCCATGGGGGAGGGGCGAGAGAAGAGTCATCTCTGTGACAGAAAAAGGAAGGGAAGAGAGAAAACCCCAGGGGGATACAGCAAAAACAGACAAATGGAGAGACGGGGCAGAATAAAAGGAACCGAAGGAGAGGAAGCAAGGAGGAAAGGGAGAAAGAAGGGAAGCTGTAGAAGGGATCAAACAGGAGGGGCTGGGGCAGAAAACGGTTGACAGGAGATGCAGAGACACAGCGATTGAGACAAAGAGACAAAAAAGAACAGAGACAGAGATGGGAAGAGAGAGCCAGAGAAACAGCACCAGAAACATGAACATACTAGTGGGCAAAGAAAGTAGCTCCAAAGATGAGGGAGTCACGGTCAAAGTGACCAAAAGCAGGGGACCAAAAGAAACAGGAGGGAGAGACAGAGACAAAAGAGCAGAGGTCCAGACAGATAGAGAAATGCAGGAAGAAAGAGAAAGAGGCAGGGAGAGTCAAAGTGAAGGAAATAGGGAGAGAAGAAAAACTAAGACAGACTTTGAAAGAGACACAGAAAGAGTTGGAGAGACAGAAACAGACCCACACAATCAGGATGAGAAAGAGGTGAGACGGAGAAAGGGAGAAAGAAAAACTGAACCAGAGGCAGAGAGAGACAGAGACACAGAGAGGCTGTCAGGGGAGACGACAGAGAGGGCAGGAAGGGAGGAAGGGATGGGAGACAAAGAGGAATGGCCGTTTATCTCTCCTCCCAAATTAATTGAGGCTACATCAGCCTGAGCCACTAAAACGGAGCGATTATGAATGGGTTAGTCACAGGTGGAGTTAAAGGCCTTCAGAGGGATATTAGCCAAAATTGAGTGGCTTTTAATTTCTTTCTAACGAGAGACTGTGGCTGGGGAGCCAGGCACCGCGTCCACTCAGCTCCACTGCTAAACACAGCGTGGGGCTGGCCCAGGCCACTCGCCACCTGACCTGTGTGGCACAGGCAGCCAAGTGGAAATGGCCATGCCTGAAACATGCCCGAACATGCTTGCAACATGCCCGCAACATTCCTGTGACATGGGACACAATGGTGGGTAGCCCAGTGGAGGGCCGGTAGCGAGGGGGAGGAGGGGTCACAGTCCTTGCAAGTGGCCAGGCCAGGGAGAATGGGGAAGGGTTGAGCAGTCTAGGTTGCAGGGGAGGGCAGGAGGGGCAAGTAGATACTGCACTGAAAAGTCCTGATGTTGCCACAGAGTTCTCCAGTGATCCCAGACCCCACTTTGAGGAAGAAACGTGGTCCAGGACTGCTTTTCTCCATTGTGGAGAAACCAAGGCTCTGAGATTAAAAGAACTATTGCCATTTTACACCTGAGTGACAGCAATGACCTGAACCCTAGAAGAGGCATGGTGAGGTGGAGAGAACACTGAAACCTGAGTCCAGAGATCTGAATGTGAGTCTCAACTCCCTTCCTAATTCCTGGCAGAACCCTGAGCATCACCCCTCTGGCTGGGCCTCAGTTTCCTTATCAATAAGATGAGAGAGTTGAAGTCTCATATCCCTTCCAGCTCCAGTATGCTATGATGCTATGTAGGCGGACTTCCTGTCTGAGGTTTCACCTAAGGGGTCTCTGTTGCTGTGCTTGGGACACATGGGATAGGGTGTGTGACCCAGCGAGCATTTGTGACCATAAAGTATGTGAACTGAATTTAGGGTCCCTGGCCCAGCAGGGTCCAAATCAGCAAGTACAGTGAGTTTCAAGCAGTGGGCGAGCAGATTGATGCATGCCTGGATGGTGAGGGCTAAAGGAGGCCAGAGCAGAAGGAAGGTTGGTATGGCCTGGGGAGCCCTAGCAAGGGGGTGGCTTGAGGGGGGGTATTGAATGATGGATAGAACTGAAGGGTAAAGGACACTCCTAGTGGGGACACCAGGAACAAAGATGCAGAGGTGCCACCCTCACTCAGGTAGACCCTACCTGAGTGTATGGCAGGCAAGAAGGAGGGTGACAGAGGGGAAATGGTGGGGTGGGCCATTGTCACTCAGGGCTCTGAGGCTTGAGTGGGAAGTTGGAACTCAATCCTGTAGGCACAGGGTGGAGGGCACATGGTGGGTTTCTGAGCAACGGCAGGAGAGTGTTTTGGGATCTGGGGTATTTGGGGAAGGTCACTGTGGGACAGGATTGGGAGGAGAACATGGAGACGAGTGAGTAGGGAGGGGCTCATGTCATAGGGCGGGTGAACCCCAGTGAAGAGGAGAGAAAGAGACAGGTAGGAAAGAGATGGCAGGACTTAGTAACTGACATGGTGAGGAAGCTGAGGATAGGACAGGAATAAACGATGGGGGTGTCAAGGCCAGCTCTTTGGAGAACATTGGTGCCAATAACAAGGTGGGCAACGTTGGGTAGGGGCTGAGACAGACACAAAGATGTTGGCTTCCGTCCGACAGAGCAGAAAGAGGTGGAGGCGAGGCAGTGTGGTTCAGTGGAAAGTGTGTTCATTACGTATCTGTGATATCCAGTATTTTGTTCTGTCTCGGCCACTAATTAACCATGAGACCTTGGACAAGACACTCCCCGTGTCTGGGCCTCAGTTCGTCCATCTCTAAGATGTGGGGGTTGGTCTGGGCCTCTTTAAGTTTCCCTCTGTGTCAATGGTTCTGAGACTCAGACAAAGCCGGAACAAAGTCTGACATGGGAACAGAGACAGGGACTGGACGAGAGACTGGCCATAATCCTC
The DNA here is from genome assembly GCF_003031525.2 of Neophocaena asiaeorientalis asiaeorientalis. Taxonomy (NCBI): domain Eukaryota; kingdom Metazoa; phylum Chordata; class Mammalia; order Artiodactyla; family Phocoenidae; genus Neophocaena; species Neophocaena asiaeorientalis. Next base: position 3,738,554 of record NW_020185331.1, read on the forward strand.
ACTGCCCTCGGGTCCCCAGAGCCAACAGCTGCTCCCCCTCCCCCTCGCAACTCCACTAACACTCAATTAGAGGGCCTGATGGGCTCAAGCCAGGGAGCCCCTCCCCATCTCCTACGCATACAGTCCCGATTCCAGGGTTCCTCTGATGGGCCCGCGGGGAGAAGGCTTCACTCAAATTTATGACTAACTCCAGTGGCTGCCCTGCGGCCTCTCCTGCCTCCTCTCTCTTCCTCCCGGGGTGGAACCCAGAGGGTTGGGTGAGGCTGGGTGAGGGGGGGCAGAGCCCACGCTGGAGCCCCCGACATGAAAGGGAGCAGGACCTGGAGCAGAGGAAGTGGGAGGGGAGAAGTGAGGAAGAGCCGTGAGAGTGTGTGAGAGAGAAAAATGACAGGCCCTGAATATTGGGCGCCCTCACTTTAAATCAAGATAAAAGACTGAAGTGGAAAATGAGAGTCCAGAGAAACCCCGGACGGCTCCGGGCGCTAATGGAAACACATGGCTGCCGGCTGCGGGCTTGTCAGCTTCCCCCGGCGCTGCCATTCCCGTCTGATAATCCGGCCTGCCATAAAATTAGACTAGCAAATACCTCCTGACAAAGATGCATGTTTCTCTCTATTGTGCCATCATAAAAAAAACTCCGCTGGTGACTCGGGGAGCCGCAAACTTCAATTTAAATTTACAGTGTTGCGGAAGGAAAGTGATATGCACTCAAAAATTTTAATAACCTATTAAGTTACGACTTCAATTTCATTTTATGAATATTTTCCTTGGGGAGCATGGCTATCACAGAGAAAGATAGAAATTTAAAAAAGATAAATAGTGCCATTAATCTCCAACATTTCTCTTCCATTATCCTTGAAAATTAGGAGTTATTTTTGTTCAGATCTTCATGTAATTAGCTCCCTCCACTTGATTCACTAGCCAGAAAATGACCATGTTCAGAAAATTAAAAATTTGTCATTAAGTGGAATTTAACATAATATCATTTATCTTTATCTATTCCCCAGCTGACAGCAGGAAGCCTTGGCTGCGGTACCGGCTGGTGTGTCAGAGCGGGGAGGGACTGCTCAGGGAGAGACACTGGGAGAGACAGAGATAGCGATGGAGGGCGGGAGAGAAGGCCATCCAGGAGGTGGCCACAGCGAGAGGAGGAGGGAAGGGAAGGCCTCGGGAGCTGAGGTGTCAACCATCGTGGGGAAGCAGAGGTGGCTGAGCAGAAAGCAGAGGCTGCTGGTGTCAGCGGGGACTTGGGCGTGGGCCCGAGAGCAGGGCACATGGAGGAGCTGGGGTCACGAGAGGAAAGCCAGAGGGGCACATCAGGGGCAGATTCTAAAAGAGGAAGGTGGCTGGTCAGTGGAACTGGGGTAAAGAAGTGACTTGAGAGGACAGAAACCCAGCAGAATTAAAGGAACTTCCAGAAAAGGGGGGCTGGAGGTGGGATGGGAAAGGCTGGGGATCACTGCCCTCCTCACCCCAGAGGGAACTAGACACCATGATCCTAACCATCGTCTGGCTTCAAGAGAAGACAGAGAGACAGAGACAGTCAGAGAGGAAGTGAGAAAGTGATGAGAGCCCAGAGGCGGAGACGGAGTGAGGCCCAAGTCAGAGAGACCAAGATGGAGAAGAGAAGACGTGGCAGACAGACTGACAGCAGGGCCAGGAAGGCTCCAGGTTAGAAGCCCCCAGACTGAACCCTTGGATTTCTTCCCCTCAAGGGCTGTATGGATTCCTGTCCTCCCCGCTCCTCTAAACAGCCCCCACCCTAGTCCCACCCAAGTCAGAAATCATCCAATAAACCATGCAGACCTAGTCCTGGGTGGAGAGAGCTGTGGCCAGCCTGAGCCTGAGAGACAGAATTGGATAAAGGGATTAAACAGCGGCACATTAGTGAGAGATTTAGAGTGTAATAAACCCATTTCATAATAATATGTGCGTTGGGGCCAGTGATCCATCATCACAGGAGCCTGTCCGTGGCGGGGGGAGCACTGACCTGTGGGGAGGGGACCTGGATGAATGGCTAAGGATTTTTCTCAGGATCTCAGGATATGGACAAGGGGTTCAGCCTGGCCCCTGGGACCAGGAGGGAGCCCCAGGATTCTGAAGGCACCTTTGGCTCAAACAGCCATAGAGATCAACCTGGGAGTTTGGCAGGGGAGCACGGGAAGAGGCCTGGGGCCTGAGGGCCTTCCTTGTCCTCCCAGCCTAGACCCTTGGCAGTAGGGTAGAAGGATTGTCCTGCGGGGGTGGGGTGGGGGGACATCTCCAAACTGTAGAGTTCACAGCTCACAGACAGGACTCAACCAGAGGAAGGTTCCCAAATGAGCCACTCCTTCCATTCTGGTTTTTGTCACTTATTGGCTATCTGATCTTGTCAAGTGACTTCACCTCTCTAAGCCTCAGTTTCCCATCTGTCAAATGCAGGTAATCAGGCCTATGTCGTAGGAGTGTTATGAAAGTCACCTGAGACAATGGGTTTGCCATTGTTCTATAAAGTAGAAAATCCTGGGGAAACATTTTATTATTCCTATGATTCCCCCTCATTTGGCTCTCCACCCACATGCTGCCTTGGGATGTCTTTCAGCTGGCTTACTGTCAGGGAGAGTTTCATCTCCCAGATGGGACTCTGAGCTTATTCAAGGGCCAGTAAGAAATGATGTGCTGATTATATGACTGACCCTTTAATCTGACTTATTAATAGGACAGAGTAAAACAGTGTCCTGCTGTTTATCTCCATTGAGGAAACCAGCAGCAGAGATCAGAAAGCAAACTTTTCCCTGGAAAAGGGATTGAGCAATAGGAATGGACCAGTTAGGCCTCAGCTGTCAGTCTTAGATACTGTGGGTGGGTGGGGAGTGATAGTAGGAAGACCTGGAGATGCTGGGAGGATGCCTTCCTGAGAGGAGAGGAGGCCTGGGAGGGTGCCTTCCACCACTTCTTCCTTTCCTGACCCCTCAGCTCCCACTCACCAGGACACTGTTGACCTCCTGATAAAGAAAAAGTTCCAATGACTTATAGATTTGCAATCCAGCTCCATTATTTACTAGCTTGATAAATTACTTATTCAGTCTAAGCTTCAGTTTCATCATCTGTCAAATAGAAACGATAACAGTACAGCCCTGAGACCACTCAATGAGATAAAACAAGGAAAGAGTGTAGTACATTGTACACAGTAAGCATTTAATAAATAATGGCTGTGATTGTTTTTCCCTGCTTTTATTCTTCTTGATCACCAATCCTCAAAAGTCCGATAAATAATGGATTATGAGACATTAAATGATACACCATTGCTTACAAAACGACTCAAAGCTCCTTCGCCAGGTTCTTGAGACACCCATTGCTCAGAGCCCAGATGCTCCATCTACCCCTCCCTCATGTGGAAGGATGTCTGTCATCTGATGGAGAGGTTTCCAGTCTGAGATCCATGGAACCCTAAATTCCTCTGAGGTATTTAGAGGGTCCACAGAGTTTTGATTTGAGTTTTGTACAAAGATATACTCTTTGAAACCTCAGTAAAAGTTCACATGTTCACAGAAATGTCATGAACTGAATTTTAACACATTAGAGGTTACCTTCATGATAACGTGTGTGCTAATTGACATGTTTTCTCCCGATGACTAAAAGGCTAAAATATGGGGCTTCCCTGGTGGCGCAGTGGTTAAGAAGCCGCCTGCCAATGCAGGGGGCACGGGTTCAAGCCCTGGTCTGGGAAGATCCCACATGCCGCGGAGCAACTAAGCCCGTGAGCCACAACTACTGAGCTTGCGCTCTAGAGCCCGTGCTCCGCAACAAGAGAAGCCACCGCAATGAGAAGCCCGCGCACCACAATGAAGAGTAGCCCACGCTCACCGCAACTAGAGAAAGCCCACGCGCAGCAACAAAGACCCAACGCAGCCAAAAATAAATAAAAAATTTAAAAATAAAATAAAAAGCTAAAATGTGAGCCTTCTTATTATGTGCTAGTAAAATACTGTCTTTCTCAGTTTTATCTATTGGGTTTGTTTGAAAAAGGGGAGGGGAAGTACCCTACTAAAAAGAAATGTTTCAAATCATTAATAAAGTGGAGTCACAAAGACCTAGGTCCCAGTCCCAAGTTTCTGAAGTACTTTGGGCCTGTTTCCTCATACATATGTGTATATACATGGACCACACAGGGTTGACAATGGGCTTAAACTTTTTTAAAAATGAGAAAATGCCTGGCACTGTACTTGACAGAACTTTGGTAATATCAAAAATGAATGCTTATTGAGTATTAACTATACACTAGGCCCCGAGCTGAGAGTTTGCACTTTCTACTGCATTTCATCCTTGCACCAGCCCTGTACAGTAAGTTTTACCATTGACCTCATTTACAGATGAGGACCCTGAGGCTTGGGTCCTTTGGCTTAAATAATTTGCCAAAGGTCACAAAACCATAAGCTGTGGAATTGGGTTTTGAATCTAGGCAGCTGAATACTAGATTCTGCCCTTCTTTTTTTTTTTTTTTTTTTGACATACTGGGCACTCATTAGGTACCAGCCACTGTTTTAAGTCCTTTCACATGTTTTAATTCATAGAATCCTCACAATTACCATGGCAAATAGTATATCTCACAAGACTTGTACAATGTGACTTTCACAAGAGGTGGAGTCTATTTCCTCTCCCTTTGAATCTGGGCTGGCCATGTGATTTATCTGACCAATAGACTTTGACAGAAGTGACACCTTGTGACCTCTGGGCTTAGGCCTTAAGAAGTCTTGCAGCTTCCATAATTACCTCTTTGGAAGTCAGCTACCGTGTAAAGAAGTCTGAACTATCCTGCTAGAGAGGCCAGTGAAGGGAGGGAGGCCCTGCAGGATGAGAGGCCGCCTGGAGGAGAACTAAGGCTTTCCAGCCAACCGCCAGCATCAACCATCAGACATGTCAGCGAGGCCAACTTAGATGCTGTGATCCCAGCTGAGTTTCCAGATGAATGCAGCTGCAAGAGTGAACACAGCCAGCACCATGGAGAGAAGAAGAACCTCCCATCATGGAAAAAAATATTTTTTAAAATCATTGTTGTTTATAGCCACTAAGATCTGGGGTGGTTTGTCATATAGCAATAGATAGCTGAAACAAATAAGGTGTGTACTTCTGTTGCCTTATTTTACGAATGAGAAAAATGAGGCAGAGAGGGGTTAAATAAATCACCTGGGATTAAGCCACTAATAAGTGACAAAGCCAAGGCTTGAGATGAGGCACTCTGGCTCCAGACCACACGAATAACCACTAGGATGTGATAAGCTGGAAAAGGGCCCCTCAAAGGAGTCCTCATCCTAATCCCTGGAACCTGTGAACATGTTACCTTACAGGGTAAAAGGGCCTTTACAGATGTGATTATGTTAATGGCTTTGCGATCAGGAGATTATCCTGGATTATCTGGGTGGGCCCAGTGTAATCACAAGGACCCTCATAAGAGGGAGGCAACAGGGTCAAAGTCAGAGAGAAAGGTGAGGGGAGGCAAGTGCATGAACCAAGGAATGAGGACAGCCTTTAGAAGCTGGAAAAGGCAAGGAAGGAGACTCTCCCCTAGAGCATCCAGGAGGAACCAGCTCTGTCAACACCTTGACATTAGCCCAGTGAGACCCATTTTGGACTTCTGACCTCCAGAACTGTAAGATAATAAAATGTGTTGTTTTAAGCCACTAAGTAGCATAGGAAACTAGTACAGGGGGCCTCTCCTATTTTAAAGGAGCTGGATCCCTCCCATAGGCTCCAGCCAGACCAGTCTCCTTATGATCTCCTGTCATGTTTCATGCTTCTGTTCTTCTCTGGTTCTTGAATATCTCTTTTCTCCCCATCTATTTAATTCATTTTTACCCACTTCTTCCAGGAAGTCTTCTCTGACCATCCTGGATCACACTGCTCTGTCCTAACTCTATAGCACTTGATGTTTTGCACCTTCTCACTCAGCACTAATATCAGCGCTAATGTGTTGGCGAGCAGCCTGGTGACATTTTTACAAGTGTGAGTCATTTAGTCTGAGGACCTAAGGCTGGAGAGGCCTGTAGAGAGTCTATCCCTTCATTTTATGGATGATGAAACTGAGACCCGAGGAAGGGAAGAAAGTCACTTATCCAAAGTCACATAGCCAGGGCTTAAAGACAGTCTTCTGACTTCAAATTCATAAGCTCATTCATTCAGCAAGTACTTATCAAGCCCTCATTATGGGCCCAGCACTGAGCTAGGTTCTGGGAATCACTGAGTCATAAGCAGATAAGGTCTCTGCTCTCACAGGGGCCTCCGATTTGTGAGAGAGATAAACATTTATGCAATAATCACACAGATGTATAATCACTCACCACGATAAGTGCTAGGAAAGAAAGTTCCATAAAGTGAGCTGTGGAAGGGCAAAATACAGGGAACTATTTTAAACTGGAAAACCAGGGAAAGCTTCTCTGAAGAGGCAACCATCGAGCAGGGATGTGAATAATGGTGAGTAGAGTTAACTAAGGTCTTTCTAGGGGTAGAAGAAAGGAGAAAAGTGTTTTAGGCTGAAGAAATGGTGTGTGCAAAGGCCCTGGGGCAGGAGGGAGCAGAACAAGGGGGAAAAGAAGGCCAGGATGCCTGGAGAGTAAGAGTGACAGGGAGAGAGAGCTGAGGCTAGAGGAGTCCATAGGGTCAGACCATAAGGGCCCAAGAGGCCACGGTGAGGTTTTGATCTTAATCCCAATGGCAATGGGAAGCCATAGGAAGATTTTAAGCAGAGCAGTGACATGATCAAATTCACATGGTATTTGAATTTTATGGTGTTCTTCCCCTGCCAGGGCCTTCCCTTATCTCTATAGACATGTTAGAGATCATCGTTACAGGCAGTTTTATGCCACTCTCTATTCCACTCCGTGCCTAGCCTTGTACGAAGCAGGTGCTCCATAAATATGTGTTCATTAACGTCTCAGCAGCATGTGACACTGTGGATCATTCCCTCCCCCTTGAAGTGTTTGTTCTCAGGCTTCTGTGCTGCTGCATGCTCCGGCTTCTCTCAATCCTCTGACCACTCCACCTTCCCACCATCTCATTTTCAGCATTTCTCACTGTTTCATCTCCACCCTCTTTCTTCTTTGTCCACACTCTCCCCCTTGGTCAGCCTGTGCCTCCCACAGTATCGATCTCTTCCTTCTGAGCAGAATTTAAGTTGCACGAGGGCTGGGACTTTGTCCTGTCACTGTTGCATCCCCAGGGCTTGGCACAGTGCCTGGCACCCAGAAGGCACCCAGAAAATTACTTGATGGGGGAATATACCGTACGATTCTCTTAATATGAAGCTCAAGAGCAGGCAGGATGAATCTATGGTGATTAATGTCGGAACACTGGTTGCCTGTGGGGAGATAGTGACTGAGAAGGAACACAAGGGAACTCGTAGGGGCTAGAAATCTTGATCCGAGTGGTGGTAGCACATGCATACGTAAAAGCTCACTGAGCTGTAAGCTTAGGATTAATTTCTTTATTGTATGTGTGGTATAGCTCAATAAAAAGTGAAAAATCATTAATACCACCACTCTCCTGAGAGGGAATTCCTAATTTCTAACTGCCTTGTGTGTCCACCTAGATGCCCACCTCACGATTTTCCCCAGCCTCCCAAATCAGCTCTCCTCCTGATTCCCATTCCTAGTGTTGTCAGCACTTTGCTCCCAATTATTTAGTTTCCAAACCTCAGAGCCATCTCGTCCGCACACCACCCCCTTCTTCTATTCTGCCTCACCCAGCTTTCCAAGACGCATAAACACAAGTGGTCCCATGGTTATACAGAATTTTAAGATGCCCCCATGACTTTCACCCACTGGTGTTACTCCTGTGTTTACATTATAGGGCAAAAGGGAGATTAAGTGTGTGGGGGATGCTAATCTAATCACAGAGCTCTTTAAACTCAGAGAACTTTCTCTGGCTACTGGCAGAAGAGGAAGTCAGAGCTATTCAAAGCACAAGAACGATGCACTATCGCTGCCTTTGAAGATGGAGGGGATACGTGCAAGGACTGGTGAGTGTTTTAGGAGCTAAGAGTGAGTCCCAGCTAACAGCCAGTAAGAAAATAGGAACCTAAATCCTACAACCACAAGGAACTGAATTCTGCCAACATGAATGAGCATCGAAGCAGGTTCTTTCCCAGAGCCTCCAGATAAGATCCCAGACTAGCCAACTAGCCTTGTCAGAGCCCAAAAAGGAAACCAATCCAGCCCACTCAGACTTTGACCAATAGAACTATGAGATCTTAAAATGGTTGTCTTTTTAAGCCACTAAGTTTGCCGTAAATTGTTACAGCAGCAATAGAGAACTAATACCTATCTCAAATCCCTCCTATTCACGGCAGCCTTTGTTGTCGTCCCTTCCTTCCCATTACTTTGGTCCCACTATGGCTCAGACTCTCTGACCTCACTGCTGCCCAACTGAAATATTAATCTCTGGGCCTCGCTCCCCAACCCATCCATCCAACTCACCGCCACCGCATTCCAAAGTCACAACCCTGATCGCATCCTTCTTCTGCTCAAAAAGCTTCCACGACAGTGTAGCTTGTTGGTTACACTCTGAAAACCAGAATGCAGGGTATAAAGCCCAGCTCTGCCTCTAAGTAGCAGGCACCCCAGATCAAACTGCTTAACGTCATCCATAACTTGGGAGTGAGGGCACCATCCTCACAGGGTAGTTGCAAGGATTAAATGAGATATGCATGCGAAAAATAGTTATGCATGGCCCAGCAAAGGTAGGCACTCCACTCTATGAATCAAAGACTATCCAAGACTCCAGGGGGCCAACCGATTAAACTTTTCATCTTGGCCTTACATTCACACCCCATGGGTTACACACACACACACAATCTCTCCAGCCTTTTCTCCCACTCCTCTGCTGTTAGTCCCATCCTTTCCCCCCCATCTTCGTCACCACTCCCCTCCATCACATTACCACCTTCTATTCTGAGTGGTCTCCTCATATTCACAGACCTCCATTCTCTGCAGTCAGCAGGGACTGCTGAAGACACAAGCCTGACCATTTCACTTGTAGGTTTAAATCCTTCCATGGCTCCTCATTGCTCTCAATATAAAGTCTGAAATTCTTCCCACAACTGGGAAGGCCCTGGACAGCCTGGCCTGCCAGCATCTTCCCTTGCTTTCTGTGCCTGTCCCTCATACTCATCAGGCTCCTGCTAACCCTGGGCCACCCACCTCTTGCTCTTCCCTCTTCCTGGAACACTCTTCTCTTCCCTCTTTGCCTAGTTGACACCGATTTGTCCTTCCAATCCACAATTCAGTGGGAATTTCCTCTACAAAGCCTTCCCTGACCTCTCTGGTGAGTCCAAACCTCTCTAGTAGAAGCTGCAAAGGTCTGCCCTTTTGCAGACCTTCTCATTAAAAAAAAAAAAAAAAAAAGGTAACATAGCTCTTCACTGTACTTATTTCCACGCCAGAAGGACTCGGGCTGTTTCTGTTTCTAATCACCATCATATCCGAAGAGCTGAGCACGGTGCCCAGGCCAGAATCTGGCCTCGGTAAATGCATGTTAAAGGAATGAATGAAAGAAACGAGTACAATCTGCTCAACTGGATTGCTTTTCCCACAGATGCTTTCTCGTCTCCACGCCTCTGCTCACTCATGTCACTACACTTGACATGCTTTCTTGCCAACTCTGTTTCCTATAAATTCAACCCACCCCTGGCAGACTCTGCCAACTAATCTTGCCCAACATGTGAGCCTGCAGTGGCTTCCACCTCCATTCCTCCTCCTGCCCCACCACAAGCGTCTAAGTTTGTATGACTTCTTTCTGATTGTGAAAATAATGTGTGCACATTGTAGACCTTTTAGATAATGTAGATAATGCAGAAAATATAAAAGAAAAAACTAAAAACATTTCAAATACCACTCCCCATGATAATTGCTACTTTTATTATAGAGTATGTCCATTCTTTTCCCATACATAATCATGGAAAATGTTTAAACCTCACACAAATCAATCTCATTTTTAAAAAAATGTTCAGACAAGTTCAAAAACCTGCTCAAGATCCCACAGAAATGGTAAAAACAGAACCAAGATGCGGAGACCAGCCTCCAGCCTCCCCGTGCTCTCACCATCCCTCCCAGCCCGTCTCCCTCTCCATCTCCTCCTACTCTTATATCAGAGCTTACTCCCTTGAAACCCAAAGCCAAACTCCCTCTGACACTGTCCCTTTAATCCAGCAATTCCACTTGAAGGATAGTCACTTGGTACAGTGGTAGAAGACCAGTAACAAACTAAATGAACATCAATACTGGTTTAACAAGTAACAGGACATCTTCACAATGGGACACTATGCTGTTGTTCTGAAGAACAGGGGAAATCTTCATGTATTACTCTGGAATAATCTCTAAAATAATTTGTTAAATTAAAAAACTAAGATGTGGGGCTTCCCTGGTGGCGCAGTAGTTGAGAGTCCGCCTGCCGATGCGGGGGACACGGGTTCGTGCCCCGGTCCGGGAAGATCCCGTGTGCCATGGAGCGGCTGGGCCCGTGGGCCGTGGCCTCTGGGCCTGCGCGTCCGGAGACTGTGCTCCGCATGGGAGAGGCCACAACAGTGAGAGGCCCGCGTACCGCAAAAAAAAAAAAAAAAAAAACTAAGATGTGGAACAATGTGTATGGTTTGCTATCATTTGTGAATGTAGAAAATATTTCTACAATGTGTATGTACAATATTTACACACACAAAAACGACACCAGTAGTTACTTCTGGAAAGGAGAATATAGGAATTGAAAGGTAAGAAGGGACATAATTTTCACCTTATATCCACGTATAATGTTTATCTTTTTACCACACCCATGCCTTTAGTAAGTAAAAAAGCAAAAACAAAATTTTCCAGACTTTTTCTGATCATCCTCCGAGCCCATCTTCACTCTATTATGTGAAGGTGCATGTGTACCTCCTAGAGACACAGGTGTGCCCTGCTCCCCTCTTCTGATGGGGACCTCCCAAATGAGGCTCACACACGGACCATTTTCAGAGATGGAAGACCTTGTCTCTTCCACCAGAAGAGCAGGAATCTGCAGTCACTTGAAGGCCAAGGACTTTCATTCTAGCCCTGGCTCTGCCATTCACTAGCTGTGTAACCTTGGACAAGTCACTGGACCTCTCCGAGGGTAAGTTCTGTCTCCTCTATCAGCCAGTTGAAGTGTTCTCCATCAGCCCCCTAACTTCCAGATTTTCAAACAGTCTGTCCCTTCTGCCTATAAAATACTGCTCCCTTCCCTGTCTTGGTAGCTCCTACCCATCCTTCAAGACTCAGCTTTCATATCACCCCTAGAGGAAAACCTCCCTAATCTCTTAGTCAAGGAGATTAAACATTGTCACAAGCCCCATCACACTTGGTCAGCATGACTTGTTCAGTGTTTCCCTTCTCAGTTAGAGTACAAGATCCCTGAGGACAGGAACCATGCTGTGCTCATCACACCTAGCACAGTGCCTGCCACATGGTTCGGGCTCAGTAAATATTTGCTCTGAGAGTAAATGGACATTGCCCTTGTCGAGACCCTCCCCCCCCCACCCCGCCGTGATCCTATGTCCTGATAAGACTTTAGCAGCCTTCCCGGCCACTCCAGGAAGAGGGGTGTCAATGGGGATCAGGCTACCCCATTGCCATCCTTCCCCTAAAGCCTCTCCACCCACCTAGGGCATCAGAGCCTGAGCTCTTCCCCACCAGCACATCCACAGCCTCCTGTAGGAACAAACTCCTGTAGGATCCAGCCTGTTTAGGCCTATCCTCCAGGGCAGGGCCCCAACTAGGCCAAGGCAAGGGCCCAGACCCATTCCCTGCCCCCAGCCCAGCCTAAGAACACGGTGGCCCAGCCCAGCCGGGCGGGCCCGGCCCATCAATCGTGCTCCCAGGGGTACAAACCAATTTCTCTTGCTTTTCCGAGCCCGTCTCCCTGGCGGAGCCTGGAGGAGCCTTCAATCGCATTAATCCCAGCCTGGCTGCGGTGACGAAGACGGATTTCTCCACCAAACGATCCATTTGTATCTCTCGTGCACTCACTTGGCTTTTTTTCTGTGCGGATGTTCAAAATATCATGAAAAAGGCGTTAGTCGGTTAGCTGTGGCGTAGCGAAATAATAGAGTGATCCGGCAATGCGCTCCTGACCTTGCAGGACAGCTAATCCATCCGCACATCTATCTTAATTATTCCCGGTTACAAAAGAGAAACTCCACCATCCATTCATTCCAGGCTGGCAACTCCATTTTCCACCCCCACTCACGCCCCATCCTTTCTCCACCATTCCCCTAGCCATATAGGCCCATTCGCCAGTGCTGCAACAGACTCTCCCCATGGCAGCCTAGTCTAGCCAGGCCTGAGCCCAGCCGGTGGCAGCCCAGCCCCTAGCCGGCTGCTCCATGAGATCAGAAGAGAGGCACTCTGGCTCCCTTCCCCAGAACTCCCCATTGGAGGAAGGCTAGCTACCAACCAGATTAAGGCACAGCCAGGACACACACACACACACACACACGCACGCACACACACGCACGCACGCACAACACACACACACACACACACACTCACACCCTCACAAAGGCAGCCATAGACTCAATCTCATCCAGACTCTGACATTCAGGCCACTTCTCACACAGACACCAGCAGACAAGCCCACCCCCTCCCCACCCCACCCCAGGCCATTTTAGCTCTCCTGCTACCCTGGCACAGACGCTGGGACAGATGCTAGGATGGGCATTTTGACTAAGGGCAAGCTCCATAGAGGATGTCTTGGTCTGTCTGTCTCTCACCCCCAAAGCCAAAGACCCCACCCACTGTATCATCTACTCATTACAATGCAATACAACCTGGGCAGCTGGAGGAGCAAGGTGTATTATGAGAGAGGAAGAAAGCAAAAGGGGAGGAGTGAGGAGAAAGAGTTTGAGCAGAGATCCTGCAAGTGGGACAGAAAGGAAGAAGGGAAGGGAGTTTGGGGTGGTGTCATGAGAAGGTCATTGAAATGGTATGTGGTTCGTGTAACACAATTTGAACTAATGGTACCAGATTCACTTTGGGGATGCCTGCGCCAGTCTCTAAAGCCCTTTCTAATTCTACTCCTTAATGTACAATTTTCAGATCCCTCATTCTAATGATTTTAATGTAATCAGCAAAACTAGGCATGTAATTGTCTTGGCTCTGTGTTTGGCTGTGGTAGCTCCTGGGAACCCTGGCTCCCAGTTCCCATGCTCTCCTCCGCCAGTCCTTCCCTCCCTTCCCTTTCACCCCTCCCCTCAGCCTCAGTCAACAAGTCCTACTCAGACTTCTCCAGCTCTCGGGGCTGTGAGAGAAACAGAAGGAGTTTCAGTCCCTGGCCTCATGAAGCCCAGATCCAACTGAGGAAAGGCCACAGGGCATCTGGGCCAGAACTGGGCAATGGGGACTGTCTGCTGGCCCAGCCGGGCTAGATTGGTGGGGTTAGAGAAGGAGGAAGGCTTCCTGGAATAGCTCCGTGGGCTCTCCCTCCCCTTCCCAGAAGCAGCAGACAGGCTGGGCTGGGCCTGGGGGGCGGTGTGCAGGGGAAGGACCATTTGTCCTGAGACAATGGCAGAGAAGGGGTCTCCAAGCGCTGTTGAGAGCCAATTTGTAGTGGTGACGGCCGAGGTTGCTCCAAAGGCTGGGAACAGCTGGAGCTCTGGGTGACTGATGGCTGGGCCCAGGAGAGGGGCCATTGGTCTGGCAGACACAAAGGGCCCGATGGTGCGCGGGTGGGGCCCGTCAAAATCATTAAGTGCTGAAGATGGGAGCCCCAGACTTCAGATGGGACCAGTGAGTGGGGGGAAAGAGGTCAGGAGCCTGCCCCTCCCTCCCTGCAGCCCCTCCTCCACCCTCCATCCCTGCTTTGGAAACTCAGCCACCCACACCGCCATTATCATCTTATTTGCATAGACACCCCACCCCCAGCCTTCCAGGTCCCTGGTCTTACTCCATTGAGAGTCCAGGTTCCCGTCCTATTTGAGCAGCTCTGGCTCTGGGGCCAACTTGGGCCTGGCTGAGCCTCCCCGATCCTCTTTGGGGGACTCGCCCACCCTCAGGCACTGCATTCGCTAGCCAGTGGCCTCATCCACTTATCAGGGAACATGACATCCTTAATTCAACTCCAGGAAAGACCTCCCTCCATTCCAAAGGGAAGAAACCGAGGCCCTGGGTGGTGACTTCTCTCGCTTCTCCCTCCACGTGGGAAATGCTTCCCCCACTTGACCTTCCCCAAGGGGGAGGGAGGGGCAGTGACACTTGAGAAACCCATCCCCTCCCCATCCTCCAGCCCCGTCCCCGCTCTACGGCGCTCCCGGCAGGGGAGGGAAGCAGTGACCCGGCCAGGTGGTGATGATGCGGCCGGCCGCGCTGGTCACTCTTGGCCGCTCCCCGCGCGCAGCCCGACCCCCCTCGCATGGGTCACGGCGCCGGCAAAACTCCCTGACACAGAAACGCCTCGGGGCCTGCGCGTGTCGGGAACAATCCTCCGCCTGATGGGAAGCGACAGCCCGGCCCCGCCTCCCTCCGCTCCCTTCCCTCCCGCGGCTCCTCCCCTGCGCCTCGCTCACCCGCCCGCTGCGGGCCCAGCACTGTCCGGCGCGGAGCCCAGCGGGTGACCCCGGGCCCATCACCCCAGCCAGACAAGCCGCCACCCAGCCCTCCCGTGCGTCCTGGGGTGGGGAAAAGGGAGGAGGAGCAGCGTCTCCCTCGATGCGGCCTCAGACTCGGCGTGAGGGGAATGGGGACCAGAGGGGACCGGGAGAAGCACATGGCAGGAGCCAAACAGGCAGCCGAACAGTTTGCATTGTACGACCACACTTCTGCTTTCGCCACGTTCACATAAAGACTGGAAAGAAATATACCAGCTTGTAGAGGGGGGTCTCCCTGGGTGTAAATTGACAGGTGGGTTTTCCTTTCATTTTCCTTATCTATATCTCCTGAGTTTCCTTTGTCTTTGTCTGTGTGTGTTTGCAATAAATATATCATGTGTGACACTCTCCCCCCAGGGGTATAACAGCCACACCAGGGCAGAGGGGTTGTTGGAGGGAAGCTCTGTCCCAGACCCCAGGCCCTGGCACTGATTCAGCCACAGGGAGGGAGGCTAGTGCACTCTGGAAGGGCTGTGGGTGAATGACCCCTCACTGGGGGATCCTGCCCCTCCTCCCACTTTCCCTGCAGAGGCTGAGGGTATGTGGGGAGGGGCGCTGGCTGCGGGAGATAGGCCCAGATGTACAAAAGTAGTCTCTCAGCATTTCCTCACACATGGACACTCAGGGACACTCAGGGGTACGCTGACATGCTGGCACACACCCACACACACTCACACATGCATTCACACACGTATAAACATATCCTTGCGGTCATGGCCACACACCCAAGAATGCACTCACGCACAGGTAGGCGCTCACAGGAGCACCTGTGGCCCTGCTGTACTCACACACTTGGCCTGCCCCTCACAGCCCCCGCCGAACACCACCCAGTCATGGCCTCCTGCTCACATCCTTCCTCCAGCTCAGACCCTTCAGGGAGTGAAGGCCTCGTTCACTTCAAACGCCCTCATTCATCCTTCTCCAGCTGTTTTGCTGCTTACCTCAGCCCAACCTTCTCCCCACCATCAGGCTCTCCTCTCCCTCTCCCCTAAGCTCTTACTTCTTGGTGCTGAGCTGCAAGGCCCCTCCTGCCTTCCACCTATGAAATGATGACCTGCCCAGCCCCACCACAGAGCCTTCCTCCTCCTCCACTCCTACTCCCCCCACCTCACTCCTACCCATCCTTTGTGACCTAGCCTGGGGCCTAGATTCCCCGGAAGCCTCCCCTCCTGAAGACTGGCTCCCCCTGGGACTCCTATCCCCCGACTTTACCCCTCACTCAGGTGACAGTCCTTTTGCGCCTTCACCTTTGATTCTTTCTTCATGGTTGTGAATCCTGTGAGCTCCTACAAAACAGGGCAGATCCTGACTGCATCTTGCATTCCCCTTACCCCATACACCTGCCTAGCAGTCCCTCAGCCGTATTCCTTGATGAACGAATGCATGAGTTAAAGGATGTTTGTGAACATGGCTTGTCTTGGTGTTGAATGTGACCGTGTGTGAATGAAGAGGAGGTGGGAGCAGAGGCAGCTACATGGGGTAAGTGCCACTGCCTGATCCCTCTGCTTGAGTACGAACAACCACTGCACCCCTCCAAACTAACCTACCTGGGGGGTGTCCATTTTATAAAGAATCAGAGGCTCAGAGAGGTTACAGTATTTCTGAAAGGTCACAAGGCTGGGAGTGGCAGACTCTAAGGCCAAGGATACTGGCTGCGTCTACCTCCTTCCTCATGGCCCAGGCTAGTGCAGTGGCAGGGGGTGGAGCTGCTTTCTGATAACCATGATGCCCCACCCAACCTCTCCAGAATGAGGGGGCCTCTGGTCCCCTCTCCACCATGGGCCCTAAGTCTATCTCCTTCCCAAGCCCTTTCTTCGGTCCTAATTTCCCTTTCTGCCCTTTCTGTTATATAATCTCTGCCCAAGATAACCATCCCCTCAGTGTCCCTTGAACACATTTCCAGGAGCAAGAAAACAAGGACTACAGTCTTGGTTCCATCACTGACTAGCTTGTGGCCTTGAGCAAATCACTAGTCACAAATTTACTCTGGCTTGGGCTTTCCCGATTGTGTGCAGTGGGATGGGGCTTGTGTAGGTGCTGTCTCAGGTTCCCTGCAGTGTCGGCAATCTGGACTCCAGTCCCTGGGGACAGGAGGGCAAGAACCAGCCAGCATCTTACCCACCCTGGTCCACCCCCAGGCCCCCAGAGGGGTTTGGGCTGAAAGAAGGCTGGAAAATGCTGTGAATTAATTACCATCAGACCTCCGGCCGCTGTTCATCTCTGTAAACAAACATTTTAATATGCAGTAATTAATTACATCTGCCACACCGACACTCCTCTCGTTCATTCTTCTTCAGCTTTTCTTCTGCTCACCCTGAACCAACCTCCTCCTCCCAGCTGGGGCCTGAGAACCCAGGCAGGGCCCCCTCCCACCATCTCCCCAGCCTTCTCCCCCCCACCACCAGATGCAGGTGCTCACATCTGCCCTCCTACTCTGCAGCTTTTGTTCCTTTTTCTATTTCT
Source organism: Neophocaena asiaeorientalis asiaeorientalis (assembly GCF_003031525.2). Taxonomy (NCBI): domain Eukaryota; kingdom Metazoa; phylum Chordata; class Mammalia; order Artiodactyla; family Phocoenidae; genus Neophocaena; species Neophocaena asiaeorientalis. The sequence continues at coordinate 3,755,640 of NW_020185331.1, forward strand.
CTAATACCGGTCTGTCTTTCTGACAGCCCTTTGTCTCTAGTTCTCTCTGCCTGGATTTCCCTCCGCAACAAAGTTTAATGCCAGGGACACATTCTGGGAGAGAGAGGAAAATGAGGAAGTCAGTGGATCTGCCCCAGGTGCCTCAGCACACGAGCACACGTTTCAAATCCTTGGTGGTCCAGGACCAGGCTGATTTACAGGAATTATCCAAAAGCCAAAGCAGATCCTGTTCCAGAAGTAGCCCTGCCGGCCCTAAGAGCTGCTAAGAGTCTTCCCGTCCCTGTCTCTTCTGTCTCACTCCCAGCCTCCATAGCAGCTCAGTGTGAAAAACAGAGAGGACACATCCACCCAGCTGAGCAATTACTCTTCATAATTACTTTTTACCGTCTCCAAGGGACAGGAGTACCACCACTGGATCCACCTTCGACGCCCCAGCCCTCCTCGGCCTGCCTACCTCCCAGGGGTAGGCAGCCAGGTACGGTGGGAGTGTGGGCGGTGCCCCAGTCCGTGGTAGGGAGCGTACCCCTTTTCAGGGAGGTTCATTCTGCCCTGCCTGGAGTCTGGGTGGGAGCCGGGGAACCAACACTGGATCAGAGGCGAGAATCCCAGATGAGAATGAGACGAGGGGGCAGCTGCCCAGGGTTCAGAGCGACAGGAAGGGTGGGAAGAGGACCGAAGGTCCGAAAGGTCCGGCCCAGGCGGTCCGCCCCTGGGGACCCGGGAGCGGAGTGGGCGGGGTAGGGCGGGCGCCACCAGGCGTGGGCAGGGAACCAAGCAGAATGAAATGCAGATGCAAAACGTGCTCGTAAGAGTTTCCTCTCTCTCCCCATCTGCCAAAGCCGAGATTTTAATCTTTAATCCATGAGCAATCAGCGAGCAGCGGCGAATGGCACATTACAGATGTTTTACTGTCGCCGGCGCTCTCAGCTTCCGCGCTCCGCACAGGCGCGCGGGGCGCCCCCGCCCCTCTTCGCCTTGCCAGCTCACACCCCTCCCCCTCCGGTCCCTCTTCCCCTCCCCCTACCCCCCCA
>NW_020185331.1:3756757-3765077 GCF_003031525.2 Neophocaena asiaeorientalis asiaeorientalis
GTGGTTAAAAGATATCCCCTCACCTGCATGCTCCTGGTCCGAGGTGGAGCTGGGAACGGGGTGCAAGGCCGTTAACCCTTGCTAGCGGAGCTGGGGCTCCACTGGTGACGCAGGGGCACTGGCGGGGAGAGGGCGGCCTTCAGTATTGCGTTGAGGCGAATTCCCCGCCAGGTCCAAATTGGGGGCGCGAGGAGCGGGGCATCGAGTGCCCTGCTGGCTGAGCTGTCCCACCTCCAGTCCCATTCCCCGACCCCACCTCCGGGGCCGCTCGCGGCTCCTGCGATTAGCGCTCCAGATGTTCGGCTGCGCTGGGGCTATTTCCAGATGTTGGGCATTTCTGTTTTCACGTGTGGGACCATGCTCCCCTCTGCATGATAAGGAAGGAGAGTACCTCGTGGTTCGATCTGGGAGTCCCTAGGGAAATCTGACGGGGTGGCTTCTTGAAAACCAGCTGAAAACACCTCATATAAGTTAGGGGAGTAGTGCCCTCTGTCAAATGGGAGTAGGAGTCTCTCCCGCTTCTTGGGAGCTTGAGCAGGAGGAGGAAGATGAGAAGCTCTGGAGTCCTTATCAAGCCCCGAGGCCAATTCGCTCCCGCCAGCTTCTAAAGGATCACCGAAAGCCACAGGAAGCAGTGATCCCAGTTTGCAAGTTGTGCGATTATTTGATTAATATCTGTGACTTCCAGTAGCCCATAAGTTCCATGAGGCCAAGGACTGTGTTTTTACTTATTGTGTTCCCTCGGTCTAGCACTGGGCCTCAGTGGGTGCTCACAGTGGATGCTCAATAAATATTTGCTGACTGAATGAAGGCATTCATGTGGTCTGCTGTAGTCTTGGATAATATTTTCTTGTGTTATTATCATTGAAGACAGGCCCTTCACCCCATGCACCTAAGCATGCACACACAATCCCCCTCTATGAAGACTCTTCCCAAACTGCAGGCCTTGTCTTTCTAGAAAACAGCCCATTTTTTCCCCTACCTCCATGGCGTCTTTCCCATTAGATAAGAGGACCCCAGGGCAAGATATGTCTGACACTAAGCTAGGGCTTCTTTGGCCAGCTGCCTTCTCTCCCCAGACCCCAGAAGCTAGGACCCTCTGACTTAGCCTTCCCGTGACTCTTGGACATCCTCTCCCTGCCCCGAGCTGACCCCTTCTGTCTGCATGACCACAGACACCGTAACCCTCTCTGATATTGCTGTTCCCTAGTGGTTCCAAACATACCCGCAATCCCAAAACAGCCCCAACCTAGTCCAAAGCCCCATTTCACTAAACAGGGTCCATCCCATCACCGAATCTCCCCACTCTCCAACCCAAATGGTTTCTGGTCTTCTGAGAAGAAAAAAGGGAAGGATGTGGAGACTGGAAAGGCAGAGGATAAAAAGGTGGAAAAGAGAAAAGCCTGCGAGGAAACCTAGACCACTGGAAGAAGAGGGTCAGAGAAGGGCACAGAGAACGGAAGAAGAGCGCCTTAGAAATAGAGAACAGAGGCAGACGTAAAGACAGAAGAGGCAGAAACAGTGATTGGCAGAAGCAGCCAAAGAGGCCCAGACGGACAGACAGAAAGAGGGATAGAAAAGAGGGAGGGTGCGCTGGGGCCTGAAGAGTGGAGACTCGTTCTCCGGGAGCCGGAGCAGCAGCGTCGGGGAGGGAGATACCAAGGGGCGAGGGTCTGGGATGGGGCGAACCGCCGCGAGCCCGGTCCTGCCCTAGCCGGGCGCCGCCTGTCGGAGCCGCCCCGGGCCTAGGCCGCAGGGCCCACAGGCGGGCGGCCCTGAGAGGCGGCGGCGAGGGAAGCCGGAGTGAGAGGCAGCCGAGCCGCATGTGTGTTTTTATTATTATTATTTCTGATTAAAGAGGAATTCATCTCGTATCTACCTCCTGCCAGGGGCCGAGGCGCCGCCATTGGGGTTAACGGTGCGGAAGAATACAAAAAAATTTCATTGAGGAGGATTATAAAAGTTACTAGCTGGAACATTAACAGAAGAGTAACTTGTAAAAAATGCAATATTACAATATTCACAAGGACGGCAGAGCGTGGTAAAGCTATAAAATTCAACATTAAAATCTTCCACAGCCTAGATAACCTAGTTAACAAACATGGTATTGGAACTACTTTTCTGTTGGAGCTGATGCATGCGAGCCGGCGGGCTGATGACACCTCGGCAGCCGCGGGAGGGGGCGGGGCGGCCTTGGGATAGCCCCGCCCTTTCCCAACCTCAGCCTCCTCACCAGGAAAATGGGGGTAACAGCCATCAAGTGTTGGGGAGTGCCTAAGGAAGCACCTCAAAACGTCTGATGGGGCTGTACACTTGTGAGGTTATTTTTGTGTGTGAAGTGCTAATTAAAGCAGACAATTCACTGTGGATTTAGTCATGCTGAATAGGACATACATTTCTGTAACTGCAAGATGTGCATATAAAATATATTAAGAAAGGATTGTACGTGTGTGTGAATGTATACATTCCGGGTGGGCAATGTGTGCATGTGCAGGATGTGTGTACCCAGGGCCTCTGTAGATAATATATGCATGGTATGTAAATGTGTATGTAGGTAGGGTATGCGGAGCGTAGAGCTTTGGGGTTCAGAGTGTGTGTGTTCATAATACGTGTATATGCCTAGTGAGACTCTGTGTAGGGTTTGTATGCATAGAATCTATGTGCAGGTAAGATATGTGTCTAGACAGGATAGGTATTTGCTGAGTACACGTGAGTGCATGGTATATTCATGTATGGGATATGTATGCTATCACAGGCACATAATGTGTCTTTTTGCAAGATGTGTTTTAAAGAAGATATATGTTTGCTTGGTTCGGTGGGCATGCATGTGCAAGGTACATATATCACAGGGCATTATGTGGTTGTGAACACAGGATGTTTGTGTGTGCAGATAGCATAGAAAGTAGGCTCTGTAGGGGATAGTATGCATAAATGTGCATGTATGTGTTTAGGGCATGTGTATATGTGTGCAGTATGAGTGCATGTGAGCAGAGGGGATGTCTGTGAATGTGTGTGTCCAGGTATTTTTTGTATATTCAAGTATCTATAGAGTGTATGTATGTGAGCAGAGTACATATATGTGAAGGGCATGTGCATGTGTATGTTACATGTGTGTGAAAATACATAGACATTATGTGAGATGTCTGAGTATGTGAAGTGTCTGTGGATGTCACAGAGCATCTGCTTCTATTCGGCACCCAAATACTTGTAGTGTGGTGGTTAAGAACACAGGCTTTGAGGACAGGCTGTTTGGGATTGAATTATGGCTTTGTCATGTACTAAGTATACGACCTTGGGCAAACTTAACTTCCAGTTGCCTTAGCTTCCCCATCTGCAAAATGGCAATAGTGATATCACCTACTTCACAGAGCTGTTATTGGGATTAGATGAGTTAATACTTGCTGTGGTAGGCAGAATAATTGCTGCCCCCCCAATTCTAATCCCCCAAACTTATGATTATGTTACCTTACATGGCAAAAGAGATTTTGAAGATGTGATCATTTTGAGGATCTTGACATGAGAAGGTGATCCTGGATTATAGGAGTATGCCCAGTGTCATCACAAGGTTCCTTACAAGAGGGAAGCAGGAGTATCAGTCAAAGAAGATGTGAGGACAGAAGGCGAGATCAGAGTGATGCGGCCATGAGCTAAGGAATGTGGGTGACTTCTAGAAACTGGAAAAGGTAGGGAAACTATTTCTCCCCTGGAGCCTCCAGAAGGAACACAGCCTGCTGATCCATTTTAGACTTTGAACTCAAGAAATGTAAGCTAATAAATGTGTTGTGTTAAGCCACTAAAGCTGTGGTAATTTGTTACAGCAGCAACAGGAAACTAACACGCTTGTAAAAGTATGTACAAAAGTGCCAAGTACGTAGCATGTATGTTATAAGTATTTGCTAAATAAATTCCTTGGAGGCAATGCTTGAGGCCCTAGGTAAGGCCTAGTTTCTCAGTCGCCAGATTTGCCATCCACATCTAAGGCTGCCTCTGGCTACCCTGGACCCTCCAAGATTCTGGACCCTGCCAGAGCCTGTGTTTTGCCATCATAACCATGGACACAACTTGGGGGGTGGAGGGAACACTCCTTCAATACCTGCCTGCTTCTTCTTCCTTTATCATGCACTGTGGGTGGAGCTAGCACATGCATTTAGGCCTGTGGCTGAGGGGATTCAGGGGACAGGTTGAGAGCCTTCCCATTCACTTGCTCTTTGGACCAATCTCGGTAGGACAGGGTTGTTGTGGGGGAAGGGAAACTTGTGTGGGAAGTCGGTGCCTGAAGAGCCAGTGGAGTATATACACGGTCTTGTGCACAGAGAGCTACGCTAGATCGCTGGTCACACTTGGCCACAATTTTAGCCATACAACTCAAGCCACCAATGGGGGGAGTTCTTGCTCAAAGGACATGGCTCTTCCCTTAGCTCTCTGCTTCTTTTGCTGTCTTCCTCCAACTCCAGCTTGGGGCCCCTGGGGAATGATCCTCCCATGGTTCCCAGATGGGCACAGGGACTTTCGAGACATTGCCATGAGATAATGGAATAAGTGGATTAATTTGTACCGCAATATATTTTTCATTCTTACAAGTATGTGCACATGTGTGTGTATGTATGTGTGATGTGTGACCCTCAGTTTCCTCATCCACACAAAGGGAATAGTAATCCTTTCCTGCCTTCCTCACTGGATGTTAAGAGACTTGAAAGAGAACGTGCTCTACAATCACTTGGTATTGTCAGCGCCTGGGCCCTGGAGCCAGACACACATTTTCCTGGAGAAAAGAGGCAACTCCAGCCACTCTTGGGCATGGGGCAGTGCCAAGGTATAAGTGGGAAGGGCAAGTCACAAGGAATCTGAAGGACCATTGCTAGCAGTTAGATATCCATTTCTTCTCACCACAGAAGATAACAGAGGAAGTCTGTCCCCCGAGGACACCTGCTTCAGGGCTGTGCAGATGTGTTTAAGCAAACAAATGTGTCCATAGGTCCACACTGTAGGGGTCAGTGTACACTCATGGAAGGCCCCAAGGAGATGTGACAGAGCTTTCTGGGAATGAGCCCACCCGGGGTACAAAAATAGGATGGGGAGTTCTCTTTGTGCACTGAGATGGTTAAGCACAGAACTCTGGAGTTAGAATACCCAGGCAGGGAGCTCAGCTCCACCGCTTCTGGCCAGTGTAACTCTGGGAGCTTAGTTAACCTCGCTGCCTCAGCTTCCTCATCTACAAAATGGAATAATAATGATGTCTAATTCATAAGGTTGTTGTGAGGATTAAATGAGACATGAAATATTTATCACAGTGCCTGGCATATAACAGGTTCCCAATAAACACTGTTGTTGACAGCGATGATGTTATTGGCATCATCATTCCTCCCCTCTTCTTGGAGGAGGTGGTGTGGTGCTGTGGCCTGCGAGCCAGAGGGACCTGGTTAGAATCGAAACTCCACTGCTAACCAGTTATATAAACTTCACCAGCTATGCAACTTTAAGCCTCAGCTTCTTCATCTGTATAATAGGGTCAGTAATATCTACCTCAAAGGGACACCCCATGAGGATCAGAGTTTATAAGTATGTGGCCCAAAAGCCATAGCTGGCCTTTAGCTAGGTTTGCTCGGCCTACACTGTAAATACATAGCTCATGCAGTTAATGAAAAAGTGAAAACATGCCGAAGGGTATACAGGGCAAAATAAGTCTTCCTTCCACCCCTGCCCTCTTCCTTGAGGCAACTACTATTTCCAGTTTTTGCATATCTCTCCAGAGCTAGTCTCTACAGGAACAATGTGTGCATGTATATATGTGTGCCTCTTTTTCTTTCAATAAATGGTAACTTATACTTTGTTCCATGCCTTACGTTTTTATTTGGTTCACCTTGGAGATCTCTCCTTATCTGTATGTGAAGACTCACTTCATTCTTGGTTAAGGCTGCATAGTATTCCATTGAACAGATGTACCATATGCCATTTAACCAGGCTCCTAATAGTGGACATTTAGATTACTTCTAATCTGCAAACAAAACTGCAATGACTACCCTTACACATACATCATTTGGTCATCTGCCTGGTCACGTGCTTTTTTAAAAAAAATTTTAGATAGTTTACAATGAATTTCCAAGAAAAAACAAGATTCCTCATTACTCTTAAAAACTCAAACAACTAGCCATCACTGGCCCCCACTTTTGCATGACAATCCTACCCTTTAGAGAGAACTTTGCCCTCTCCAGTTGCCCCAGAACCCCCCTCCCTGCTGTCTTCCCAGCCATTTCTGCCCCACAGGCAGCTGTGTTTAGGAACCCCTGGTAAGACTCATGATACGGTGTATGGAAATAGTGTCTGGTAGCCAAGAAATGCTATTGTTACTCTTTCATGGGGAATTACTCCTCTATAGTTTTTTTGAATGGGCCTGTCTTAGGAGCACAGGTTCTTACATTCACACATGTGTGGGTGGGTGGCCTTCTTGTTGCATGTGGGGAACTGGTGGTCCAAACAGGAAGAGGAGCCATGCTCAGAGGCTCCTTGCTCACAGTCGCCGGCCTTCCACAGCTCTGGAAGGAGGGAGGAAGTTCCTTCACATAGATCCTGTTCCATTTAACGAAATGAAGACTAACCTGCCTGTGAGACCTGTGCTGGTCAGTACAGTAGCCATTCACCACATTTAAATTAAATAATTAAATAAAATGAAAGTTAATTTTTTTTTTTTTTTGGCTGCACCCTGTGGCTTGTGGGATCTTAGTTCCCCAACCAGGGATCGAACCGGGGCCCTCTGCCGTGAAAGTACAGAGTCCTAACTACTGGACAACCAGGGAATTTCCTAAATAAATAAATGAAATTTAAAATCAGCTCCTCAGTCACATTTGCCACACTTCAAACGTTCAACTACCACATGTGGCTAGTGGCCACCAACTTGAAGTGCAGATATAGAACATTTGCACTATCACAGAAAGTCCTGTTGGACAGCACTGCTCTAGACTGTAATCTCCATGGAGGCAGGGGCTGAGTATCTCTTGTCCACAGTTGTGATCCCATGCCAAGCTCAGAGCTGACACAGAGAAGGCACTCAGTAATGGTTGTTGAATTAATGACTGAGGAATGAATGAATCAACCAACCAATGGCCCACGGGGGATACAGCCACAGGCTCCTCCACGGCACCCCACTGAGGCAGGTTTTTGAGGGGAAACTGAGGATGCTCTAGGTCACAGGGGACCTCAATGTAATGCTGGAGCCTGGCTGTTCCCAGGTAGGCCAGCAGGGTCACCCCCGGGACTGAGGCCTAGAAAGGAAGCAGTCACCCATGGATGGTTATTTGAGTCAGAAACCTGTGTTCTAAACATTCCTGCTGTCACTTTTGGTGAGGTCTCCGTCCTTAGAATCTAAATAAAAGCCCCTTCTGAAATGCCCCAGTGTCTGTGGGCCTGAACTGGGGAGATCTCATTAACGCCTGGGGGTCAGGGCAGAGCACTTCCAGTAGCTAGATGGGGCAGCTGAGTCCTCCCACACCCAAGCCAGAAGGTGTTCCAGAGGCTGTGGTGCCTGGTCTGTTCCTGCCTAGACCTCCAGTGTACATATGTGCTGAGAGAGAGGAGAGAGAACACAGGGGCTGAGAACCTGGGTGAGAGGACAGAAGAGGACAATGTGTACACCTGTGTGTTTAGAATGTGTGTGAATTCCTGCACTTATGTGTGTCTGTATGTATTGGGAGCCGTGTGTGTGGTAGGGAGCTGTGTGTGGTGTGAGGTGGGCTTTATGCACAGAGAGATCGGCTACATGAGTATGGTTAGGAGGCTGTGTGTGGAGTGTGTATTGAGGGCCATATGTTGTGGGCTGTTTCTGGTGTGTGGTAGGGGCCTTGCGTGTATTAGGGGGTGTATGTGTGGTGTGTATGTGGTGGGGGGGTGAGTGTATCGGGGGCCGTGTGTGTGGTGTGAGGGGGCTGTGTGTATTGGGAGGGCTGTGTGTGTGCATGTGTGCAGTGTGTGTAGTGTGTGTGGCTGTGTGTGTGTTGTGGGTTGTGCGGGTATTTGTACTGTGTGATGGGCATGAGCATACCTCTCCTGTAGCCCTGCTTCGTTTCCTAACGCTCCTGGATGTGGGCCCGAGTTGACCCCTGGAATCAACCTGGGGAGCCCCACTGTGAAACACCTCCTCCATCCATGAGGGGAGGCTCCAGCTGTTGTCACAAACGGCCTTTCCTGCCTCTTGGTTCTGGCAGGGCAATGGGGATGTTGGTTGGGAGAAAGCAAAGACCCAGAGAAACAGACAGAAGTGGAGACAGAGAGAAAGATAGGAAGAGAAGGAAGACCTGACCAGGCCCCTGAGACCCTGTGGGAGACA
>NW_020185331.1:3765174-3784303 GCF_003031525.2 Neophocaena asiaeorientalis asiaeorientalis
CTCCCTGGGGAGACGGCAGACACTTGGCGGAGATGTTACTCCGGAGTTGGAGACGATGATAAATATGATAATTTGTATAAAATCTGAATGGGTCTTGTTTTCAGGGAGAATGCCTCGGATGATGAATGGGTCCGGCTCTCAGATAGATGGCTGATAAAAAGTGTATTGGATTGTTGAGAGTGATTTTAATTCTCATTCTCTACCTGCAGATGCCGCGGCCGCCGCGCTCGGCCTCCTCCTCCCTCCTGTTCAGGCGCGGGGCGGCCGGCGGCCCGGCCGGCCTCGGCGGCTCAGGAGGCTTCTGAAATGACTCTAATTACAGAGTTATTAATTTTAAGAGGAGGGTGAGCAGGGGGTTTATGATTATTAATCGAATGCCGGCTCTCGGCGGGCGGGGCGGGGCGGGCCGCGGGCGAGCGCGCTCTGAGAGCGGAGGACGGGCCGGTCCCGGGGCAGCTCCAAGCCCGGAGGGCTCCGCGGCGGCGGCGGCCAGGCCCACCTCGCACACTGGCTGGGGCTTCAGAGGACTCTGAGCGCAGTCCGCACAGCTCATCTCCACCCCCAATCCGACCAGCGGTCCAACCTCTAGCTCTGGCCCGTGCGCCTGCGCAGCCGAGCGTCCTGCTCTCGGCCGGGGAGACAAGTGGGTCTGCCGCCCCAGGCCCACGAGGCGCGGCTCTGCCGCAGGAACCGCACCCTCCCGTCTCCCAGCTCCCACAGGTGTCGAGGAGTGTCCGTGAACCCCAAGCCTGTGACTGACGCAGTGAGGGCTCCTTTAAAGACATACCATAACAATAGCATTTATGGGAGACCCTACGTGTGCCAGGAGCTGTGCTGGGTGCTTTAAAGCTTTAATTTCCCCGTGCAGAATGGATGAGTGGAACTCCCTACTTCTCAGAGGAGGAAACTAAGACTTAGAGAGTAATTTGTCCTTGCACCCCTCCCCTCCCCAGACAACTTCCCTAGACCAAGGGTGGCGGGGGAGGAAGGGGGCAGCAAGAGAGAAAGTTCCTCTCTCTAATTCACATCCGTCCAGTCACCTTCATCCCTAGTGTCTGCTCTAAGTGATTTGGCATATTGCCTAATACATTGTCCATCTTGGAGGAAGATGTTCAAAAGACTAGGCTGCAAACTGGGAAGGCAGACACCTAAAAGAAGTCTATAAATGGTTTTGCTCCACGGGTGCTGGCACTCTGGGAATAATATCTGCCTGGCCACCGTGACTATTTTAAAGAACTCACAGGTCATTCAGAAGAGGCCATTTGGTGTATTAGGTGGGGAAGTGGTTAAATTCCAGTAAAAAATGAGACCCCTCCAAACAAAAGGCCCAGACCCCTCCTCCCCATACACACAACATTCATTTCGGCCTCACTCTTCCTAGATGGGTTAAAGATAGTTTCCACATACCTGAATCATTCCAGAGCTTCCTCAACTTTTGTCTTTTGGCAAAGATAACTCCTGACCTAAGAGGGAAAAGACAGACCTCTGTGGGCCTAGGGAAAGGAGAGACTGTAGGGTGGTTCCAGCATATAGGAGAGGGCGGTTCTCTGGCCACAGTGAGGTCAATTCTGAGGTGCCTGTCACAGGGCCTGTTGTGTGGACCCAGAGGAGCCAGTAGAGAGGATGGGCTCATGAGTAGGACCCTCCATACTCCTCTGTAGTTCTCAGGGCACCTTGATGGGGAGCCATATGGGACAACCCAAGTCAGGCCTGTGACGGGAGGGCATCAGGTTCAGTCCAGGGAATTCTTGTCTGTGGCTGGTGTTGAGGATCAGGATCCACAGAGGCCCAATCAGAGGCTGAGCCCAGCTGGGGTGAGGTGTGGAGGGGAGCCCCGTACCCCATATTGAGGCTGCAGGCCTGAAAGCTGGAAAAGCCTGAGGGCCCATGGGAAGGGACAAGGCCTGGTTGGAAAACTCTTAAGGTGGGGCTCCCAGCTTTCTGGTTGAGGGTTGGTGAACTTGCAGCCTCACAGAATTGGCTGGTCTGGTCACAGAAGCCAACTGTGAGTTTCCAGATTCAGAGGCCCTGAGCAGAGAAGAAGGAAGAGCGTAGAGATGGTGAAAGGGGACTGGTGTGAGGATCTGGAAGAGAAAGGGGAGAAAGGCTTCTGGGTTTCACCAGCTGGATGCCCTGAAGGAATCCTCTCAGACCCATTCAACCTCTGAGCCACAACTAGTGTCTCTTTTCCCTCTGACTCCCCTCTGGGCACTAGGAATATTTAGCATAGCATGTGCTTAGGAGTATAGGTTATGGAGGCAGTATCTGGGTACAGATCCTGCCTTTGCCACCTACTCGCTGTGTGATTGTGGACACGTGACTAAAACTCTCTGTGCCTCAGTTTCCTCACCTTTAAAATGGGATTAGTAATAAATAGTAGGCAGAATGAATGAAATTAATATATGTGAAGCATGTAAAACAATGCCTGACATGCAGTAAGCCCTCAGACATGTTAGTTGTTTTTATTATTAACCTTGCTCCAATGGGGCACCTGGCCTTCCCTGTGGATCAACAACTTCCCCGGAGTATCTTTATATTACTGCTCTTTCTACCCTTGATATCCTGTGACTCTGCAGGAGACAATGGTCCTGTGCATGCAGAGACATCTGGGCCTGGGGTGGGCATCTATGTATCAGTGGTTACTATACCCCATACTTAATACCACCCAATAATTCCATAAGGCAAAATTCTTATCCTTGTTTTATACATGTGAACACTTAGGCACAGGGAGTTCAAGGGATGTGCCCAAGATCACAAAACTGGTATGTTTTGGAACTGAGAAAGAGGGGGTGGGTCTACCTCAGGACCACCTGGCTCCATTTTTCACTCTTGGGTGCTGCCTTCTTTGTCTTGGGGTTAGTGAGAAATTTTCCTCTTCTGTAGTGTGCATGAGGCTGCCTGGTAAGGGTGCATGAGACGAGGAGAAATAAGTTGCCTCCAGACATGATACATGGGGTTTCCACTTCTGTAATGGCTAATGGGGAAGAGTTTAGCCAAGGGGAGGGGAGGAGTCAGAGTTGAGACTGAAGTTACCCAGAGATCTTAACAGACCTTAATTTATCATCTCACACACACACACACACACACACACACACACACACACACATACCCTCCAATCTGTTCCTGAATCCTGACCATCCTGCCTCCATCTCTCACATCTACCCTCTGTTCTCTATCTCTCCTAGACGTTTTTCTTCCGAGACCTCTTCTCTTCTCTTGCTGAGACTGTTCTCCCAGTTTCTGCAGCTCTCTCTACCTCCAGCTCACTGTCTACACTTGCAGAGTGGTCTTTCCCCTCCAAATCAGATCTTTTCTCTTCCTTGCTTAAAATCCTCCAATGACAGCCCATGGCCTAAAGGAGAAAATCAAAACTCCTTAGCAAAAGTGCTCCTTGATCTAGGCCCTGCCTACCTCCCAACATTATTCCCCTTGCCTCAACTCTCACATCCATATTGGCCTCACAGAATCCTTTGCAGTTTCCCAACTAGGTGGGTTGCTGCCCCCTCCCCATGTCTTTGCTCCTGATCTCCTTCTGCCTGGGAATGTTTCGCGCAGGTATCCCTGCATCTAGTGTACACTTCATCATCTTTCAAGACCTCATCCTCTTTATGAAGCATTCTCTGACACTCCCTGGGTCTCAATCACCCTTCCAGTCCATATCTTGACACTTTCTGGAGTTTCTTGGCAAAGCTTTCTTTGCCACCAGATAATATCCTCCTTAAAAGTGGGGCCAGTGTCAGATATACCTCTATAACTGTAATAGGGAAGAACAAATCTGACTCCATATTAGATCTGTTTCTTTTACTTCAACCTTTGTATTCTACTGCTTTTGCTTTGAGTTAAGAATGTTGCCTATAGCCTGAAATATACAGGATAGCCCATTCTCAAGGCTCTGCTCTTTAAGAGTATAACACTTTTCCATTCATACTGAGATTTTTAAAGTTGCAGAACAGAGAATAACGCCTTTCTTGTTGGAAGCTTACAGGGAAATGACCTACATGGAGAGCTGCAAGAACAAAGGATTCCAACACCAAAAAATTTGCAACAACCAGCCACGCCCCTCCCTCACCTGGCCTTTAAAAATGCTTTGCTGAAACACTTTGGGGAGTTCGGGGTTTGGGGGGCGGTATGAGTCACCCTTTCTCCTTGCATGGCCCTGCAATAAACCTTTCTCTGCTCCAAACTCCGACGTTTCAGTATTGTTTGGCCTCGCTGTATGTTGGGCCCATGAACTTTGGTTAGGTAACATAACCCCAGTGTCCGTCACAGAGCAGGCCCAGGCGTACTGAATGACTGACCAGTGCCCTCCCACCTGAGCCAGCTTGGTCACTGCCTCCCTGCCTTCCGCAGCCCAAAGGATTCTGGTCTAGGTATCAGTTTCTCCTGTCTCTGTGCAAAAGTAGGAATTGCCTGAGTTGCCCCTTTTCTTCCTGTAGGTATTTTACCTCCCATTCCTCTAGTCCAGCTCTGTGGCTGACCAGGCCAGACAAACAAGGCAGGAGGAAGAGCAAAGTGGGTTGCACCACATTGACCCAGAAGTCCCAAAGGTTGGACATTTTCCAGGCGCCTGTCATCCCAGGGTCTGCGTGGGGGGCAGGAAAGCCTTCCTCTCCTCAACCTTGGTCCCACGGGCACAGAGGCCTTTTGGGGTCTCAGTCTCCAGCCCAGCATCCTGGGTGCGCCAGAGCACGGGGGCTTGAAATGAGTGAGACCTGGGAGGGAGCGCTCCCACCTTTGTCCACGCAGAGACCTCGTCAGACCCAAGGGGTGATGCTCCTTAACACCCTTGCTCTGCCTTTCCCTCCAGTCCGCATCTCCACTTTTCATTTCTCTCTGCTTCTCTTCTGCACGGCTCCTGTCCCCTCCCCCTCTTCTTTATCTTTTTCCCTTTCCTCCTCCCCACCCTCTGGCCTGCGCAGTCCAGTGCCAAGCCTGGCCCCTAGAGCGAGCCGAACCTGCGCCTCGCCTCTCAGTCGCCGCGGGGAGGCGGTTCAGGAAATGCGCCCTCCGCTGGCGTCGGGTCGCGGTTCTCGCTGAGTTACTTTTTCCCTCGCAGCTGTGCCCCAGAGCGCCCGCCTGGGCGCTAGGAATCTGTAAACGAGGGATGTTCTCCGAGCCCCTGCTGAAGGGGGGGCGGGGGTGGTGGTGGTGGTGGTGCTTCTAGCAAGACGTTTTTCTTCCGAGACCTCTTCTCTTCTCTTGCTGAGACTGTTCTCCCAGTTTCTGCAGCTCTCTCTACCTCCAGCTCACTGTCTACACTTGCAGAGTGGTCTTTCCCCTCCAAATCAGATCTTTTCTCTTCCTTGCTTAAAATCCTCCAATGACAGCCCATGGCCTAAAGGAGAAAATCAAAACTCCTTAGCAAAAGTGCTCCTTGATCTAGGCCCTGCCTACCTCCCAACATTATTCCCCTTGCCTCAACTCTCACATCCATATTGGCCTCACAGAATCCTTTGCAGTTTCCCAACTAGGTGGGTTGCTGCCCCCTCCCCATGTCTTTGCTCCTGATCTCCTTCTGCCTGGGAATGTTTCGCGCAGGTATCCCTGCATCTAGTGTACACTTCATCATCTTTCAAGACCTCATCCTCTTTATGAAGCATTCTCTGACACTCCCTGGGTCTCAATCACCCTTCCAGTCCATATCTTGACACTTTCTGGAGTTTCTTGGCAAAGCTTTCTTTGCCACCAGATAATATCCTCCTTAAAAGTGGGGCCAGTGTCAGATATACCTCTATAACTGTAATAGGGAAGAACAAATCTGACTCCATATTAGATCTGTTTCTTTTACTTCAACCTTTGTATTCTACTGCTTTTGCTTTGAGTTAAGAATGTTGCCTATAGCCTGAAATATACAGGATAGCCCATTCTCAAGGCTCTGCTCTTTAAGAGTATAACACTTTTCCATTCATACTGAGATTTTTAAAGTTGCAGAACAGAGAATAACGCCTTTCTTGTTGGAAGCTTACAGGGAAATGACCTACATGGAGAGCTGCAAGAACAAAGGATTCCAACACCAAAAAATTTGCAACAACCAGCCACGCCCCTCCCTCACCTGGCCTTTAAAAATGCTTTGCTGAAACACTTTGGGGAGTTCGGGGTTTGGGGGGCGGTATGAGTCACCCTTTCTCCTTGCATGGCCCTGCAATAAACCTTTCTCTGCTCCAAACTCCGACGTTTCAGTATTGTTTGGCCTCGCTGTATGTTGGGCCCATGAACTTTGGTTAGGTAACATAACCCCAGTGTCCGTCACAGAGCAGGCCCAGGCGTACTGAATGACTGACCAGTGCCCTCCCACCTGAGCCAGCTTGGTCACTGCCTCCCTGCCTTCCGCAGCCCAAAGGATTCTGGTCTAGGTATCAGTTTCTCCTGTCTCTGTGCAAAAGTAGGAATTGCCTGAGTTGCCCCTTTTCTTCCTGTAGGTATTTTACCTCCCATTCCTCTAGTCCAGCTCTGTGGCTGACCAGGCCAGACAAACAAGGCAGGAGGAAGAGCAAAGTGGGTTGCACCACATTGACCCAGAAGTCCCAAAGGTTGGACATTTTCCAGGCGCCTGTCATCCCAGGGTCTGCGTGGGGGGCAGGAAAGCCTTCCTCTCCTCAACCTTGGTCCCACGGGCACAGAGGCCTTTTGGGGTCTCAGTCTCCAGCCCAGCATCCTGGGTGCGCCAGAGCACGGGGGCTTGAAATGAGTGAGACCTGGGAGGGAGCGCTCCCACCTTTGTCCACGCAGAGACCTCGTCAGACCCAAGGGGTGATGCTCCTTAACACCCTTGCTCTGCCTTTCCCTCCAGTCCGCATCTCCACTTTTCATTTCTCTCTGCTTCTCTTCTGCACGGCTCCTGTCCCCTCCCCCTCTTCTTTATCTTTTTCCCTTTCCTCCTCCCCACCCTCTGGCCTGCGCAGTCCAGTGCCAAGGCTGGCCCCTAGAGCGAGCCGAACCTGCGCCTCGCCTCTCAGTCGCCGCGGGGAGGCGGTTCAGGAAATGCGCCCTCCGCTGGCGTCGGGTCGCGGTTCTCGCTGAGTTACTTTTTCCCTCGCAGCTGTGCCCCAGAGCGCCCGCCTGGGCGCTAGGAATCTGTAAACGAGGGATGTTCTCCGAGCCCCTGCTGAAGGGGGGGCGGGGGTGGTGGTGGTGGTGGTGCTTCTAGCTACCGGAAAGCTGAGGGCTCTGCGCTAATCAGCCAAAGCCTGTCCTCCCCGGGTTCTTGCCTCCCTTCGCGCTGGGGCAGGAAGTTCCAGCGGCCCAGTGCGCGCCCAAGAAAGAGCCGTGCGCCTTTTATTTACCCATCCCCTCCCCGCCATGGATCCAGGATGACATCCCACACAAAAAGTCCATTGCTTCCAGGGGCAGATACTCCTGCGCGCTTCGCGCCCTTGGAACTTCAACTTGGAGTCTGGTTCTGCGCCGACACGGCCTAGAGCGCGGAGCGCGCAAACTGCGCTCCTCGCCCGGGCCTCCCGGGTCTTCCGCCCTTGAGCGTGAGCCCCGGCCGCCGCGGGGCGCGCTTCCACTGCTGAGCCTCGCAGGGGAGTTTTTGTAGATCAACAAAAGAGTTTGCTCTTTTGAGTTTCTTTTATTTTCTTTATTGTTTTGTCCCCTCCTTCTTAGTCTCCCTCCTTGCTCTTCTTTCTTCCCTAACGTCCCTTTTCCCTTTCTTTTCGTTCGCTTTTCTTTCTCACTGTCTCTGACCCGCTTGTCTCCGTCTTTTTCTGTATCTCCTGCTTCTATTCTGGCCCCCTCTCTGCCTCTGAGTCCCTGTCTTTCTTTGGGTCTCCCTTCCCGGACCCTTCGCTGCCCCCTGCGCTAGGGTTGCGCCATCTTCCTGCATCATTTTTCCTGACTCGGCCGCCTCTTTCTCACTTTTTCTTTCTCCCGGCGGCCCCAGTCTGGCGGGCTCGGGTCCGGCTCCCCCGCCGCCGCCGCAGTGATTTATTCGCCTCACCCGGCGGAATCAGGTGCTGAACTGCGCCCCGGAACGAGGGAACAGATTTCTCCCAGGAAGGGTTTTGTGAACTAAACGATGCTAATTACGGGGTGGGGGACGCGCCGCCCGAGGAGGGGAGGCGCTCAGGGCTCAGCGCGCCGGGCGAGGGTAGAGGCCGGGGCCCGGCCGCAGCCCTCCCAGGCCGCCTCCCCTGCGCCTCTTGTCCCAGCATTCGCCTTTCCCTGGGAACTTTCCCGTCTGAGTTAACTATTAACCGCCGGCGAGAGGCAATTTTCTTCGGAATTTCAGCGATTTCCTTTTCGCGGTGGAGGCAGATTAACATGCAAATGGTGAGATGCTCGGCTTGAGTCTGCGCGCGGGTGAGGATGCCTCTGCCCCTCCAAGCAGTGTCCTTCGCGACGGCGGAAAACTACAGCGGAGCCACCCCACTCCCCCGCCCGTGCCTGGGCACGAAGCCGTGACCGAGCCACTGCCCGGCCGGTGCCCGGGGTGAAGGTGGAAAAAGCCGAGCGGCTCGTGCTTGGGGGCGGGGTTGAGGGGGGAGCTTAACCGGGCACGGCCACCCGAGGATCCCGCGACCAACACAGCCTGGTCCCTACTCGGAGCCCAGCACGCGGGGACGCCCTTGTAGGGGTTGGCAAACTCGGGGGAAAGCCCTTTCCCGACTGCAGAACTTCCAGACTGTCCCTCAGTTCCTCCCCCTTTGCCACTGCCGAGAACCCCCAACACACACACACCCTGCTCTGGCTTGTGATCGCTGAAAACTTTGTCAAACTTGAGCCGCTGGGCACAGACTCCTCGCCTTTTCCTCCTTTCCTCTTGCCCGTCCGGCTCTTCTTGAAGCAGGACAGGAGGGATTTCTGGGCCTCCGGACTTGGGCGAGGACCGTTTGGGAAAGTCCAGGCCTCGCCTGGATGGGACGTTAGCCCCTGACCGCCCGCCAGGCCGCCGGACACCCAACGCGCTCCACGGCAGAAGGCTGGTGATTGCCGCGGCCAGGCTTCGCGAGGCTTGGCAGGGCCCTGGCGGATATAGCCCCGCCGCTGCCCGGGCCGGGCCTTCCGGGGCGCCGGGCCCAGCCCCTCACTACTGCAGGCCGCGCTGGGTTTGGAGACCCCAGTTCAGGGCTGCCTGCCGCTCGCCGAGCCGTCCTCTGCACTCTCAGCCTTTCTAGCTTACTTCCCTCCAGCCCTCGCCCCGGGTTAGCTCTCTCCCCCGCCCGCCTCGCCCGCTCCATCTCTGGCCAGGCTGCCTCTGTCTCTCCCTATCTCTGTGTCTCTGTCTCTCCCTATCTCTGTGTCTCTGTCTCTCTTGTTTGTTTCATCGCGGGGACACTGATTGCGCCTTATGAAGTTCTAACTGGTTTTGTGTCAGGAAGATCTTTCTCGCTGCTACCCAGCCTGGCGTGACGGATTAAACATCAACTAGTTAAATAAAAATTAATATCAACTGCCTCCTAACTTCTAATGTCATGTTGTTTATAACTAATGAACTGATTAGGGGATAAACACATCACGGAGACATTCAGCTCTCCTGCCTGGGCTCCGCAGCTGCCCTGTGCCCACTCCCCAGCACGGCCCCGCCAGCTGCCAGGCCAGGAGGAGGGCGGGGCCTGGAGGGGCTACCTTGTGCTCTTTCTCTCTTTCTTTCTCTTTCCCTTCCTCTGTACATTTCTTTTTCTCAGTCCCTCTTCTTTTTCCCTTCTTTCTTTCTTCTTCCTTCTTTCTTTCTCCCTTGCATTCTTCTCTGTCCTCTGCTTCTCTGCAAAGAACAGCCCATCAGACTGACTCCGCGTTGTGTGTGTGTGTGTCTGTCTGTCTGTCTCTCTCTCTCTCTCTGATAGTCTGGCCCCCCACCCCCCCTTTCTCTTTGGGAGTCCCTACCTCTCTCTTCCCACTTCTCCACCCTCATTTGCATTCATTCCTCCCGTAGCACAAAGTGTAATGACTAAAATCATCCTTGTGACTGGGCTTCTGACCTGCTACAAAGCAGGAGGCTGCAACCTCTCCCTCAGCACTTTGTGAAAGACTGACACCCCCTCTCCAGTTATTTAGGGGAAAGAGGAGGGAGCTAGAATAAGTGAGGCTGCGTTTTCTGTTTCTCTATTCAATTTGGAAGGGGATGGAGAAAACAAAAGTGATTTTTAAAACTTTCACTTCTCCTCAAGTCCCAGAATCAATTAATACAGGTTTGAGTGCTAAATTTAATTTTCAAGGAAAGAAAAACTACTCTGGTGTCCTTCCTCCAGGGGCTTCAGAACCCTCTTCACACACGTCCACCTTGCCAGCCAGCCCCAGCCTGACCTGAGTGGCCTCCTGCAGGGCCCCTTTCCTAAAGATACTTAAACCAAATCACAATTGTCATCATGACCACAATAAGGCAGGAGAGCGAGTAATCACAGACCTGGCCCCGGTGATTTTTTTTTTTCCCCCTAGGAAGCCACAACGTTTTAACTTGGTTTGCCCTGGACCACAGGGTCTGACAAGACAATAACAACAGAAAAACCTTTTAAAACCAATTTAGCACACGTGAAAATGTAATTCTAATGAAGAATCAATAGGCTGGCGGATCATTTTTCCTGGGACTCCTTGGAGAAGCTGAGAGAGACTTTCAATCAATGGGGCAGGCAATGAGCAGAAGGGCCCTGAGAGGCAGTGTGGGACAAGGGTGAGGGCTGGGAGACAAAGAGGAGCACAGACTAAGGGAGGAGGCTGGAGGGAGGCTGAGGTGCAGGGCCTGCCCTTTGACTGGCATCACTTTGCAGGTTTCCAGAGTCCCCAAGGCTCCAAAAGTATCAGAGCCAAGAGCTAAGAAAGCTCCTTCCTCCTCTTGGTCCCACTGGTATTCGACAGGCTGCTTAGCACAATGGCCTCAGCTGCCTTCCCCTGGGCCTAGGCCCCAGCCCTGGCACTGCCCCAACCCTGGACCCTGTGTTCAGGTAACTGTGACAAGCTGGCTCAGGAGCAGCAGGGACACTGAGCTGAGTCTGTGAGTGTCCCCAGTTCAAACCACCTGGTTCCCCAGTGGGTGCCTCCCTGCTATGTGTGTGTGTGGAATGCTGGGTCTCAACTCCTGTTTCTGAAAACACAGGAAAAAGAGCAATGAATATGTCTGTGGTAGCACTTCACATTTTATCAATCACTTCCACCCAAGTCTCTCAAGAGAAACCTGTGGGAAGGGCAAGGATTAAAACCACTATTTTAAAGCAGTGGTAACAAAGGCACAAAGAGCCCTGCAGTGGAGGTGTGACTCAGCAGGTCACGCCCCATGTGTGTGGTTCTGAGTAGGTGACAGAGAGGCTAACTATGTGTGTGAACGCCTCACGTGGTGTGTATAAAGGAATAACCACATGAGAATGTGGTGTGTGTGTGTGTGTGTGTGTGTGTGGTGTGTGTGTGTGTGTGGTGTGTGTGTGTGTGTGTGGGGTGTGTGTGTGGTGTGTGTGTGGTGTGTGTGTGTGTGTGTGTGTGACTAGAGTTTCATTTATGCACATTGCTCTCCCATCCTTGTCCTTGGGAATGGTGTTCTGTGTATTACAAAAAGCAAAACCTTTTTTTTTACTCTTACATTGGAAAATCATTGTTTGATTTTTAAAAAGAAGTAAGAAAGCAAAGAAACACGAGCAAAGTCTGAGGCTTTAAATCACATATTGTGATCACATAAGACAGTAATTTGGCAATGATTTCCCTGAAAGAGTAGAGATTCATGCTCCTGTGGGAAGATTTTTAAAATTTAAGTTGGGGAAGGGAATTTCCTGGCAGTCCAGTGGTTAGGACTCCAAGCTTTCACTGCCGAGGGCCCTGGTTCAACCCCTGGTCGGGGAACTAAGATCCTGCAAGATGCACGTGGCCAAAAAGAAATAATTTAAGTTGGGGAACCATGATAAGCGTTTTGCCTCTGGGAGCCTGTGCCTCTCCAGTCCTGAGTTGCACAATTTATCTGAAGGAACTTCAGCTGAAGTGTCTGAGACTCCCAGTGAAGAGCTTCCATTCCTAACCTAAGCTGGCTCAGTAGGCCCTGTGGACCTGGGCATTGACCCTTGCTGTGGTGCCTTGCTGCCTGAGGCCTGGAGGTGTATGGGCAGGAGATGGGGCCAGCCACAGACCCCTGTCTGCACACTGGGGCTTACCCAGTACTTTCCTTGATGGCCTCTCAGTGTTACTCAGCATGCGGGATCAGGGCTGCATGAGAGTAGGAGGCCCAAAACAAGTGAGTGGGAGTGTAAAGTGGGGCAGCTGAGAAAGGGGTACGTGGGGGGGTAGAAGTGGGAGCAGTTGTGCTTGAGAGGTGTGTGAGTGTGTAAGAAGGAGGAGTACAAGAAGGTGGGTATGAGCAAAGTGGTGTATAAGAGGTTTGAGGGAGAACTTGTGACAAAGGTGTGAGAGGTGTAAATTCCAGATCAGGAGAGCACGATGTGGGACAAAGCTCAAGTGAGCCTTTGATCATGGATGAAAGCGTGAGTGTGTTTGGAGGAGGTGTCAATCTAAGGGTCCAAGAGACTTGGAGTGAGAGGACCAGAATATTGTGAAATGGTGTGGTTCAAATGAGTGGCCTCTCAGCACGGCCAGAGCTGGGGAGGGGTCTGGTAATTCTCCCTTTCCTCAGGGCCTGTGTCTTCTCCTTAAGGCAAGGAAGCCAGGACTTTTTCCTTTTGTTCTGAATTTTTAAAAAAGGAAGGAAGGAAGGAAAGGGAGGGAGGGAGGGAGGGAAAGAAGAGAAAAGAAAAGGAAAGAATTTGGAGCAGGAGAGGCTTGTGAGGGATTTAGTGAGCAGTTCCACAATGTATTGGCGATAGGGAATGACTATGTTGCCCAAGAAAGTTGGGGTGCGTCTGTAGGAATCTTGAAACATGGGCTGAGATCCGGGCGTGTGTGTCAGGCTGTGGAGCAAGTGCTGGTGGAGAAAGTAGCAGGGGGCGAGCGCTGAGAGTCGTGGGGAAGGGGAAAACGCACAAAGTTGGGGAGAGCATGAGAGTGAAGACGCCCCTGCTTGTGAAGCTGTCGACTGACGGGAGCGAGTGACAGCGAGGAAGAGGGGGTGGGGTGAGAGGGTGCGCCGGCGTCTAGGCTGGGGATTCGGTCTCTGGGTGCCTGCGGCAGCGCGGCGGCTGCTTGCCTGCGGCGGGCTCGGGGCCGGGGTGCGTGTGCGCGCGTGTGCGCGGGGAGGAGAGCCCGGGGCTCCTGTACGCGTGGCTGTGCCTCAGCGCTGCCGGCTGGGTGAGCGCGGGCGCGAGCGGAACGCACAGCCGAGGCGGCGGGCAGCCCGGGTTATCTGAGCCGCTCGGTCTTGGGTGACTGCGCCCAGATCTCGAGGCGGCGGCGGCAAAGGCGAGACGCGCTGTCGGGCCGCGGAGGAGCCGAGAAGCGAAACCCAGGCCCAGACGGCAGCGGCGGGGAGTAAAGCATGGAACAGCTCTCGGGCCGGGCAGGTAAGAGGGAGGAGGACCCGTCGTCGCCACAGGCAAGGGGGGTGCGGGTGACGGAGAGGCATGGGAGCGACCAAGTCGAGGGACCCCACTCTTTCTTTCTGTGCTTGCCTGGCGGCGGGGCTGGGGACTGGGGCTCTATGGCCTCTTCCCACCTCTGAGGCCTCCGGACCTTCCGTCCCAGTGTCCTCTGAATCAACTAAAAACTTTCCACCCAGAAAACGTGAGTTTTACAACTTCTCTTGGTCACTTTGCAGAACCTGGGCTTTGCTCTCTGTTGTGTGTTTAGGACTTTATCTTTCCACTTTCCTTCAGTGTAAAAATATTTTGCCTGACTGCTTCCAGGCTGGGAGTACTGGGAAGGCCTTAGTTTCTAGTGGGGTTGGAGTATGGATGCGTGTGCATGTGTGCTAGTGGGTGGGGACAGGCTGTGTGCACAAGTCTGTGTGCATATGTGTGAGGGCCTTGTGTATTTGAGTATGAACCAAAGTGTAAGCACTGGTGTAGATAATGCAAGTGGAGAGAAGGCTGCTCCCCAAATAAACGACTCAAGGGAGGCCTGGGGCAAGAGGAGGGATGGCAGGCCCCAGGGGACCCGAGTGGGGAGGAGAATCTGAAGCTGCTAAGGGAGTGGAGGGCTCCTCTCTCTCTTTTTTTCCCCTCCACCCCTCCCTCAGGCCTGCCAACTCCACTCCATCTGCCCACTAGGTGTCCTGGTGTAGCACAGGGGTGGGAAGCCAGGGACCCAAGTTTAGTTTTGGATTGCTGGGGAGGGAGAGGGTCGGATCAAGTTTCCAAGAGTTTTTCAAATAATACCACAGAGGTCAAGGACTAACTCCAGGCCCCTTTTGCCTCACTCCTCTCCTTCTCCAAATAGCCTTCCTCCTCTCCCTCCCCCCATCCCCTACCAGCTCAGGCTCTAGTTCTTTCAACTGATAATCCAGTTTCCACCCTCAGCACTGCCCTTCCCGTAGCTTCTTGGCCTAGTCCCTCGGCTGCCTCCATTCCCCCTTGGGGGCCTTGTCCTCACTGGGGAATCTGGGCCTCCAGGAGTGTCAACTGTCACCTCCTGGGCTTTTAGGGATCTGGGCCACCCCTCCACATCAGAGGTTTAAGTAGGGAGATCAATAGCAAACAGTTGTAATGATCTAATTAATTATGGCAAAATTAAAAGCGAGTACAAAATCAATCTCTGATGGTGTTGAAGATGGAATTCAATTGAGAGCCCATCTGTGCACCCCCTCGACCGTATAAATATGCAGCCCAAGGACAGACCTAATGGCTGGGCCTTCCTGGGAACCTCTTTCCCCCTTTCTTCCTCTCCTGCACAGGGCTTCTCTCTCCTCACTCTGCCTGAATCTATTTATTTTGACTCCTGCCGCCTCCTGACCCCACCCCTCCTTCCTTCCCCGTCCTGTCTGCTCAGCCTCCCGACACTCCCACTTTGCCATTTTCCCTCTTGGAAGGCGGCTCTCACTGCTTCGCAGGCCTGAGGTGTGTGAACCTTTTTCCCAGTCTCTGCAAATCTCCCGGAAGATGTAGCCAGGCCCTCTCCCCAGCGCCTCGGGAAAGAGAAGGAAGAGCGGTGGGGGCATCCTTGAGCACCTGTCCAGGCTCTCATCCCAAGTTTCCTGGCGCTCGGGATACTCCACAAGGGACGAGGGCGCTTACCCAGGGGCACCTGCGCCTACCTGCGTCTGCCCGGGGAGCTGCTCTCCCGGCGCGCTTGGCCGGGCGGCCGGGAAGAGCAGCTGCGCACCGCAATCCGTTTCCTTTCCCTCCTTTCCCCGCTTTTGCGGGGATCAAACGCCCGCCAGCCCAGCTGGAGCTTGGGGAAGTGTGGGGAGGAACTGTGGAACTGGGCAGGGCTGGGTCTGAGAGAAGGAAACCTCCGTTCCCTTCCAAGCCGCCTTCTATCTTTTTTTCACGGCCCCCCCTCCGGCCCCGCGGCCCTCACCTCTTTCTTATACACTTCTGGCCGGGACACAGCTCCCCCGGGGACCCTGCGTGCCCCAGAGGGCCCCCGCGGCCCTTTTATACCCATCCAGCTGGTTCAAAATGACAATGACACGCACGCGCGAACAAGCGTGCGTGCCTTGCGGACGTCCTGGTGCAACCTCCGTAGCCGGGTTTGCGAAGAATGCGGGTTTTATTTAGTCTCGCTGAGCCCGTTCGGGAACAGCGAAGACCAGGAAAAAGCGAGGGAAAGGGAAAGAGAAGAGAATCCGCTACCAGGTCAGTTGTGGTCTTTGGCCATCGACGCCTCTACTCCCAGCACCATAAAAATAAGCCCTTTATTTGATGACCTTCCTTTTACTCCACTGGCCTGTCCCAGCTGGCTCTCTGCTTCCCTGTCGCTGGTCCCCGGCCTCTCCCTCCTGGGGTCCTGGGCCCACACTGGGTTCCCAGGGATTTTTATGCCCTCGGAGACCCCTCCCTATTCCCTTGTCTTGCTGCCGGGTCCTCAGGGCCTGGGGGAGACACAGCCCTACGCCTCCCCGCCCTCTTTTGCCAGGCCTCTTCACCCCGTTATTAATTGCTGTGTTGACCTGCAGGATTGATTGGCGGCCCCGCTGGAAGAGGCTGGGGAGGCCTTGGCCTCGGTGCAGCCTCGGCTGAGGGCGGAGAGAGGAGGGGGAGGTGTGGATATGGGTCCTGAACTCCTACCTCAGCCCCACCTGGGACACAGCCTAGACACTCACTCCACCCCGCTCACACACACCTTTACACACCCTCACAACACTCACACACTCACATGATCCCTTCACCAAGAGGCGTTCAGCCCCCAAGGAGACACATCAGAAATTCTCCTTAATCGATTTAGAAATTGAAAGAGGCTTCCTCCCTCCATCATTCATTCTCTTCACTATATTCGTTATCCGCGGGTCTAGACCTCACGACCGGCCTGCTCAGAGAGAGCAGAGCTCAGAGAAAGCAGAGAAAATCTCAGCCTTTTCTCTGTCTGAGATTTACTTTGCATCTCCCCCCACCCACCCCCAGGAACAGTTGCAGAAAGTTAAGAAATAATCCTGGATGCGGGCAACCCTTAAAGTCTCAAACCAAAGCATTTTTTCCAGAAAGAGCCCGTGCCCTGACTCCTGAGAGATTCGGTTAAGCCCTTTTGTTTCAAGTTCGGGGGATGGACGGCTCTGGACCGCGGAAAGTGGAGGGCGGAGGCTTGCAGCAGCGTGGGGCAGGGGTCTAACCCCAAAGCGAAAGCCCTCCCTCCCCCTCTTCCCTAAACCTTGTCGCGCGCGCGCGCGCACATACACAGACACACACGGCCCCAGAGCCACAGCAACACCCCTCTGCCCAGATCTCAGGCCACAGGCCCTCCGGCCAGCAACCCAAGCGATAGTGAGCCCCCGGGACGTCCCGGCTCCAGGCCGAGGTGGGCGGAGGCGGCAGGAGTAGACGAACCTCGGCCTCTCCCCAGAGAGACCCCTCTTCCTTGGTTCTCTCCCTGTCTCATCAGCCTCTCTCGACACCCCCTCGTGATCTCCTCTGCCCTCCCCCCCGTGATCCCCTCTCCCCTCCACCCCCGTGATCCCCTCTCTCCTCCCCCCCGTGATCTCCCTCTCCCCTCCCCGCTCCGTGATCCCCTCTCCCCTCCGCTCCGGTCCTTTGTCTCCGGCCAATTCGCGGCGCCGAACAGCCTGGCCCCCGCCTGGGCGGCCCTGCCCCTCGCTTCCCTGTTTGGCTGGCGGGGCTCCCCCTGCCTTCCTTACCCGCTCCCGGCTCTGGCGCGTTCTCCGCCTGCTCCTCACGTCCGCACAGCAGCTGGGAGAGGAGGCAGGGAGGGCGGGCGCGCCGCGGACGGATCCGAGAGAGTAGATTTGGTGCTTGCTCGCAACTCCGGGAAAACTCAGCCCGCCCCCTACAACTATTCCTCAGCGACGCAGAGCCGCGCGCCCTCTCCCGCGTTTGGCCCTTTCCTTTCCTTGTACATTGGCGGTGGCTATTTCGCTTCCCCTGGTCTGCCCAGCATCTGAAGTTGCGCTCCCCCTGCCCTGCACTCCGTTCCGTTTCAGGCTGCCCCATGCTACCGTCTACCCCCTTCCTCCGCAGCCCCCTTCTTCGAAGTGGCGGTGGAGGGTAGCGCTGGGGACGTTGGAGGCCCGCCGGCACTGTCTCCCTTCACCAGCCAGGTCAAGCTCAGGGCTCAGGGCCCGGCTGAGAAGAGGGTTAATCATTACTCCCACGGACCCTCAGCCTCACTGGGACTCTCTCACCCTTGGGGAGGAAGGGAGGGGGCAGTTAGCCAGGTGGGGACCTTGGCTTGGCCTAAACCAGCCTCTTCGGTCCTTCCAGAGACAAGTGCCTTTTCCGGTCCCACAGCGCCTTTCGCATCCCTTTCTTTTCCTCCTCTCTCCCCTCTTCCACAGCTCCCCTTGGTCAGGCCTCTCCCCACTGTCTCATCTGCGCTCTGGCTTTGGCAGGTTGACTGCAGGTCCTGGGAGGACCAACTTTCTTTGTTTGGAACCGAACTGGACGGGATTTCCTTCCCCAAGTCTCCACCAGCGGGCCAGCTCCTCCCAACGGTTTTGGCCTACTGGCCCAAAGGCGACTGCGCCTGAGGCCACAATTAACCCGGGTGTCGCAGGGGGCGGGGTAATTTTAACTGATTCTCTAGCAGTTGCGGTGGTGCAGTGGGACAAGGGGTGCAAGAAGTGGGAGTGGAAGAGTGGCAGGAAAGAGACAGAGAGCAGAGTGATGAACATGGACAGGGTGTGGTATCGACAATGGAAAGAAAAGAAGTCTGAAAGGGAGGAACACAGAAAGGAAAGCAGTGAGGAATCCTCTAGTTACCTTTATAGGGTAGAAGTTGGATGGAAAAAACCACCCCCTGCCCTGCCTAAGTGCCCAAATCCCTCCCTTCCCTCTTTGTGGATGGTTAGGGGTTCAGAAAGTTAGGCACTTATTCCTTTACTATAGAAATGTTTGGTTTTTAAATGCTTTCCTATTGGCTAGCTCCACGGAGAGGCAAGACAGGTGTAATTATCACTATTTTACAGGTAAGAAAATTGAAGCTCAAAGAGGCAAAGGGACTGTGCATGTGGAGGCTATTACTCCTTCCCTGGGCTTTGGAGTGAGTGGCCCCTTTAGCTGCGCAGAGGTCCATAAGTGTGCGTGGGGGAGGCTGTGTCCAGGAGTACCAGAGCCTCACCGGGCCTCTTGCGCCCCCCTCACCTCCTAGCCTTTTCTCTGTTGGACAGAGCTCTCCACTCCTACTCTATAGATTGCTGGCCCAGTTTCTCCTGGCTTGACCATTTTTTTCTGCTCCCCAGTCGGGTGGCCCACCGGTGGCAGCCACCTGGCAGGCCCGTGCGGCTAAGAGGCCGCTTTGGTGGCCAAGTGGCTTGCATTGTCCTTTCCCCTCAAAGGAGCTGTGAAGGGCCGGCAGGTCGCTAGGACCGCATGTGAGGAGAAGCCGGGTTAAAGGAGGAGGGGCCGGGGAAGATGAAGGCGCAGCACGTGCGCCCAGCCTCCTCAGGACCAACAGACAGAGCGGGCGGGGCCAGCCGGGAGTTAGGCCCCCCGGGCTTCACGCAGGGAGCCCAAATATGGGGAACAAAAGCGGGAAAAGAAGAGTGAGAGCGGGAGGGAGCGAGGGAGGGAGCGAGGAAGCAGAAATTAGGGGGTCTTAGATGAAAAAAAGAAAGTAGCTTTAGGGGGAATGTGCCGTGGAGTGTGAAATTGCAGCCCATGGTGCTCCATATTGTACCAGAAGCTCTTCCAAAAAAAAAAAAAAAAAAACC
>NW_020185331.1:3784327-3788406 GCF_003031525.2 Neophocaena asiaeorientalis asiaeorientalis
GGGGCGGGGAGAGAATGGGGAGGAGGAGGGGAAAGGGCCGGCCGGGCTGGAGCCGGTCAGGGCGAGCTGGAGCGGGGCCAGCGTGCGTGCGCCGGCTGCTTGGGACGTGGTCGCCGAGAGAATGCGCCCCGGGGTGCACTCCGGGACCCTGGGGCGAGTGGGCTGCAGCTGTCCCGGACTTGGATTGTCAGACAAACTTTTTTTTCTTTTTCTTTTTTTCTGGTGGTGGTGACTTCCAAAACTGGGAATAATTCTGAAAAAAAAAGCTTGGCTGTAGAGCTGCTGCTCTGCTCTACCCCTCTGCTCCTCCTTCCTCCGTTTCTGCTTTTCTTCCCTTTGGACTTGTTTTTCCCCCCTTGGTTCTAAACAGCTTTCCCCGCCCTGAACTTTAATGCGTTTAATTTGGTCCGCGCTGTGGGGAGCATTTCCTAGGGAGATACATTTAATTTCGGAATTTCTAATCCCCTCCCTCAGAGCCCCGGCCCTGGCTCCCCTTGCCGCTCCCCGGGAGGTGGAAGGAGTGGAAGGAGGAAGGTTGGCCCAGGCCACCAGGGAGGGGCTTGGCTGGGATGCTCTCCGGGCCCCCACCAGGCGCCCCCCCTCCCCCACCCCCTCGCGGCCCAGCCGCCTTCCTCAACTGCTCCAGGTCAGGCGCCTGGGGTCCCAGGTCAGGGCCCTGCCTGCAGAGAGTAGGCAGCCAAGCCTCAGCTTTTCCTCGCCAGGGTAGAAAGCACTGGGCCAGGGAATGGGAAAACGGAAAAGGAGCAGAAGGGTCGGGCAGGGAGAGGGTGCAATCGGGGGCACCGGAAAGGGTTTACCGAGCACTTCATGCACAGCCTGCACAGAAATGCATTTGGGAGCTCAGGGTGCTAGTCGCTCTTGGCTTGCTTGGGGTGACTTTGCGTGTGTATACTGTGGAGGAGGAGAGAGAAGCTCAATGGCGACCAAGGCCTCCCGGACACCTACACCCGACAAAGCACACGGGAGACAACTGGAGAGCCTGGCAGCCGGAGATCGTTAGAGAGGAAGGAGGCAAGGGCGGGGGTGCCCGGCGCCAGGCAAGCCTGGCAGGGAAGGGAGCGGAGAAGGTGAAGGAGCGGAGATCCACAAGGAAGATTTATTGGGCAGATCAGATGCACAGAGGCAGCTAATGAAGCAAATCGCGAGATGGGTATCAGAGCAACTCCCCAAAAGTTTATTTGCCTTTAAATTTCCGCAGCGAGGCGGGCGCCTTGTTTGAAGTGTAAATGCCCCTAGGTTGGGGGGTGGAAGGGCTGCTTTGAAAACACCAGAGAGAAAAGGTTCATTTAGAGGCAGACGGGAAAAGCAACCAACCCTGACAGGTCGGAGCCCGGGTTGTGTTTGGGGTTGGGTTGTTTTCTTTCTTTCTCTTTCTTTTCCTCTTTCCTCTTCTTTCTTCTTTCCTTTTTTCCTTTCTGGCTTTTTTCTCCTCTACTAAGACTATAGGAGAAAAAAGGGAAGAACAGGAAAGGGAGCATCAGAGGGAGAGGCCAGCACCTCTGGAGAGAAATCTGTAGGCCAGCCCTTCAGGCTGGAACCCTGGGAGAAGGCTGAGTCTTGGCTAAAAGGGTTTCTAATCATCGGGGAGTATTGCTCTTTGATTTTCTAGACACTTGAACAGGCTGGAGCCAAGGAGGAAGCTGCCAGGGGCTGGCTTTGTGGGAGGGTGGATGTCCAGCTAATGCAGTGCTGAGGAAAGTGTCCCAGGAGCAGGGGGAGTGGGGTTCTGGAATCTCAGGGGCTACCTGGGAATTGGACTATCATAGAAGTGTCTTTACTCCTCATGGGGTACGTGTGTCGTATAGGTGTGTGAGTGCAACTTCCAGCACACTTTGTGCACTAAGTCCTCTTCTTTACAAGACATGAAAATCCCTCTTTCTTAGTATGTAAAAAATGCCTGTTGTCTGCACCCACACTTCTTCGTAGTATGTGTAACCTAGGGACATGTCTAGCTGATTCTAGAAAAATCTGAGTCTGTGTGTGGAGAGGGGTCCTGCCCACAGTCCAGTTTTTCCAAGAGTTCAGACTCCCTAAGACAACGTCCTAGACCAACATAGGGAGACCTGGAGCAAAGGGCTCCTTCGGTTCTGAGCACCTCTCAGTAAGGACCCTTCCTCGATGTGGCCCCCTCATCCCAATACTGGGTTAATTACCTCCCTGAAAGAAGCCCAAGGCTGTACCAGCTAATAACACCTGAGAGCCCTTTGCTCCCAGGCCCGGGAGCCTTTTCGTTTAGGCTGCCCGGAACTGTTTTCCTTTTTCGCTCCCCACACCAAGTTAGTGCGTGTTCGTGGGGTTGTGAGGCCAAAGCAAACCCGGGAGCGCCATCTGCAGGTCTCGAGAGGAAGAGACTGACCTTTGGGGCTGGACCCTGCGCCTTCCACCTCCAGCCCGAGGGAACCAGCTTGGCTGCCCAAAGGAAGTGGGGGTGAGGGCTGGGAGGGAGGGGGCAGGGGGGGATTTTTCCTCCCAGAAGTTACTTCGCAGGTGGATTAAGCGGATTGGGCTCCGGAGGATCCAGGAAGGAGAGCAAATGACAGGATCCCAGTGGATCCGGCCTCCTAAAGAGTGGGAAGCTCGGAACCCTGTCGGGCTGAACCTGGCCCGAACCCCACCCGAGGATGAAGGGCGCTCTGAAAACCCAGGTGCAAGAGGCCCTGTAGGCGTTTCCTCCTGCCTGAGTTGAGCGGGTTCGGCCCCCAACCTAGCTGCCGCCTGGGCGCTGGCCAGAGGGACAGCGGCGCGAGTTCGCGGCGCTTCTGCGGGCGCCAGGGTCGGCAGGCAGGGGCTAGAGTCTCCTCGAGTACCGGCTGCAAGAGCGCAGCGCCGGCTTCCCTCAGCCGCCCTTTCGCAGACCCAGAAAGGGGAGGAGGCGGGAGCGAAGGAGGGAGAGTTAAAACATCAGCTGAAGTGCCAAGATGATTTATGAGACGAGGGAAAATATTTCATAAAGATCTCCCGGATATTCTGTACTTAACCAGTTAGGAGACAAAGGGCTTCTCCTGCCTGGTGCGTGCGAGCGGACCTGAGCGAGCGAGGGAGCGAGTGCGGAGGAGGGCTGCGGAGGCTGGACCAGCTGCTCCGGCAGGAGCGGGTCCGGGCAGAGCGCGCTGCGCCTCCTGCGCTTGCTCTGGATCCGCCGAGCTGGCAGCGGGCGGCGCTCAGCCTTGTTCGCAGCCTCTTCTCCCCAGCCGG
The DNA here is from genome assembly GCF_003031525.2 of Neophocaena asiaeorientalis asiaeorientalis. Classification (NCBI taxonomy): domain Eukaryota; kingdom Metazoa; phylum Chordata; class Mammalia; order Artiodactyla; family Phocoenidae; genus Neophocaena; species Neophocaena asiaeorientalis. Next base: position 3,787,544 of record NW_020185331.1, read on the forward strand.
GGAGAGCGAGCCGAGCCTCGGTCTCCCGCGTCCTCAGCCGTCAGCGGCCAGTCGTTCTGCACTGTCTCCCCAAGCCCCCTCCCCGGCCACCCGAGGGTCCAGGAGCCAAGTCCCCGGGCTCTCGCACCGTCCGTTGGGTCCCACTGAGGCAGGTGGGTCCCCGCCGGAGGTCTCGATTCTAAACCGAGCGTTCTGGGCTGTCCAGACCCCGTTAGGCAAGGGGACGAGGGAAGCCCTGCGCGCAGCCGTGCGTGGGACGAGAGAGGAAAAACCGCCGGACACTTTGCCCCGGAATGAGAACTGGGGGTAATGTGGGTGGGGAGTTACCTCAGGAGGGACAGACGAAAGGGAAGGACCAGAGAGAGGAAGGAAGAACCAGGGGGAACGGAAGGGAACTGAGAGCTGAGAGTAGGGGAGATAGGAGTAGGGTTGCGGACCGAGCTCGGGGCCCCGTGGCTCATGCGGGCACTGGCCAGTGGATGGCAGGGCTGGGTGAGTTGGGACTTCGAGCCGGCTTCCGAGCGTGGCGCGTTCTGCGACCCTCTGTCGTTGCCTGAATATTCATTAGACTGGCCGCTCTTTATCCTTATCTAACGTTTATCTTATCGGCGAGTTTCGTTTCTCAAAAAAAAAAAATCACAGAGTGGTGGAATCTATTGCCTTTGTCTGACAAGTCATCCATCTCCCAGCGCGGGGAGAGGGAGGGGGTCTGGAGGGGGCTTTGCAGCTTTTAGAGAGACACACACCGGGAGCCGAGGCTCCAGTCTCCGGCCGAGTCTTCTCGCAAACGCAACCCACCTGGGGCCAGTCCAGTGCTGCCGGCGTCCCTCGGCTCCCTCCCTTTTTCCCTCCCTCCCGGCCCT
>NW_020185331.1:3788748-3788892 GCF_003031525.2 Neophocaena asiaeorientalis asiaeorientalis
GGGGCCGTTCTGCTGACCGCCCAGCCCCGCGCCCCGACGGTGGGAAGTTCCGGGCGCTGCAGTTGCAAGCTCCGGCAGGCCCGGGAGGAGTCCCCGCGGGGAGCGCAGCGCGGCGGCCCCCCGCCCCCGAGCGCTCCGCCGCAG
>NW_020185331.1:3788920-3809565 GCF_003031525.2 Neophocaena asiaeorientalis asiaeorientalis
TCCCTCCCTTTTTTCCTGAAGTGCTGAAGTTGAGTTTGAGAGGCGACACGGCGGCGGCGGCCGCGCTGCTCCCGCTCCTCTGTCTCCCCATGGATATGCACTGCAAAGCAGACCCCTTCTCAGCGATGCACCGTGAGTACCGGCGCCCGGCTCCTGCCCCAGCTCGGGGCTCCCCGTCCCTCCCTGTCCCGTCCTGGCGCGGCCCTGGCTCCCCACGCGCTCAGGTCCCATCTTGGAGGCCACCCTGGCTTCTCCTGGTCACCCCTTTCGTTCTTCCTCATTTCCCGGTGTTTCTAAAGCCCCCAGTTTCTCTCCCTTCTGCCTTGTCGCTCATACTTCTTCTCCCTGCCTTCATACCTCCCTAGTGCCCATCACCCTCCTTCCTTCCACCTGCTTTTTCTTAGGTAGTGGATCCACAGCCCCTGACCCTGGCTCCAACCACTCTACTCCCTGGCCACCCTCTTGACTGGAGCTGGGGGACTAATGGACAGGCAGTTTTCAGGGTTTTGTGTTGTGTTGTGTTTTCTTTATCTTCTCTCTTTCTCTCTCTCTGCCTCCCCCTCCTCCCTCCCCTCATCTCTACCTTTCTGGAACTTAGAGTGTGGTGGTCCAGGAGGAGACTCCCAGCAAGGGCAGCCTCAGTGTCAGGACAATCAGGCTGAAGAGTGTGGGGGTGGGGTGCCCCCTTCTGACCCTCAGCTCCCAGCACCTCCTGGCCCTGCCAGCCCAGCCAAGGCTTCTTGTGGGCTGGTTTGAAATACTTCCTTCCTCTTCTTTTTTTTTCCTACCTTCCATCCTACTACTTCCCCTCTTGTCCTGGAGTTGGGAGTCTGAGATTGGCAGGACGTGGTGGTCATCTTTCTCTGCCTCTCCCTGGGAGATGCTCTAAAAACAAAGAGGGATTCCAAGAAATCGAAGTCTGTGAAAGATCACGTAGAAGAGCCTTCCAGGCGATCCCTGGGTAGAGCAAAGCTCAGCTTCTAGTTCTGGAGGCTCCTTGCTGGGCTCCCACTCCCTGGTAAGGATGGGCCAGCCAGTAACCTGGCCAGGGGATAGGAAAAGAGGGAGAAAAGAGGGAGAAAAGGGGGGAGAACAAAAGGAAGGCAAATGCCAAAGCTGGGGAGAAAGGAGAGAGAAATCAAAACAAGGGGGAGGAAAGAAGAGCCAGAAAACAGAAAAAAAATGTTACAGGAAAAAGGAGAAGGGGAGAAAAAAATTTAAAACTAGGAAAAGAGAATTATTTTAATGAAATTTGAATTTATCTAATTCTTGTCATATGTCTTTAGCTTGGAAAACAATTCAGAGGTATTTTTTGTTTGTTTTTGTTTTGCCGCCTTCTTTTTTTAAAAGATAAATAGATTCTAAATAGAAAACGTCCCCTCCTCTGTAGGTTAATAATCAAGGATGATTTGTAACTTTTCACAGGGAAACTTTTTAGACCTGGCTTGGATCTGTGCTTGGGACAAGAGAGCCTAGGAGGGAGAGCTGTATTTTTCTCTAAGCATATATTTAGCACATATATATATATATATATATATATATATGTATATATGGGTGCTTTAAAAAATACTCCTGTGACAAAATATATTTCCCTAAATAATTTCCAAGCACAGGAAATCCGAGCCAGGGGCCTCCGGCTGCCGCGGGTTTCTGGGAGCCGAGCCTGAAATCCTGACTCCTTTTCGGAGGGAGTGGAACGGGGTACCACGCCGTCTTCGCCCAGCCCGCCGGCCCCCTGGCCCCGCTGCCTCCCCTCTCTTGCCGATTCCGCGGGGGATCTGCCGAGTCCTGGCCGCCCACTGGGTGCCACTTTGAAACCGAAAGGGTAGCAAGGCGAGCCGAAGGTGGTCGGAGGAAGGGAGAGACCGCGGCGCGGGCGGGCTGGCCGGCCAGCAGCGGCAGCCCGAGTCGGCGCCGGCGGCAGTGGTGCATTCCAGGCCCGACTCAGCGCAGGTTCTCGGCCCCAGCCCTGGACTCCCGCCGTGCCCCCTTCCCTTACCCACCCCTTAGATTGGGGTCGAGGGGCCGGGCCCGGAGCCCGAGGAGGCTGAATTATTCATCTTTAATCTGCCCGCAGCTGCCGCCTTTTCATACCGGTAACGCGAGTTCTCCCGGGGCCTAAATTATTGATGGTCGGGTTTGGAGGGAGGGGAGGGGTGAGGAGCGGGGCTAGAGGTAGGGAGCCTAGCATGGATGAGGGGTAGAATAAGAGGCTTCGGCCTCCCCCAACCTCTAGATCAGAGGCCTCTCCCCAGGGGTTTCGCTGGCCCCTATTCTTGGTCCCCCAGAAGGGAACGGGAGAGAAGCGAGTCGGGTGCAGATGTCCCCGCTTTCTCCGAAAGTCGCCTGAGGCTAGCAGGACAGGAACTGCAGGTTGCTGGCCCGGTCAGGTCGGACTCTGCCGCTAGAACTCTCTGCGGTTAGATTGCTCAGTAACTGCGGCTGCAGGTTGATGGCTTTGGGTGCAGGATTTCTAGACTGCTGTCAGCCAGGGAGAATGGGGCGCCAGGCAGCGTCCTCAGGCCTGGCATCCGGCGACCACCTCGGCTCCGAGGTTGGGAGCCTGCACTGGAGTCTGGTTGGAGACCCAGCACCCTCCTCTTGCCCAGGAGAGCAAACGCCGTTGCTGCCCGGTTTCCCGAGTGGCTGCGGAGGTCTAAAAGGTCAGATGGACACGAGCTGGCTCGCGCTGGCTGCACACGGTGCCCCGTGCGCCTTCAGCCCGCCTGGGCTACCTGTACCGTGCGTCCTGAGCGAGGCCATGGGCCCCAAGCCTAGCGCAGCGCGGCAGGCGGACGAACCCAAACAGTCTGCGTTCTGTGGCTGCTACCCCGGCACTTTGCCGCTTTCCACTGCCTCCCCGTCTCCGAGCGCAGCAGATTCTGGGCCCCTGCTTCTTCAGCCTTCCCTCCTTCACTTGGCTTTCTTTGAACTTTAAACACTACAGAGGCGAAGGGGAAATATGGCTCCCCAAATATCTAAAGATAGAAAACATAAAGGAAAGAAAAGCTCCCCATCAGAAAACAAAACAAAACAAAAACACAGGGAAAGAGGCAGGAAAACTCTAACTCCAATTAAAAATAAATACAAGGAAAGAGGTAGGGAGCAAAAGGGGGGATGTCAGGGACTTAGGCCCTCTCTGTGCTTGGAGTCCTTATGTACAGAGTCAACCGGACCCAAACACCCCAGAATCATCCGCCTCCGAGCAGGCTCCTACAACTCCCTCTTGCCTGCGGCTCAGGCGGGATTCCGCACCGCTCCGGTTCCGTCCTCCGCCCGGCCCTTCCTGTCCTCTCTTCCCTACATTCTTTCCTGCTGGCGTTAATTCCCACTGTGCTGTTTTTCTCCCCCTCTTCCCTTTTTTTCCCTCTCTCCCTGCTTCCCCATTCCTTCCCTCACTTTCTCCCTGGTGTAGCACCGGTCTTAGAGCCGTTCTTTCCCAGCCCTCCGCCCAGCATCTGCGCTTCCGCGTTTCTGCAGCTCTGCAGATTCCAGTCCCTAATCCTCTGCATTGTGGTCGGCGGCCTTCGTTCTCCCGCGAGTCCGGGAACATGCCCTTCCGCCCTGCCTGCTCCCTTTGCACGTCCTGGGTCGCGGACCCTGACTAATGGCCGGTCCCTGCTGTGTGTGGGGTGTTGTTTTTTTTTTCTTGTCTCTCCCCAGCAGGGCACGGGGGTGTGAACCAGCTTGGGGGGGTGTTTGTGAATGGCAGGCCCCTGCCCGACGTGGTGAGGCAACGCATCGTGGAGCTGGCCCACCAGGGTGTGCGGCCCTGCGACATCTCCCGGCAGCTGCGGGTCAGCCACGGCTGTGTCAGCAAAATCCTGGGCAGGTGAGGGCCTCGGAGCTGCCCCTGGTAGATGCCCTGTCTCCTTCCATGTTTGGATAGCCCTGGGTCTCCAGCCGAGGGCTTGGCTAAGTCGAGGTCGCCAGTGGGAGAGGGAGGTTCCTGACTGGGGCTATCTGGAGAGCTGCTCCTTTTGGAGAGGGCACTCAGGTGGTGACTGTGGCCCCAGAAGCGAGGGTGGAGCAGGGCCATCCAGCACCTGCCCCGCTCCAGGGTCCTCACTGGGAGATAGCCTGATTCCAGTCTTCAGAAACGGAAGGACAGCTCTTCCCTTTGGAAGGGAGGGTTGGAGGAATAGGGTGGAAGGTAAAAATGGGTCCCTGAGAAGAGAAAAATCAGCTTGGGGAGGTAGAAGGTTGGTCCTGCTTCCCATAGGGTCCCTGTGCTCTGTGGGAAAGGTCTGGAGGCCTCCAAGTACTGTTCCCCCCGCTCTTCCCAAATGAGGGGCCGGGCTTCCACTCCCAGGGGCATTGATTCCAGCTGCTGTGCGTGCAGCCTTTGGTATGGCCACCTCCAGGGAGGGAGCGCCCCTGGTGTCCCTCCCCTCATCCTCCACTGCGTCCCTGCCCTAGCCAAGTGGACTCTGGAAGCCGGTTCAGACACTCTGGGCCTTTTCCCTCCGTGCCACTGCCTCAGGCAGGAGAGTGGCTCAGCGGCTCTGCGCCTGCAGCGCCCTGTCCCCGCCACCACCCGCTTCTCGCTGACCCCGCCGGCCTTCCCGGCGCAGGTACTATGAGACCGGCAGCATCAAGCCCGGAGTGATCGGCGGCTCCAAGCCCAAAGTGGCAACACCCAAAGTTGTGGACAAGATTGCTGAATACAAGCGACAGAACCCGACTATGTTCGCCTGGGAGATCCGGGACCGGCTCCTGGCGGAGGGCATCTGTGACAATGACACAGTGCCCAGCGTCTCTTCCATCAACAGGTGAGCAAGCCACGCCGGGCTGCAGGGTGGGGCTCCAGCTCCCAGCTCCGGCCCACCAGGGCTTCCCCCAGCACCGGTCTCTGTTCTTTCTTCGGCCTCTGCCTGCCCTTGCTCCTGCTTCCAGCTCCCAGGTCCTTTGGGCAGGGAGAGGGGACCTGGGAGGCAGAGAGATAGACAGACAGACAAGGCTGTCTCCAGCTCAGGGCTGGGTATTCCCTGCCAGGCTTCTCCCGCTGGCGTCCTGGAAATGAATCCAAGTGTTTGTGGTAATTAAGACTCCAAGATTACGCGCCTCGGTATCTAGAGACAATCACAGCCCACAGCCGAAGCCTTTAAAATGACCAGTGTCTATTCATCGCCTCCAAACAGACTTCCCTTTCTAAAGGCATGCTCCCTTCCGCAGGGGCAGCCGCCTGTCCTGGCTCCCCCGCCATCCCTGCTGACTCCCACAAAGCTGGCCTCCCGGGAGCCCAGGACTTGCTAGCCAGCTCCTCACAAATTTCCGGCCTGTTACCACCAGTATCGAGGCCTGCGGAGCAAACGCCAACCACCAGCCAGCCATTGGCAGGGAGTAGAGGAGCTAGACCTGGAGTGGGATGCCAGGTCAGCAGGGAGAGCTCTGGACCCTGAGACTGAACCTTAGGAGATGCCTCCAACCGCCTAGAGTACCTACGTCCAGGCCTAAGCCTGCACTGATGACAGGCTCAGGCACAGGGGGACAACTCAGGCTGGATTCAGCTCGACATATAGTAGCACAAGATAGTCAGTCTCCCAATCTCTGAGCCACTCCAATGTGCTCTCTGGGACCCATGCACACTCCATGTATGTACCCCCCGCCCCCGGCCAGTGTACACATGTGGCAGGTACAGCACATAACAAGAGCACTTGGACATGGGAACCCAAGATGGCTTTCCCATCACAGAACTGTACAACCTGATGTCAGCAGAGACCCTGTGCAAATTCCGGACAGCCTTGGCCAGCTTTTCTACCCCCGCCCCGCGCATTGTAGGGCAACACTCCAAACGAGAAGAAGGCTGAGGGTTTCATACCCTTGTTTTTCTTTACACTCTTCATAGGCTCATTATCAGGACAACTAATAATTCAGCTGGTGCCTTTTTCTGAAACTGGCATCACGTATCAAGGGTTTTTTTTTTAATATTTTGCAAATGAAATGGAATTATCCCAAATCATGCTGAAAACAGCAGGTAAAATTAGCTGGTAGAATGTACCTTGGCTAAAGAAGATTCCCTCTGCCACACTCGTGCTGTAACGTACTGCGAGGCGACCCCAGAAATTATCCCAGTGTGTGCCATCTGTATTAAAATGGTTATTCAGTTATGAACAGGGTAACATAATACTGATCAGCTAATTATACACCCTCCGAAAATTCTCCAGCTCCCTGGGCCTGGTGGTTTGACATTCAGATACCTTCCAAAGGAGCTGGAGAAATTCTCCTGGTGGTTTGGGAGAGGAATGAGTCTTTTGCATTTCAAAGTGAGAGGAGGAAGCTGGGGAAGCTTTGGGGCTGGGGCAGGAGTGGCGGTGAGGGATGGGAAGGGGCCAAAGCATTGTCTCCTCTCAGCCTCTAGGCTGGCTACTGGTCTTGGGAGTGAGTTGGAACCGAGTCTTGGGAGGAGAGCAGCCCTGCTGAGGAGCAATGTTGCTGGGACTGGGTGCTGGTGTTCTGGAGAACATTTGGTAGAAATCTTGTTGCTGTGATAGGATTTGCAAGCCGGTGGAGGAACCCAAGATATGTTCGGTCAAAGGCAATGTGCTTCTCTTGATGTGTGGAGGATTGGAGCAATCAAGGCAGGTGTGGCGGCAGCACCCCTTGCCTAGCACTCTGTCTAGCACCACTTCTCCCCCCCTCTCCCCAACATATACCCCTCACTGGCCGAGATGTTTTGGGAAGCTGGCTTATACAAAAGTTGGGGAATACTCTCATCCTGAAAAGCCACGGAGAGCAGGGGACATGTGACCCCAGGATCAAGCTCCAGAGGCCTTGAGGTGTGCTCACCAGAACTGAGAGAAAGTAGAAGAGTGAGCTGCTAGTGGGATGAGAGTGGGAGAAAGAACGGCTTCAGCTTGACAGCTCTGACAGCAGCAGAATTTGCTCAGCACGGAGCCCTATCACCTGAGGGGCACGGAGGCTACCTTTGGGTGTGGGAAAATAGCCATCTGTGGACAGGTGTTGCTGGAGATGGCAAGGGAGTGGGAGGGGAACGGGGAAGCCACCGGCAGCATGGGCAGCCAGCCCTGGGTCTGCAGCTAGGCTTCCTGGCTTGCTTTGTCAACAAGGCACAGTCAGAGTATTCTTGATTTTGCTTTGGGACAGAATCCTACCGTGACTCATACTTTGAAAAGAATTCTGGGGGCTTCCCAGTGTGCTGCCGAGTCAGGACTGGAGGGATGCATCTGGGCCCGTGCCCTTAGTGTCATCCCTCGAGGTGCTTTGCTCTGAAAGGGAGGGTTTATCTGAGATGCGTTGCTTCAACCCTAAAACCTGCTAAAAGCGGGATTTCTGCTGGCGCTGCTGATGCCAGGAACTTTGTGAAATCTCACTTGCTGTAAGGAAGAGCCTACAGATTTTCCTCTGTGTAGAAAGTGTGACGCATTGGGGACCGGGTGGTTCTTGAGTTTAGCGCTTTACTGTTGGTGAGGTGCCCACTTGTGCTGGGTACTTTATAACCCTCATGGTAAGAATGTGCCCGTGCCGGCCGTTGGCAAGAAAGGAAATCCACACACGCTTATCCACCTGAGCCAAATCATGAGGGTTTTCATCTTCTCCTCCCCAAACAGATGCTGTTGCCACACTTGAAATATACTGTTATGGTTATAAACTAAATTGCTTTTCATGCTTTAAAAGTGGTTTGGGCTTTTTCTGATACTGTCGCGATAAAGGCTTGGACATCCAGCCCGCATTCTCCATTGGCAAATCCTCACAGAAATATCTCTCCGAGCCAATGGAGTAGGTCAGAGAGGCCTCCCAGCCCCACCCTCACCCCAGAGACCACCGTCAAAAATCCGGAGGGTTGACCAGATTGCTTAGCATGTGGAATTTATTTGAGTGACTCTCAATATTGGGTTACTGATCGCTGAGCGTGGAGTTGCCAGCTCTTCAGCTTGTACACCACTGCCGTAGGGGGCGGGTGTTTATAAACAGGTGACTTGAGATTGAAACCTGGTGTGGGAAATGGCCCGGAGGGGGGAGGAGATGGAGGGAGATCCAAGCTGCTGAAAGGGAAACAGCCACCTAGTTACGTTGCTGAGCAATTGGCTGGGCAGGAAGGATTTTCCTGATTATATGCCAGAGTCTTCAGGTTTGTCTGTTGCTCTGGGCAGGGAATATAGCTCCTTTGAAGGCACAGGCGCAAACTCCAGATACAGTCTAGGGTTACTGAAGATCCCCTGAGGGCACTGTCTTGGACTGAGCTGGCAAGGAGGCCCTGGCTCTCTTAACTTTTTCAGCCTGCCCTATACTCTTTGGGATCAAGGCACTCTCAGCTCCTAGATCCTTGGAGTGGACCCTCCCAGAGTCAATTTTCCCCCGATCACCTGCTACCCATACTCTCCCTTAGCCTGTTGGGCTCTAAGTGAGCATATTTACTCTCCTAGCAGTGGCAGCACTGGCTTCAAGAAGGCGCCAGCCCCAGGGCTGTTGAACAGCTCCGTCTCGTGTCATCTGCAGGTCTTCATTGGAAATCTGGCACTGGGGTGACAGTGGCCTAGCTGTTCATTCAAAGGCCTTTCCAAGTAAGCTGGGAGCCACTCATCCCAGCCAAGGGAATGCTGAAGACATGTTCACGGTGGGGGTCTGTGTCCCTTTCTCAGACACAGGTTCTAGAACATTGCACATTTGACTCTTGGACCTGGCTTGGCACAAAGCTGGCCCAGAGAGGCAGCACTGCCTGCCCATCTCTGTACCCTTGCAGTTGTTTGGTGGTCAGGGCTGTTGGTCTAGTGGCAAAGAGCCAAGGCAAGTCGGTAGGTTAAGAAGAAGACTTCTCCCCACAGAGGAAAGGGAAAAGTAAGGATAGAGAACTTGCTTTCTGTGGCCCTGGGCCTACTGGATCAGGCTGCCTATAGTGGACAGACGTGCCAGTTTCTGTCTGAAAAGCCTTGCTCACCTGTCCTTCCCCAGAGAGCATCTCCTGCTGCAGAGGCTGCCCATCGTTAGAATAACGTGTGAAATAGTCATGACTGCTGGCCTTCTTATTTCTTAAAACGAGCTGGAGTCGTCCCCCTGAAAAGCCATTTTTGCTCCCTTAGTTATTTTAGACTTCTTGGCCAGCAATTGTATCGGTCTGTTTCCCTGCGGCCAGGCTCCGAGTGGGCGGGCAGGCCACAAAATGGCTTTCAGGTGAGAGCAATGGCTGGTTGCCCTGAGTTCTTACCTCCACTGGCAACTCTAGGAAAGAGGAAGGCAGGAGGGGTTGTCCCTAACGAAAGCTCCAGGTGGGTTTTGGAGGGTGATGCAAAGAGGAAACAAGAGGGGAAAACCCTAAATAAATAAATAAAGTGTGACCAACTATTCTGAGAACTCAATAAAACAATCACATCAAATATGAAGAGGCATAAATCTTGTATCTGCACAGGTAACCTACTCAATTGCTTTTATTATCGCTCAGGCTGCCTCCATTTATTACCGTCCACAGTCTGGGCAAAGGAGGTTGCGTGGAGGGTGGTCTCCAGTGCAATCCTACACCCTGAGAGGCAACAATCAGCCCATACAGCCAGGGATTTCGATGGGAGCTCGGGAAGGGCCCATTTGTCTGCATGAAAACCAATCAATAACTCTGTAACCAGAGCCCTTGTCACAGGGAAATGGACAACACAACAGTTCAATACAGGGGCCACGGGGGGAATTAACCAAGTGGAGATGGGGCCAGGCAGGAGCAGCCCCTAGAGAAGGGAAACGGGGTGCCTGGAGAAGAGAATATTGGGGAGGGGGGGAGATGGGGCAATGGCTTTGTGTGCATATTGGCACAAGGTGGGAATTATTGTGCAAAGTAGATCCAGGGGACCAGAGGCACCGTTGGAAGTTGGGGTGGTAGGGAGCAGCTGGGAAGTGGACTTGTTCCAGTACCCATGGGATAGTGTGGTTGTATGTGTGATGGTGTGTGTTGTGGACAAGAATATTATGCTTCCATAGAAAGAATCGCGATAGTAGTAACTGGTGCGGAAGATGAATCAAACCCCCCTACACCAGAGCCTGCACGCTGAAAAGGGGGCTCCCTCTGAGCCCACAAAGGAGCGCCTTAAACCAGGGGCTCCATTGTCTGCCCCCAGCTCCCTAGACCTTCAGCTCCAGCTACTCTGCAACTTTGCCTCTTGAAGTTCAGGTCTGTCCTCGGCCCTTCCTCCTTGCTGCCTGGAGTTGGAATTCTTATATTAAGAGGAAACTGTACGCTGGAAAGAATTCCTTTCTCACGTCCTGTTCCTTAAAAGAATTCAGTAAAGGGTGTGAACATGGCCTGCCACTTCTCTGAATCCCTGCTGTTTCATCTCAGCACCCCCACCCCCAGGTCAGATTCTCGGAGGGCAAGTTTCTTGCATTCAGAGTTCCGATTCATGCAGGGGAAGCTATGCCCAATGCTGATCACCCAGCCACGCGGGTGAGCCTAGAGAAGAGAGAAGGGGCCCTGATAAATCTGAGGAGTGGGCAACGGTGTCTCACAACCAATGCCCTAATAACATGTAAAATATTAAACGGGTGGAAAATTACATCGCTGTGGGTTTATCGGTCTACCACTAAACTACTGGGTTGAAATGTTTTTCTCCTGTTGAGCAAGTTATTTGTTTTGGTACTCTAAAGGTGCAGCTTGAATCTATTCATGATGGTTTGTGGGCGCAGAGATTGATATCTTTAGGGTGTGTGGATTTGTGTGTGTTTGTGCCTACCTGCGTCTGCTCTTAGGTAAATGGGCTCTGGGGCCAAGAGGAGGAAAAAGAGGAAGACCTGCAGTCACAGACAGAGGCTGGACACCTTGTCCTTGGGACCATCAGGTCAATCAGTGAGGCAGTCATTGGGCCCTTGGGCAGCAATAATAGGGCTGGGTTGGAGAGTTCTCGTTTCATAATTTGGGGAAATTGGGGCCAAATTTTTCTTTGCACTGTAACAGTCCAGTCTAGTTAGGCCCCAATTAGAGGCTTTGCTGCAGCGATGCTGCCTTGGTGATAGAGAGCTGTGTGGTCCACTGTCCATCTTCATTTCAACACTTGAGTCCCAGCCCTGTTGGCAGAACTAGTTAGGGACCAACTGCATAAGCAGCCAGGAAGATGGCCTTCCTGGTGTACCCCCTTCCTGCAGAGTTCCGGTGCAGTGGCCCACCAAGGGACCTGTGGGTCCCCCAGCAGGAGGCATGTCAGCAGCACTGGGACACGGTCATTGTCAGAGCTCTCCCAACGGCCAGGCCCCAGGCTTAGCCTCCAAATCCTTCCCCAGTAATCCAGGTGCCAGGGAAATAAGGAAGAAGCTGGGTGCAAGGAACACATAACTGGGAACCAGAGAAGGCTTGGACACCAGACCAAGTAGAGCATGATGGCAGAGGCAGAGGCCTGCGGTCTCCTGGGGAGGGCTGGGCATAGGGGAGCTGTTGAGGGTGTAGGAAACCAGAAGAGGATGACCTGGGACTGGAAAAGAAGAAGCAAGGCCCTGTGTAGACCTGGGAACTCTCAGGTAGGAGGGGAAGTCATGTAGGAGGGAGACGGGAGAGGCCATGGAGCCAGGCTCGTCTTGTAGTTCATCCTCACCAACCACAAAAATAACTGGACTCTTCCTTTCAGTTTTTGAGAGATAATACAATAAGAAGATATCTTGTGTTTTTCATGCGAGAGAGAGAGAGGCAGAGTCGTTGGCATTCTAGAGAGGTTCGGGTTTGTTGTAAGCTGTAGGGGGAGGAAAGTAGTGCCCCAAAGTCCAGACTGGTGAGAATGTGTTAGTGGAGCTGCCATGTGGCTGCAGGGGGTCATGAGCACAGAGGCCTCCAGGACCCCAGCAGGGAAGGTTAGCAGGAGAACCTACGATGCTGAGACAGAGGTGGTGAGAACTGAACAAACAGGAGCTGGAGTGCACAGGCCCAGCCTAGAGGCACTGAGATTTCGTTTTTTAAAACTCTGTGCTGGGGCTTCCCTGGTGGCGCAGTGGTTGAGAGTCTGCCTGCCGATGCAGGGGACACAGGTTCGTGCCCCAGTCCGGGAAGATCCCACATGCCGCGGAGCCCGTGAGCTCCCACATGGGCCCGTGAGCCATGGCCGCTGAGCCTGCGCATCCGGGGCCTGTGCTCCGCGGCGGGAGAGACCACAGCAGTGAGAGGCCCGCGTACCGCAAAACAAAACAAAAAAACTCTGTGCTGGTTAAATAAAACACATCTCCAGGCCTGATTCAGTTCATGGGCCAGCGGTCTGCAGCCCCTGGTCTGTGTAACTGCCCATAACTTATCTCTCTGCTTCAGACCAGAGCAGTAATCTCAGTGCAGGTACAGGGGATGTGACATTTCCGGAGCCCCTGAGTCCAGAAGCCCCCGAGGAAGGGAAGTGGGGGTGAGGTGTAACTCCCCACAGCTAGAGGAGGGGAGGGGGAGATGCACATGGAAAGGGAAGGACAAAAGTAAGGATGAGGAGGAAGCATGAGGAAGGAGGTGATGAGGGCGAGAGGTGAAAAGCAGAGCCCTGGGAGCTGGGACGGGCTTGCCTGGGAACGGAGCATGTGAAAAGGTTGCAGGGAACCAGAGCTCTGGGCGGCTGGTACAGCAGGCTGGTGGGGCTGCCTCTCAGAAGGTTATTAAGGAGAAAAGGGGAGGCCAGCCAGGGAGGAGAAAGGTAGCAGAGCAAAGGAAGTGGCACAGGAGGTCAAGTCGCAAGACCTGGAGCCCACGGTCACCCGTACCAGGCAGAGCACCGCAAAGCAGGCCGGCAGTGGATGTGGCGCTGCTGCAGTGCAGTCGCTCAAGCCTGGTGCCTGGCAGAAGGGAGAGTGGGAGAGAGGCCAAGAGGAAGTGAGGGAGGGCCCCGCTTCCTGGGTGTTCCAGGTTAGAGCCCCCTCCACCCAGGAGCCTCTGGCTACTTTGCTCTGGACTCCCTCCTCTGCCTGCCTTCAGCCTGCCATGCACTCCTCTGCAGTGAGCTCCCTCTGCAGCCATCCAGAAACAGAGGAAGCCGGAGGACGTGCCGGGTGGCTCCTGGCAGCTCCTGGCAGGAGGAAGAGAAAGGGCTGTGAGACAGGGCAGCAGGCTGCAAGAGGAATTGTACCCACGTTGTAGGCACAGTCGGGTCAGGAAGTAGAAGGACTCAGAGGACTTGGAGAGGGCAGGAGGGCGAGAAGGGAGAGCAGCAGGGGCCCTGGAGCTTGAACAAATGGGCGTGAGCACTGGGGCTGCTGCCCCTGGTCTACATGCTCCCTTGTGGCCCCAGGGTATTTGCTGGGCTGGTGAAGGAAGCCAAAGGCAACCAGGAGCCTCGTGGACAGCATCTGGCCTGACAGGCCACATAGATGGTCAGGGAGGAGGCCCTCACTCTGCCCTTTATCCTGTGACCTTTGGTTCTAATTCTAGAGGACAAGATGGTGCCCGCTCCTTATGTGTGGTACCGAGAGGGCTTGGTGCCTCTGTGTTGGGAGCCTCCGTGTGGCTGTGTTTTGGGGAGAGTGTGTGGGTTCATGGTATCTGGCTGAGCCTGGCACTCAGGCCCTAGGAAGCTGTCTAAATGGCCCTGGCATTACAGGGAGCTCTTAAAAGTCATCTGTCTTGTCCAGTGAACAACGGCAAACTGGTAGTTGGCCAGAGGGCTGAAGGCATCTTTTGGTCCCAGGATGAAAGCATCTGCCATCACTGGGATGGCCCGCCTGTTTGAGGTGCTAGCAAATGTTATCTGGAAAGCCTGGGGTTGAATGGATGGTCAGCGTCCCAGTGGGTGGATGAGTGGGGGTCCCGTCAGGTGCACAGAGGGTCCCAACTCGTTTAGTCTGGTGCAGGCACATGTGCACTTGCTCTGCTAGAGGTGAGGGTGTAGAGCTGTGTGCAGTGCCGGGGTGGTGCATGTGTGTGACATGCTGCTAGGAAAACTGGCAGCAGCTGTTTGGCTTGTGTCTGCTGAGGTCCTCATAGGGAGTGTGCACTTAGGTAGGGACAAATGTCAAGCTATTTTCTCCTCTTATCATCTGCAGAGTGCATACCTCCCCTCCCTCTCCACATCCCTTATCCTTTCTTTTCTCTCTCTCCTCCTCCTCATTACCCAGGTTAGCTGGTTTGGGTTAGGAGGCCAATTAAGGAAGAGTGAAGAGAATTTAAGATAAGGAAGGCCATCCTTCCTCTAGGGACCAAAAGAGGTATTGTGTTCCCCCCACTCCGCTCTGCTTCCCTGAGGAGCTGACACCAGGACAGGCGGCCTTCCCACGGGCTGGGACTGGGAGAGCCAGAGAAACGGAGGTGTCTCCAGACTTGAGACTTGGGCTCCTTTCCCTGGTCACCACGGGCCTGGGAAGGAAAGTCTAAGAGAGCCCAGGATGAGGGAGAAAAAAGGGTAGAAAAGAGATGGCCAAAGACAGAAGGCGAGAAGCAAGAGCCAGCTGTGGTTGACACCAACCAGCCCCAGATAAAGCCTGGTTTTGGCCACAGAAGTGGACTGGCTGTGTGTGTTGGGAAGGTGGGGGGAGGGGTGTCTTTTTTTTTTTTTTCTTTAGGGAAGAGGCTCTGAAGTCTTTTAGCCAGTCTGCTGGGCTGACCACTCAGCTCTTTGCAGAGGGTATAGCCCTCCTAGAAATCGTGTTCGCCCTCACTCTCACACCCTCTGACCTCCCATCCCAGCACACATTTGTCTCTTCAAAGCCAAGTTAAAGGGAAGTGAGGGTGGGGGAAGAGGCCCCAGGAAGACAGCTTGGAGGGCAGTGCAGACTCCTCAGGAGATGACCTCCCAGGTTGGGTACAAAAAAAGTTGAGAGAAATTCATTTCATGGCCAGTGGCTGCTTTAAAAAGGCGATTCCAGCATACGAATGTGATAAATGTTAACTGAGCATTAATCGCATTAAAGAGGGCCCTATAAACTTTTCATTTCTAATTAAATTCGTCCAGTGATGCTGCCCAAGCGAGTACTCTGGGCCTTTGTTTATGTGGAAAATTAAAATGCAAATACAATGGGATTTATTTCCTGGAGTGGAGTGACGGGCTGGCCCCCTGGCTACTGGTCTCCAGGCCTGTCAGGCCAGGTAACTTCTTCTTTGGAGGTTCTGTCCCTCTTGGGACACATTCTGGTATGAAAGGAGAGGCCAGAGTTCAAGGTCAAACAGAGTTAGAAATAGAGGGGAAGGTGTGGAAAGAATTGAAAAAAGTAGAAAAAGACAATAGATGGCCCAGAAATAGAGAGAGAGGCATTGTCCTGGCTTCCTACCCTCCTCCTCCAACTCCCACCTCTAGGAGAAGGGACCCCAGACCTTGCTTGTGAGTAATGCCATCACAAGCCTCCCCTGCAGTTCAGGGAAGAAGGGTGGATGTGGGAGGGAGAATTTGGAGAAGCAGCCCTGCCAGGCATATGTGGGCTTGCTCCTCAAAGAACCGAGTGGTCATCAGCACAGAGGACCCAGGGCCTGGATTTATCTCCAGCAGTTTGAGGGTCGGCTGCTGTCCGCATAATGGCTTCACTGGGCTTTTCCTGCCAGTGCCAAGCAGCATTGACACAGGGCAGTGGAGCATAGATGCTCAAACTGAGGACGCTGTGCATGCACGCCCGCACGCACGCAGCCTTCTCGAACGTAGAGAGAGCCGATCGCTCATGAGAATAAACAAATGTCCCTTGCAGGGAGTCCTTTAGTGCCGTGATCCCTCTGATAAAAGTGGTAACTCTAAATGCTATTGAATGGAACGATCTAAAGTTCCTATTTACCAAAATGTAAATTCAGCTGAGTGGAGAGAAAACCTGAGCAAGAAAAATCATTTGGGTTTATCAGTAGAGGAACTGAAAGATCGCTGTGCTGCACTATGGCTAGGGAGGTTGTAAATAGCATTAAAAAGTAGAGAGGGAAAGAAAATGGAGGTAGGAGAGATGATAAAAGGCAGAGCACTAAATCACAAACAGGGGTACATGGACAAAGGCGCAAACCAGATTTATGCCAAGCTTTGCAAAATCTACGGCTTGGACTGACAACGCGTAGACATACTACGCACACAGGCATGAGGCATCCGGAGAGTGGATAAGGCCATGTGGGTATGAAGGTGGATTGACCACAATGTAAGCTGTCTGTGCCTGGTGCTGGGACTGATCCGTCAACTCCTCCACACTGCGATCTGATGGGGTAGGGTTCTGTAGACAGTCAAGGATACAGCCTTATGCGGTTTTTAAAGGTCTTTGAGCACATGAGTCTCTTGTGAGCTGGATCCACGTTCTAATGAATCTCCAAGGCAGCAACCCATTCCCAGAACGGAGTCTGCTTGACTAGTTTTGTCGAATAGCTGCTACCCCTGTCCTCTTTAGTCTGTTTTATTCTGGGTTATTCTTTTCCTCTTTAGTGTTCACTTAGGTCTCTTGGAAATGCATGAGCACTTGCTGACAAACAGGTTAATGACTGTGGCAACTCCCAAACATCTGGATGAAAACCCAAACCTTCAGCCAATCATCTCTAGAGATTATCAATATGATGCCAAATATCTGGGGATTTAGAGATGTCCACATTATTGATTGAATTCCTTACTTTTTATCCAGGCACAAAACCAACTCCTGTTTTCATTTCATTGGTGTTTCATTTCATTGGGAGACACCCGTTTTCAGAGGGAAATATTCTAGGAAACAAAATGTTGTGGTTAGAAAGCATCTTTGATGTATTTGGGTCTCATTTCTGGTTTAAAGGGAGGCTGGGCTTGGCCTGAAAGTCAAGTGGAGAGCTGGTGGTTGGGAGCACTTAGTATCTGAGCAAGCATGGCTGATAGACTCTTTCCCCGGAAATTTGGTTGGGAGGGCAAATCACTTTGTCCAAAGAAAGCTTAAGCTATCCGATAGCCTGGCTTCATAAGGGAACCCACTTTGCTATCTTAAGGAAGTATCAGTGTTCTTAATAGATATGGTCTGTCCTTCATTTATTCTTTCATTCATCCATTCAGAAAACCTTTGCTGAGCACCTACTATGTGCCAGACATAAACCTGTGTGGCATAGAAAACATAAGAAAGTGGGCTCTGGGAAGTGATTGCCAGAGTTTGAATCTAGCTTCCCCACTCACTGGCTATGTGGTTGTGGGTAAATCTCAAATCTTCTCTGGACCTCAGTTTCCTTATTCTGATCTAACATGGGGATAAACATGTAGCTAGAGCTCTGTCATAGGTTCTCATGAAGGTTGAATGAGTTATTCCACATAAACCTGGCAGATATCAAGTGCTCAATAAATGTTTTTTTTTTCTTTTCTTTTTCTTTTTTTTAACATCTTTATTGGGGTATAATTGCTTTACAATGGTGTGTTAGTTTCTGCTTTATACCAAAGTGAATCAGTTATATCAATAAATGTTAGTTATTATTATGGCAGTAGTAATAATCAAGTTATGTGTCTGCCAGTGTAGGTGAGTTCTGGCTTGTGCGTGCATAAACACTGAAATCTTTTAAATAAGAAAGTTCAAGGAGCCAAAAAGATACTCTGTGAACAGAACTGTGTATCATGAATACCAGTGAGAATTATGGTCCACTGTGAGCCCAGCTGGATTTAGGAAGGGGGCCTGCTCTTTGTACTTCCAGAAAAAAAAAAAAGGAACCTTTATGACTCAGTTACATGACCATTGAACAGAATTAGATAATTGCCCCCTTTGTCCACTTTTTTTGAGAGCCCAGCCTGTGTGTGTGTGTGTGTGCGTGTGTGCATGTATACTTCTTATGACCGCACACTCCTTCTCTGGGATAAGGCTATGATTGCTTGAGGAGCTGAAGGTTGGCATTTTCTGGGTTTCATGGCATCTTCATGCATTGTGGTGCTTTGCATTTTGTAGTTTTTTTAAAAGATAAAATGAAATGGTATTGGGAAAAAAATCCTTATTTGATGGGTTTGAAGTGTTCCTCTGATGCTTAAATGTCATAGAGGGGAGAGGATGGGGAGGTAAACAGAAAGAGGAGGGGAAAAGAGGAGAGAAAATGGAGATAGGGTAAAGGATGAAGAAAGAGGAGAGGAGGAAGTGAGCAAATATTTGACGGATTCAAACCAGATCTGTCTACTGTGGCCCCGCATATCTGGATATTCCAGGCATATTCCATATTTCAGTCTGCAAGCATGGGAGATTGATCGTCATTGCAGTTATTCCATTCCTGAAGGATAAAAGATTTTTTTAAAAATTCAGGAGAAAAATTCACTTCTTCAGTGTAATGGCTCAAAGTAACTGGGCTCTGTGAATTCTCCTATTTAATCTGTGCCCATGAGCAAAGATGAAAATGGACGTTTCCTAAACTGACAGTACATTCTGGATGGGAAAGCTTGTGGAATAAGGCTGAGGCCCCAAGTTCTCCCTGCCCCTTGGGCCTAGTTATGTAACCAAGTCCAGCCCAATGGACTTCTGTAAGGTCCACACCAAATGCCTTAACATTCACTCCTATTCCTTTCTTATCTCTTCTTTAGTTCTCAATTTAATGCCTATATTCTGTTACTCCTCATTGACACCTATTAGCTGGTAAAGGTCCTGATTTTTAAAATTAGAAAGTAAGTGTTTTTAATGAGTTAAATTTGAATGCTGACAGCTCAATCATCCTTAAATTTTTTTTTTTTTTTTTTTGCCGGTACGCAGGCCTCTCACTGTTGTGGCCTCTCCCATTGTGGAGCACAGGCTCCGGACGCGCAGGCCCAGCGGCCATGGCTCACGGGCCCAGGCGCTCCGCGACATGTGGGATCTTCCCGGACTGGGGCACGAACCCGTGTCTACCGCATCGGCAGGCAGACTCTCAACCATTGCGCCACCAGGGAAGCCCAATATATATTTTTTATAATTGCAAATGTATAAGGGCCGCCATCTGTCTTTCTGCCTCTTCATTACCACAGTGCTGGGTATAGCCCTCTGTATGGAGATGGGTAGTGGTGGATTCTTATCAACCCCCAACCCCCCCTCACTGTCCACATGGACAGAAGCCCAAGGAGAAAACTACCCCCTGCCTTCATGCTACCTGACTGCAATTTTTGCACTTCTCTGCTTAAATCACACACATACACACACACAACTTGATTTATCTTACATTTGATTCACATTAACACATGTGGTTATACACACACATAGGCCAATCTTATGGCCACTTTACTTGGTAAGTCCTTACGTTCATAACAATAATAGCTGACAAGTGCTTACTGCAGTAGGAACTGTTATAATTATGTTAAGTATATTAATTGATTTAAGCCTCATAAGCAACCCCATAGGGCTTTATAGGATTGTTTATAGATAGGGTAACTGGAGTACAGAGAAGTTGAATAACTCACTCAGGTCACAGGCTAAGTAGCACAACTAAGATTTGAACTCCTGCAGTACTGGCTCTAAAACCCATGTGCTTTTCCACTGCTCCATACTTCATATCAACTTTGGATCAAAGGAAGTGCAGGAATGTGTGATCTCTTGAGCAACTTTCTATATTTTGAAGTCTCATGCCAGGGAGTACATGTATTTATACGTGTACTTACAAGCTCAGAACAGAGACACTGCACCTAGTAGAAAGTCATGCCTAGTACGAGCTTCTGTACTCTTCCTGGTGTGTGTTTGTGGCCCTGTGAGTACAAGCCACAGCTGAGCCACATCATCTGGGGATGCTGGGAAGGAAGAAGATGCTGATGGCCAGAGCCACAGGGTAGAGTGAACTGGGGATTCTCAGAACTAGAGTTCATGTTATTCCCATTGGGATTGGGGAGCTTAGTCCCATCCATCCTCCCGTAGTCCCCACCAGGGAGCTAGACTTTTGACAGGCATTGGGTTTGGCCCTGGGTCTTAACTCTCCAAATTAGGCAGATATAGGGAGGGTGGCACCAGAACCTGTGTCACTGTGGTAAGGTCAGATCTGTTCCGTAGAGCAGGGGCGGCTTGCTTCCAAGAACAACAGAACTGTGCGAATGGTCATCAAGAAGAGATTTGTCCTCCATCTCTAGAATCCTCCTTCTGGAAAGAAGCAGTGCAAACGACCAAGCCAGAGCAAGTTTAAAAAGCTAAAGGATGGGTCTTCTCACACACAGCCACATCAAGAAAGCAATTACCGAATCATACACCACCACCCAGATCCAACATCATTACTCAACCCACATCACCAAGGAGACACCCATTAACCTAATCTCTGAGACATACATTACGAAAAAGAAAGATGCTGATATGATCAACGAACACAATAATTCAAAGCAGAAACACAGACATTGCCACCAAACAATACTCAAATTCCTCCAACTCAGTGTTACACAAAGTGCAGTCACCTTGATACAATACCACAAAACATCAGGTAACAGACCTTAAGCCAGCTGCCGGAATGTGTCAGCAATACATGGTACCACACAACACAATTCAAGTGCTCCGTCCCACAGGCACACCCATGCCCAAAGGCTGAAATCATGTGGCCACCTGAGCGATAGTAAACACTGGTCAGGCATCCACAGAGATGGAGCCAGCAGTGCAACACCCAGCCCTCCTGCATACCCAGCAGAAAAGGATCACTGCCACAGCCTCCCCAAACCCGGCGCTCTCCTGGTCCCCAGCACAGTGCAGCCTGCCAGAAAGCAGCAGCGCCATCCCATCTCTCCAGCAGGCGGATGTGTCCAGACCATCACCTCCAATAAAGCCTCTGGGCTCTCGTTGCTAGTAAGAGAGTAAACTGTCCCCTGAGCCTGCTTCCTGAGACAGGACAAATCAGCCCTTTCCTGCTGGGGATTTAGTAAGACTTCACCATATCTGAA
>NW_020185331.1:3809733-3810372 GCF_003031525.2 Neophocaena asiaeorientalis asiaeorientalis
CACCAAGATGGGTGCAGGAATTCCCCTTCTTCCACCAAGCACTGCCTTCTGTGGCCATTCCAGAGCTGAAGCCCTCTTGCTGGGTGTTCACTGAGTATCGATTCAGTCTGCAAGCAATTTTAATATTTCTTCAGGGACTTTCCAGCAACAGCACAAGTCATTAATTCACCCTCCCAAATTGCTTATTCAATAGCAGGAACATGGCTCCTGAATAAAGTCCCAGAATTTATTTGACTCGCACGAGTCAGGAGGTCAAACAACTGTTATGGAGCGAAGTTAAAAATCCAAATAAAATATTGACACTTTTTGGGGGAGGGGGAGTAAAGGTATTTAAAATAGGTTTTTGTTGCAATGCCCCCAGGATAAAGAATGGAAGGAGACTGAAGACAAGTTGGAGTTTATAAAATCAATGGAATTTATCGCACATCTACTTGGCATTTAATAATTCTCTCATTTCCACAGTCCCCCACCCCCACCCCATCCTGGCCATAGACAGAGAGATACACAGGTATACAAATGCACATTTATGTACATCAGTATTGGTGCACGGACCAATATAGAAATGCAGGGGCTTCCCTGGTGGCGTAGTGATTGCGAGTCCGCCTGCCGATGCAGGGGACACGGGTTCGTGCCCCGGTC
>NW_020185331.1:3810431-3851999 GCF_003031525.2 Neophocaena asiaeorientalis asiaeorientalis
AAAAAAAAAAAAAAAAAAAAAAAAAAAAAAAATATATATATAGAAATGCAGTTGTGATGTGAGCATCTGAAACACCTCGGGAAGGGAACAGTGATGAGTGAGGAATCATGTATGACTGTGGCTTACAGATTTGAAAGGCATAACTGGGCAGAAATTCACGAGGGGACTTTTGACAAATATATCCAGTATTATAAATCTTGAATCAATGCATTAGAGCAGACATGAATATAAAGATACACTAGTCATAGAAATAGTTTCTAGAAACTGAGAAACACGTCTGTATTCAGTATTGCCACACTATCGTGTACACGATTTGGAAAGTAGATAGATAGATAGATATAGAGAATTTAGAAAATCTATCCCCCAAACCTACCAATGTATATAAAATACAGTGAAACCATAGTCACTCAACCTAAAATTGAGGTTAACACAGACATGATGCTTACCAAATACAGCTACGGCACGTGCACAGGAGAGGGCAGGCATGTTTAGAATCACAGCTACATGCAATCTCTGTTCATTGTCTACATATACATTTGCACAGTTGTCCAGATCATGGATGTGAAAAGACTGAAAGAAAAAAATTGTTTATGCCCAAATAGGTAATAAACACAAAGAAATATTAATATAGAAATTTCCAGAAGAGGTAACATGGTTCAGCCTACAGACATTGGAGTCACAGACCCAAAGTCTGGCTCCAGTGCTATTAAGCACATGACCTTGGACAAGTTGCTTAGCCTCTCTGTTGTCTCCTTAGTAAAATAGAGAACACCCCTATCTGATAGAGTTGTAGTTAGGATTTGGATGAGAAAATGCATTTGTTATAACACCTGTCATAGAATGAATATGAAATAAATGATAGTTATTACTTTTACTATTTTTACATGCAACTCTTCTATTCAGACGCAGTTTCTCATAGATTCTACCATCTGTTCTTGTTACGACTGACTTATTCTACCCAGTGGTTAGCAACATGGGTTCTGGAGTCAGGCTCCTAGGTTTAAATCCTAGTTCTGATACTTAACAGCTGTGTGACCTTAGGCAAGTTACTCAACTTCTCTGAACCTCAGCTTCCACAGGGATAATAGTCTTCATAAGAAGTTGTGAAAAATAAATAATCCATGTAAAGTACCTTGCAGAGTGCCTTGGCACATAGTGAACATATATTAGTTCACTGTGTCCCTTAAGACTGTTATTATTATTAATAGTAATAACATTGACTTGCTATTCAACAAATACTTTTTAAGTACCTATATTATGCCAGGCCCTGTTGCTAGGTGCAGGAAATACAATGGTGAGAAAAATAACCATGACATGTGCACTTGCAGAGCTCAGAGTCCAGGGGAGGACTCACTGTGAATTGAGTAAGCAAGAAAACAGGTTTCAGCTCTGTGCTGGACCGTAAGTGGAAGAGGGGAACAGAGAGAAATAGATTGGAAAACCAGGGCGGAGCCAGATTGGGAAAGATTCTGAAGGCCAGGCTGAGGAATTTTGAATTTATCCTGTAGGTAATAGGAAGCAATTGTAGGCTTTAGCCACATCGCATTCTTTCAGGAACAGACACAGAGAGACGGATGGATTGTTTTTGAATACTGGAGCAAGAAGGTGGGAGGTGGGAAGGGCCAGAGGCAGGGAGGCCAGGCAGCCGCTAGCAGGCCCCAGCCTGGCTGCTGCTGAGGACCCCTTCCCTCCAGGCTCCCTTCTGCTTGCAGAGGGAGATGTACCTGTGGAGGGAAGGGGAGAATGGACAGGGAGGACTTGTCCCAGCAATGAGTCTATAGCAGTACCACTTTCCCCATCATATTAGGCAGTCTTCTAGCCTCTGAACCATGGGGTGGACAGCTGGTAGACCCCAGCTCTAGCCCAGAAGCCCTGACAGATGAGGGCAGGGCTGGTGGCGAGAGGAGCTAGTCCAGTCACGCTCTGGGCTTGGCATGCACCACAGACTGGTTTCCAAATGGTTAGTTAAACACATTGCCCCTTAATTTTTAAACCTATGCATATCTTGAATTTAAATCAATCCATATGCTTACCATTCATCATATAAACCATCGCTATTGCCCCCTTGGGCCAGCCCCATGGCCCATCTAGCCTGGTAAATTGTATCTGGCCTGGGCTCCCAGGGACACGTGGTAGAAGGATTATCATCCTCAGTGCCAGTCTTAGAAGGCTAAACTGATGCAGAAAGTATTCCTGGTATCTAAGGAACCCACTGGAAATCTGTCAGCCTGGAAGGTACCAAAAACTATCTTGAAATTATTTTTATTTGTGGCTTACAGTTTAGTTTCCACAGAGGAACTGAGAGCCTCTTGAATTTTGGTAACTGTGTCAGATAGAGTTAGGGTTAGCAGATGGGGGTTGTGGGTTGATAGAATATGAGGAAGGAACCTTCTGTAACTCACTAAGACATTCTCCCAACCCTCTCAAGGATGGTTTTCTTACCCCCTGGCTTAAGCTAGTTTTCTCAAATATTAGAGAGTTTAAGAGTAATCTGTAGTTTGCTTAACTGCAGATTCCTGGGCCCCACTAAAATTTCTAACGCAGAAGGTCTGAAGGGGGCTCCAGGGCTTTGCATGTTAGCATGCACCCCAGGGGATTCTAATGCAAGTGGCTCAAGGACAGTAGTTTTTTTTTTTTTAACATCTTTATTGGGGTATAATTGCTTTACAATGGTGTGTTAGTTTCTGCTTTATAACAACGTGAATCAGTTATACATATGTTCCCATATCTCTTCCCTCTTGCGTCTCCCTCCCTCCCACCCTCCCTATCCCACCCCAAGGACAGTAGTTTGAGGACACCTTTCTGTAAACTTTTAGGTAGGACTGTCATCTCTTAGAGCTCAGTTATGACCTCTGAGAAGCAACAAAAGAGACAGAAACTCTTGACATGTTTGGGGGGAACCCTGGTAACCTCGGAACCTGTGTATTCCAGTTATATCCTGCTACCGCCAGAATGGAAGGTCCTGCCCATAGCCTCCCCTCATCGGCAGCCATTCTCACGCACAGAACCCTGCCTGCCATATGGTCAGTTGTCCAAACTGAAACCCATGAGTGGGCGTGGGCAAGCAACTCTAAACTCTGCACAAAACGTAGAGCCGGGGCCTAGGAAAACAGTGCATGTGAATCACTTCCGGGCTGCCAGGGGGAAAGGCTGGGTGGCTGCTGCTTCCTTTCGGTTCCTGTGGGGAGGAGGTGGTAAATTACTGTTCTTTAGTCCTTGGGATGTACAGAGGGGGGATTTCAGTTCCTTAGAGTTCTCAGGAGTAGGGAGAGGTAGGAACCATTTTGGGAAGAAGGAAAATTTTCCTGAATAATCTATGAGACCTCACTTGAGGTTCTGCCGTTGAGTCTCCAGCTGTTTTTGTAGCTCTGATTTGCCTCAGGGCAGAGCCAGGGACACCGTGCCTGACTAGGCAGCTCTCAAAGGCCTGAGTTAAAGCAATTACCTGCATTCTTGTGTAAAATATCCTTTGCTGAGGCAAATATCATTTTGTCCTCTTGAATGATCCAGCCTATAATACTCAGGCAGCCGGAAGTCACTGGCAGAGGCACCTCCCACCATCCTCTTGTTTAATGGGCAGTGGGGCCAGCTAGTCTGAAACATTCTCCACCTTGGAGTTCCTTTGATTTACTCAAATCAAGAAAGACTTTCCTGGACTTCCCCGGTGGCTCACTGGTTAAGAATCCGCCTGCCAATGCAGGGGACGCGGGTTTGAGCCCTGGCGGGGGAAGATCCCACATGCCTCGGAGCAACTAAGCCTGTGCACCACGACTACTGAAGGCCGTGTCCCTAGAACCCGTGCCAACGCAATGAGAAGCCCAAGCACCGCAATGAAGAGTAGCCCCCGCTTGCCTCAACTAGAGAAAGCCCGTGTGCAGCAATGAAGACCCAACGCAGCCAAAAGTAAATAAATAAAAAAAAAACTTTCCCCATACCAGAGATTAAGTACTTTCTGCAAAGACTCTAGAAGTAGGCAATTTAAACTGATTCATACACGTATACAACACATGTATGTTAATACTTGACTTCTTGCCCCAAAGACTCTTTGAGCAAACCGGTGATATGACTGGGCCTGAGGCCAGCCTGCTAGGAAGTAATTCCAAAGTGGAGAAGGCAGTCTGTTCTAGGCAGCTGGACAGGATTTCATGGGGACATGCTTGGAGATCCCACGTGGATATCGCGCTGTCAGCAGCTGGTTCCAGCAGGTGGTATACTCCCATTTTATAGAAGGGAATGCTGAAGCTCAGGGAGCCCCTTATCCTTTGTTTCTCAGAACACAATAGAGCAAGAGAATAGAACCATAGAATACTGGAGTTTGGATTCTGGGCTTTTGGGTATCTCTGTCCTGGAGGCAGTGTGGTTTCCTGGTTAAGGGTATGGGCCCTAGGATTAGTCTGCCTGAATGCAAACCCCAGATTGTCTGTTTCTCAAATGGGTGACTTTAGGCAATTTATCATATGTTTTATCTGCAAAATGTGTCGTTGGGAGGATTAAATGAACTATTTGTTTGAAGCGCTTAGGACATTGCCTAGCTCATAGTAAGTCCTCAGTAGACAATAGTTTTTTATTACTGGAGCCTCCGCTAAGGAAGCACTGTTTCTAGAAATCCTGACCAGCCTGGGCCTGGAAATGCTGCCACCTGACTCCCTCCAAGGTGAGCTGTCTGAGGTCACCTCAATGCTCGTAGGACCTCTTCTTGTCTGCACCTCAGGGGGAGTTTTTGCACACCATTTATTATCATATAATATAGTGCAATATAATATCGTACATACATAACATAATACGATGGGTAGGTTAACCTGGGAACCCTGAGGCGGACAGTGGATGGATGGGTAGATGAATAGATACATTTGTACTAAGTATACATACATTATATCATTCTATTGATTTGTAAAAAGTTCCCGGTCTGCCTGGCTGTAATGAGATTTTTGAACTTTGCGTGGCGATCAATGAGAGGAATATTATTGGCCTGGAGAATTGATATACCTGCTCTCAGTGGCTTGTTCTGCTCCCAGGCTGCCCCGGCCCCCCAGGTGTACGATTCCAGCAGACACTTAACCTTTTTTACAGTGTCATCAGGCTAAAAGGAATCTAATAGTGACACAGGACTTGTGCTCAGCACTCTGCCACTATTGCTTTCCTGTCACAAATAATTTATAGCCTTCTATTTCCATCCCCGAGCCTGCACCCCAGCCCTGCCTCCCACTTTCCCCCAGCTCCCAGGAATCAATAAGCTCACACAGCCACAGTGGGACTTCAGGGTGCAAAGAGACAGACAGACAAAGGGAAGGGAGACACAGAGAGGGGCAGAGACAGACAAGAAGGGGAGAGAGAGAATGAAACACAGAGGAAGGATGAGAGGAGGAGGAAGGAGAGGAGCGGGGGAGGAAGGGGGGGAAAACCAGAAGAGGAGTGAAGACTCACCCCAGCGCTTTCTTAGAATTGAGAGTGCCTCAGTTTCTTCATGAGTTTAACAAATTGTTAATAGGAGACTCAATACATGCTTTCATGCTGACTCACAGAGCTGACGAGACTGTTTTGATCTCCAGCATGGTGGGGAGCAGAGACCTCTGGGGAATTTAACCAAAGAGGGAGTGACTTCACCTGCCTTGTCATCCTTTACTCTAAAGCTCTGCCACAGCCCCCTGGCATCTCTTAGGTCCTGAGGGAGCTGCTGCTCATACTGTCTATGGATCCTTCCCAGTGCCCCCAGGCAGAGGTCCCCAGTCTGTCTTCCCGAGAGTCTCTGATGCATCTCTTTTGGGGTCAGGTTATGACACCTGCTGCTGCTGTTTCCTGTCTTCTCAGTGCTCTTCCCAGGGTCCCTGAAGCAGCTGCATTGACCAGGCTGGGGCATATGGCCTGAGAGGCCTCCTTATCTGCACCTGGCTCAGCCCCTCCATAGAATGCAGCCAGTCCTGGGGATCACCCATAGGAATAATAATACTAGGAGTTATTATTATAGCTAGCACTTATTGAGCCAAGCATCGTACTAATCATTTTACATGAATTATCCTATTTAATTCTCACAACAGTCCTGCAAAACAAATGGTCATGAAGAGCCTAGGGGCAAGACGGGAATAAAGACGCAGACCTACTAGAGGATGGACTCAAGGATGGGGGAGGGGGAAGGGTAAGCTGGGACGAAGTGAGAGAGTGGCATGGACATATATGCACTACCAGATGTAAAATAGATAGCTAGCGGGAAGCAGCAGCATAGCACAGGGAGATCAGCTCTGTGCTTTGTGACCACCTAGAGGGGTGGGATAGGGAGGGTGGGAGGGAGGGAGATGCAAGAGGGAAGAGATATGGGGATATATGTATATGTATAACTGATTCACTTTGTTATAAAGCAGAAACTAACACCATTTTAAAGCAATTATACTCCAATAAAGATGTTAAAAAAAAAAAGTATCAGAGCTGGGACTCAGACTCAGGCAGACTGAGCCCAGAGCCCATCCCCATCTTGCCTTTGCTCTTCTCATACTCCTGTGAGTGTGAGGTTCTAAGTGCCTGCAAGGCAAAGCCTAGGAGGTTCTCTGGAAAGGTGGAGGTGGGGGGAGAAAGAGTGTCCCTGTCAAGGAAAGCATGCTGGAAGGAGAAGTGGGGAGCAGGCACCCTCGCAGGGCAGTCTTTCTGTGGAAATGGGAAATGGCACCTCCAGCCCCTGGTAAATGGGCCCAGGGCTCCTGACTGTAGCCCCGCAAGGATGCATGTGCGGGAACTTGACTCTCCAGGCCAAACCTGTGGGGTGCCGTGGTGGCCACAGATGTGTCTGGCTGTCTTTTGCGGCCAAGAATGAAAAAGAATTAGAGAAAGAGGAGGAGGAACAGGGGGCAATAGGACCAGGCAGTCACACAAAGCAACCTCTTTATCCTTTTAACCCTTAGTGATATTCCTATTAGTCAGTGGGTTTGTGTATGGGACGCAGGAGGGCAATGGGTGACCATAACGTTTCCACAATCCCGGTTCTTAAACTCCCTGAGATCACCGTTGGGGACTGGTGAGCGTCCACCTCCTGGGGGGCATGGACGGACACCAAGAGCATTAGTAACTCACAGCAGGCACCCTGCCCAGCTCCTCTCCCATGCACCACCAAGCCGCTGTCAGGAAGTAGTGATTTTCCATCACTTGCTACCTCAGCTAAAACTGCACCAGCGTCCCAGGGGTCAGAGGCTGTGGGTAACAAAGACAGCAGCTCCACAAGGCCGTCCAGTCGTCTGTCTCACCCAGCCTCAGTCTTGGGGTTCCCTCAGTCCAGAGCCCAGAGTCCACCAGCCCTCAAGTCAGAGCCACCCACAGGCCCACTGAGATCCCAGAAGCCTTTGGCTGCAATGAATTAGGAGCAGCTGCTCTGAGCTGCTCAGCCTCCTTCTAGACTTTTCGTGTAGACCAGTCTACACTGCCCTTAGCGACTGTCATGTCTTTCTCATGGTGATCATGCTCCAGACCCAGAAGCTTTGGGCCACCTCACCACGTGCCATCTCTCGCTGCCTCGTCCCCGTGGCCGCCATTCCGTTCTCCCCTTGTTCTGTCTTGTCTGGCAATCACCCACTTTCTCTCAGGCAACTCCAGCCTCTCCCTCTTCACCAGTTCTTTCTCCTCAGCCTACAGACTTATCCAGGTCCTTCCTCCCCTGAACAGCCTTCCCTCCACTTAGCTGCCACTTCCATCCTCAGCTTCCACACTTTTCTCTCCTTTCTACACACTTCTGAAGCAATAGTCTACATTCACTGCCTCCCTCTCCTGCTGTCCGCTCACTAACCTCTTTTTATCTGGCTCCTGCCTCAGTTGCTTTGTTGAGGCCGCTCTCCCAAGGTCACTAGTGGTCACCAAAATTCCCAAATCTGTGCCTCTTCTTATTCCCAATTCCCTTCAATCTTTATGTCACCATGGTTGCTATGGATTACGTTCTCCTTCTGGAAATGTGCTTCTCTGTTGACTTAGCTAAAACTCCCTGATCCTGGTTCTGCCATTTCCTGTGTGACCAACTCTGACCCTTGTGTAAGGTCAGGTTCTTTTCCTCAGCCTCTGATAGTAGATGTTCTCCAGGGTCTGCTCTTTAGGCCTCTCATCCCAACCAACACTTCCTTCCTTGATAATCTCCTAAATCCATATCTACTCTGCCGGCTGGTGCACGGCCATCCACCTGGACACTCACCTACCTCCTCAAATGCTCACGTCAAGGACCAACCAGTCACCTCCCTGCATCCCTCTTCCTGACAGTGGGACAAACCACCAGCCTTCCAGTTACACAGAACTGGGGTTTTAGAGCCATGGTTGACTCCATTTAGTTGCCAAATCCACCTTACAAATTCTTCCTTCTCTTTTTTTTTTTTTTTTCTTTTGGCCACGACGCGAGGCTTGTTGGACGTGAGTTCCCCGAGCAGGGATCGATCGAAACTGGGCCCTTGGCAGTGAAAGCATGGAGTCCTACCCACTGGACTGTTAGGGAATTCCCTTTTTTTTTTTTTCTTCCTTCTCTTTTCTGAGGCCAGCTACCTATGGCCTTGTGCCTGTCAATTGCTTTACCTGCATCGGTTTGCACATGTCTCCTTTAGTTTAAAAATCACTCATGGCTTGAGATTCTGTAAACCTAGTTCCTATATACTGGGGGAAGTCTGACAAAGTAACAAAAAGCACACATTTTAAATACTGAATTCCAACTCTGCCCTAGCTGGCAATGTGATCTTGAGTAAGCTTTTTTTTTTTTTTTTTTAGTTGTGGCCAGTGGAGGCTACTCCTTGTTGTGGTGCCCGGGCCTCTCATTGCGGTGGCTTCTTTTGTTGTGGAGCACAGGCTCTAGGTGCACAGGTTTCAGTAGTTGTGGCACATGGGCCTAGTTGCTCCGCGGCATGTGGGATCTTCCCGGACCAGGGCTCGAACCCGTGTCCCCTGCATTGGCAGGCAGACTCTCAACCACTGCGCCACCAGGGAAACCCTTGAGTAAGCTCTTTAACCTCTGTCAGCTTTGGTTTTCAGTCTGCAGAACAAGGATAATAGTAATGCTTTGGAGGTTGTTGTGAGAATTAACAGTAGTATATATATTTACAGTAATATAAATTGCATATAACGTTGGCATATAATAGATGCTTGATAAGTGGAAAATTGCTAGTATCATCATTACTTCCAAGTTTTCAGCCTTATTTCCTCTTACTCCCTTACATCCCTCCACCGTTCCTGGCCTAGGCATTAGCCCCTAACCCAGCGTGACCACTCGGCTCCTGTGCTCTGCTTCTACCCTCCTCCAGCATCCGCTTCTAATGCCCTCTTCTCCACTTCTTTGTTCATCTTAGAATCATATTGGGTTTTTTTTTACTGGGGAAAGAGACCTTAGAGATTCTGTAGTCTAACCTCTTTACTTTATAGCTGAAGAAACTGAGGCCCAGAAAAGGAGAACGATGAGGCCAAGGCTATGTGGCCACTTAGTGGAAGACTCGGGGCCTCAGCCATGAAGCCCAGTGACTTTTCCACTATCCTCTGTACCTCTGGCTCCTATACATGTGTGTGTATATATATTCAGCCTTACTCTGCTTTGAGGATCTACATCAAGTTCCACCTCCTCAGTGACTTCTTTCCCATTTCCCCCACCTGCAAGGGGGGTGACTTCTCCCCCACATCCTCCTGGCACTTACTGCCTGGCCCCCTCTGGGTTACTTAGCTTTCTCGGGGTGTGTCCCCTCCCTGCCCAACTTCATTCCCGGCCCTGGGAGGCAGTGAGTGTTCCAGTCCACGCACGGCTTGTGACTCACCTGGCTGGTTGTCTCACACTCCTCTCTGCAGGGAGAGCAGCGCCTCCAGAAAAGTGGCTTCCAAGGGCACCTGACTGACCAGTGGGTGGAGGAGAGTGTTCCTTGGTCCTGGCCCTGGGCTTGGTCTTTTGTGTCGCTGAGCCCTGCGTCCTTGGATCACTAACAATCCCCAGCCCTGGGACGTTTGATCTGGATTCCCCCCACTCCACCCCAACGGAGTACGTAGGGAAGGTACTAGGCTTTTCACCTAGTCTGGTAAAGAAGGTGTGATCCAAGTAAGGCCTCTGAGAAGGAGGCCAGCGGGCCAGCGAGCTCGGCAGGGACAGGGCTTTGACAGGTTTGAGAGCCCTAAGCGGGCTCAAGGAGCTGCTCAGGGCCTGACACCTGGCAGAGGGACCAGTACTGTGTTGGAGTCCTGGAGATGAAAGGATTACCTGCGACCCGGCCCTTTCCCTGGCTACTTCTCTTTAGCTCAGGAAATGGGGAAATCTCACCCCTTCTCTCAGCTCTGGAGGACTGTGATACGGTCCCAATAGGAAAGCCAGCTCCAGAATGATCTCCAGACTCCTCTTGGGAGGAGATGTGTGTGGTTGAGGAGGGAAGGATGGACAGCAAGTCACCAGGGCAGCCCCCACTCCCAGAAACGGGAAGGATGCCGTGCTCCACTCGCTCTGCTGCCCGATCCTTGCTACCAAACATCAAGGTGCAATTCGCGAATCACACAGCAGGACAGAATGCAGACTGTCTCTGCCCAGGGCTGTACGAGGCTGGATCACAGAGCCAACAGGAGGGCAAGCTCCTGCCTTGCAGCAGTCAGAGAGGGCAGGGGTGCAGGGAGCAGATGGGTGAGGAGGGAGCTGAACTCAGGGGAGCGCCTCTGCAGTACTGGGCTGCAGGTGACCAGGGCAGGAGAGGGCACGTGATGTGTGATGCTGTTGTCATGCTGTCGCAGGATCATCCGGACCAAAGTTCAGCAGCCTTTCCACCCAACGCCGGATGGAGCCGGGACCGGAGTGACTGCCCCTGGCCACACCATCGGTAAGAGGGCTCAGGGAAGGGGGGAAGCTGATCCCCCTGAGACCTGGGAAAAGCAGCTCTGCCCGTGGAAAATGCCCACCTGTCTGAGGTCGAAGGGCCGTGCTCTCCCTGGGCTCCTAGAGGCTCGGGATCTTCCTGGGAGACTAGCTCACGAGGACTGCTCTCTGCCTCCTGTGAGCATCTCCTCAGAGCTGCCTTGCCTTTTCAGTCTGTGTGTCTGTCTCCCTCCCTCTATTCCCTCTAACTTTCCTTCTCTTTCCCATGCTCCTTCTTCTCCATCTTTTGTTCCCTGTCCCTCTGTCATATCTACTTGCTTACTCCATTTTTTGTTTTTTTAATTTTTAAGATTCTCCTCTTCTCTTCTCCCCTCCTCTGCCTTCTCCTCTCCTCTTCCTTCCTCTCCTGTCTGTCCATATGGCCCTGGACCTGTTCCTCTGTCTCTCTCCCTCCCTCCTTACGACTTCTCTCCTCTGTTTGTCTCTCTCATCCGCTCAGTGACTGTCTGCCCCTCTCCAACCTCCTCGTTTATTGACCCTCGCTCACAGCCTCACAGAGACATGACCCAGGTCCACCAGAACACCTGCTAACAGCCCCCATCCCCCCCACACACTATCTTCCCTTTGGCCCAAGGGCGCTTGGTGCTGCTGAAGCCATAGATAAGGTCCGGGGCTTTAGGGGCTGGGATGTGGTTAAACTTCTCCTGCTGCCCCTCTTGGCAGCTCTCCCCTCTCTCTTGACCAGCAGGAAGTAGAAAGCACTGGTCCCAGCCCCCCTGGAGTTGGCAGGAGTGCTGTTTACTAGGCCTGCGTTACAGCATGTGCTGGGAGGGAGGGTTGGGCCAGGCTGTACCTGAGCTGATCACCGCAGAGTGAATGTGTTCACTACTCTGTGCTCTGAAGGAGAAATGAGGAGCTTCTCAAGTGATTTCAAGACCAGGAGCAACTGGGGGAGAGGAGCTCCACACTCCCGGGGAATATCAGGACCATTCTTGTGTCTCTAAGAGACTCAGATAGACCTTAGAAAGCCACACTCTAAATCAGGACTGGGAAAGACTCCGCCCAGGAGACTAGAAACAATGGCCTGGGGTTTGTTTAGAAGGATTTGTCCGGCCGGGGATCAGATAGGATGAGCTGTGCACCGAGGCATCCTAGGAGCTGTGCTCTCTGCACGACCGCTGAGTCGCTTTCTAGGTTGAGTCAGCTTTTGCTGTTGGCTGAACCCACATACTCAGGGAGTGGGTTCAATCTATAGTGAGTGAAATCTCTAGGTCTGCAGAGAAGGCCTGGGGTTGACTGGTCCCCACTCAATCCAGGGTGGACAGCAGTGAATAGCCTAAATTGTATGTAGCAATGTGTTCCCGCTTAAACCTCAGAGGAAGGAGGGGACTACGGGCTCCCCATCCCTCCTCATTTCCTCTGCTTCTCTCTGCCCCCAGCCTTGGGGCTTTGGCCTGCGATCACAACTGCTATCCTGATGGCATTTCCTCCTTACTCTCGTCCAGTTCCCAGTACGGCCTCCCCTCCTGTTTCCAGCACCTCCAATGATCCAGTGGGATCCTACTCCATCAATGGGATCCTGGGGATCCCTCGCTCCAATGGCGAGAAGAGGAAACGTGATGAAGGTAGGGAGGAGGGAAGAGGCTTGGCTTCCCCTGTGCATGCTTTTGTCCTTGGACTCAGAGCTCCGGTTTCGGCCTAGCCTCGCAGCTGCTCTGCTGTGAGATCAGTTTTAGTAGCAAAGCCTGGGTCCCCCACTACCCTGCTGGCTCCTGGAGAGAGGGAGGCGGGCTGCTGCTGGGGCCATCAGTTTCACCATCTGCTCAGCAGCCCCGACTGCCTCACCTTCCGCTGGGATTCATCCCGAACATCCCGGTGGGATGCCAGGAGGGAAGGCACGAGCCATGGACTATGGGAAGGTTTTGGAGGTTGGGGGACAGCTGGTCTCTGACCTGGGGATGAAAAGCCAACCTGACTTGTCCTCCTCTGATCTCAGCCCATCAGGAGATGGGGGAGTGTTGTCATGCTCAGCTGACCCTTGTGTCCTTTCTCTGTAACACGTGGACCCTGTGCCCATTCAGACCACTTGGGGAGCTGGGCATGGGCCCTCGCTGCTCTTCTCTATGGGAGGAGACATCCCCCAGGCTCCACTCTGGCCCTTCCCCTCATTCCCTGTAATTCCTCAGGTGCAGCTAGCTGTTAGGCAGGGAGTTAAAGGGTGAGGAGATGAAGAGGAGGAGCAGGGAAAGGAATTCAGAAGAGAGAGTGGTGGAGATGAACTTGGAAGAAGGTGTTCTTCAAATATTATGACATTAAGGGTCCCTTGGTGACCATCTGGTTCTCTTTTTTTTTTTGCGGTACGCGGGCCTCTCACTGTTGTGGCCTCTCCCGTTGCGGAGCACAGGCTCCGGACGCGCAGGCTCAGCGGCCATGGCTCACGGGCCCAGCCGCTCCGCGGCATGTGGGATCCTCCCGGACCGGGGCACGAACCCGTGTCCCCTGCATCGGCAGGCGGACTCTCAACCACTGCGCCACCAGGGAAGCCCCATCTGGTTCTCTTTTGATGCCTGAGGCCAGGGCACGGGGCTGGCAGGCCCAGACAAAGGGAGACACCAGTGTCTGGAGCCTGCTTCCTGCCCTGATCTTATGGTCCCTGCTGGGGAGACAGTAACTTCCTGGTCTAGGAAGGGCATATGATTTTAAGGGTATCTCCCATGAAATAGACAGAACCCTCTGAATATGAACATAGGGGGGTGACCAAATATCCCATTAGTCCAGACAGTCCCAATTTATGCCTTTGTCTCTGCGTCTTGGCCAGTCAGCGTCTCCTTTTTCTCTCAAAAATGTCCTGTTTGGACAGTAAATCATGTGGTCATCCCAAGCGCAGACAAGCCCTTGATTGGGGCAGCTCTAGAGGGTAAGGAACAGAGAAAAGAGACAAAGCTGAGATTCCCAAGACCCAGGCTGAGGGAAAAGAGAGTGCGAGAGCCCCGGCCTCCAGCAGAAAGGACAGCATGTAGGAGAGGCCTGGGCCTGGCAAGACAGGGATGACCTGGGGCTGGCCTCCTTCCAGAAGCCCTAATGGCCTCGTTTCACAGGAAAACAGCTTGTCTGGCTCTATTTCTCCTTCTTCCAAAACATCCAAACCCATTTGGCTGCCACGGCCTTTGCCACTCACTAAATTTCATTGTGGTTGTTTTGGCGGCAGCCACTGATGGGCAGGGGGGGTGGCTGCGTGAAAGGGCCTAAGTCTCAGTTCTCTCTGGGGGTTTCCCACACTCAGGCCTTCGCCAAGCTCCCTGGCACTCTGAGTGATCTGGAAGATTCTGCCTCAGAACCTGAGGATTTCTCCTTTAACCACCAGCACCTGTGAGATGACCAGGACCTCCCCTCTTTGTCCTCTCCCCTATTGGTCTGCGGTTGGGGCCAAGCATGTCTTCTGCTTCCTGGGCTCCTATGGGCCATGAAAGAAGCTGGGGTTAGAGAGTCACTGGCCTGAGGCTGCGGCCACTGCAGGTGGGGCCCGGCTGGCCCAGAACAGAGTGCTCTCCTCTCTGAGCAATTGATCACATTCATTGTTTCAAGTCAATTCAATTCAGTCACCCTTTCCTGGGCATCGGTCGCAAGAAAGGCTTGGTGCTGTAGGATCCCAGAGCAGAACAAGATATGATTCTTGTCCTTAAGGAGCTTACAGTCTAGTGGGGCATGTAAAACACGTGAGTCCAGAGAGCAGAAAGGCCCATCAGAGATCTAGATATCTGTGTTGTGATGGAGGTCTGGGCTGCAGGCCATGGGAACTCAAAGTGGGGAGACAGTGAACCTCCAGGAAAGGCTGCTCTTCGAGGAGGGGCCTGAGGGATGGACAAGGGGCACGGTTCAAAGACAACGGTAGTTGAAATTCTATCAGACAGACTGAGCCTTGTGACCAGAAGACACTGTGCTGAAAACACAGGGGTGCTTTGGCTGGGATGAAAGGGCCTGAGGGGAAGTCGTGGCAGTAAGGCTGAGCAGAGGGGTTAGGGTCACAGGAGAGCAGGCCAAGACGGGACCCTATAAGGAGTTTGGACTTTTTCCTGCAGACATGAGAAGCCACTGCAAGTGTCTGGGCAGGAAGGGACAAGAGCAGGGCTGGGCTGGGGAAGACCCTCCTCCAGGAGGGTGGTGGTGATGGCAGTGGGGAGACATCTCAGGAAGCAGTTGAATTCTGGGTGAGGGATAATGGCAGCCTCTAAGTTTACTCTGGCTGCTTAAATACTTACCCACAGGCCTAGCCAGTTGGCAAGAAGGATCAGAGACCCTGCTTCTTTTTTGGGGGAGAGGGTTCTTTTGCCTTGACACACCCCTTCTGACCAACCCCAGGCCAGATGGAGCTGTCCTTCCCCTAGTGGAGGCCAGAGCCTATTAGGGAGGCCACCTGACCACCCCCCTACCCCAAACGCACACCACCACACACACACTTGATCCATCAGACCCAGGTGGAAAGCGGGGGGGAAAGGAGAGGCTAGAGCAAAGGCAGACCTTTCACAGCCTATTCCCCCCTTCCCCCATTCTGGGTGCCTCCAAGCAGCCAGGCCCAGTTTGCATTAGGGAGCAGCTCAGATGATTAAGAATAGGGGAGATAATTATGTGTCAAGATGATGTAGCCCAACTCTGCAGTCAGGCCAAGGTAGCACTGCAGCTGGCAGGCCGGCCGCAGGAGGCAGCCTCGGGCATGGGCTGCACAGACACCCAGGTGTATCCTTCAGCCACTGGGCCAGCACCACAGGCAAAAGAGAGAGCTGACTCGGACGATGAGGGATGCTGGGCTGGGAATGGGGATACATGTCAAGGGACTAGACCTTGAGGGAGTGGAGGGGCAGGTCTGTTTCCAGGTGGACCCTGTACCCCTGCCAGGCTGGCTCGATTTTGGCTCCACCCACTGGGGCATCTCCCTAGAAGTGTCATAGCCCAGGGGTGAGCTGTGAGCCTCTCTGTCCTCAAGGAAGCCACTCCCGCTCCTGCCTGTGGGTACGGTTCGGCCTATTCTTCAGCACTAACAATGCAACGGTGGTGGGCATTAGCGAGGACAGTCACTGCAGCGTGCTCTGGCATTATTGGAGACAATCTCAGCAGTACTTATTGGTGTTCGCAGTGATAATGCCCAGAGCATTATTGGCATTGGTACTCAGAATATGGACAGCGTTATTAGTATCTGCAGCAATCAGATCTGTGGGGACATTAGTGAAGGGCCGATCCGCTGTGACTCTGGGGAAAAAGGAAACTGACAGTGACCGTGAGCCTGCTTGAGACGACCTCTCATGCTTTGGCCTTTGGAAGAATGGAAAAATCCCCAGACTTGCCTTTAAGAAATATGCTAGTCAAGAAGATTTGACCTCCCCTCCCCACAAGAGTCCAGGAGGTCCCAGAATGAGACAGGTAGACAGACCAGGGATAGATGAGGAAGTTATGTCACAAAGCACCCGGCAGACAGGCTGTCCATCCATCTGAGAAGGTAGATCCCCGTTCAGTACCCTGCTAAAATCTTTCCCTCTTCTTGGCTACAATTATGGGTGGGTATATTAGGGTCCTTTGAAGGAACACCGCTTTCCTGAATGTTGCATGCCCTGGCGTATGTGGCTGCAGGATAGGGACCCTTGTATTCTTTTTAGGCTGAAAGACCTAAGTCCTTTACCTTCACCCAGTTGCTTTTGGCTGTGGCCTAAAGCATTGCCGTCCATCAGTGTTGTTGAAGGCCAGAGCAATTACATAACTTGTCCAGAAATCTGAATGAAGTCATATGTGTGAGTCTTTTGATCTGTGTGAGGGGAGGTGTGTTGGTATCATCCTTTGATGTGTGGGATTGCAGGGGGCCGCGATTCTGCCTTCCATTAATTAGGTGCACAATGAATTGTGCAGTCGAGTGGTGCCAGGCCGGTGCAGTTGTACGTTTGCAGGCAGGGCAGACTGCACGGCTGCAAACAGCCGAGACCTGTCACTGCCTTTAATAGCTCCCTTCTGCTTTGGATGAAGCCGTAACTTCAAGAAGTGGTTTATTTCCTTTGTTAGTTTCTCCCCAAAAGTCCCCCAGTGTGTTGCTCAGATTTGACTTGGAGCAAATGAGGGGATTAGGCTGTGGGAAGGAGCAGCACCTGCTCTGTCTAGGAGCCTGGGCTTCAGGCAAGAGAAGGCTGCAAAGACCCCCACGCAGAAGAAGGATTCGGGGTGGAGGCCAGCAGGCAGTCCCGGGATCGCAGCAGGGATGGGCAGTGTGGCTCAGTGGGGAAGGGGTCAGGAGGGAGGGCGGCGTAGCTGGGTTTGAGTCCTAGTGCCTTGGGCAAGTCACTTAACCTTCATCAGCTCAGTCTTCTCCTCTGTGAAACGGAGACAGTGACGGTACTTACTTCACAGGGATGTGGGGAGCACTACACGAGATCAGGGAGATGGAGTTGAGCCGACTCCATCTTGGAAGATGGCTCGCTGTGTGCCTGGGGAGGAAGGCATAATTGGCAGGTTTATGTTTCAAGGGGAAATGAAGTTGTGTCAGAAAGAAACTTTTTTGGGTACAGCCTCTCTCATCTTGGTACAGCTCCTTTTAAGTAGGGCAGCCTAGGGAAGCTGATGCTGGGATAAACCGACCTAGATGGGACCAGGGCGGTGGGGGAAAGATATGAGCCTCCCCTGTGTGACTGGGAGGACCTCTGTCCATCTTTGCTTGCTCATCTGCTCTGCATTTATCCACTTGGGCCGGATGTCACCTCTTATTAGCCTCCACAGGCATTTTAGATGTGGGTAAATAAATATGGGACCCCTTCTTCTCTAACATGGAGGCATCCCTCCCTCTATCCATTGCTGTGTATTTCTGCTCCCACATACAAATTTATTTATTTACCTTGGGAAATGTATGTTTGTTTTGTGGCCACATGTGCTTTTTTATATGAGTTATGCAAATGTGGGTATTGTGTGTTCTCTACCTTTCTGAAATCGTTGGGTGAAAGGGGATGCAGAACTGCATTGGGAAGGCATGCAGTTTTCTGGGTAGTGTATGCACTCAAAGAGATGTTCCAAGGTGAGCAGGTGCATGTCCATGTCCCTGTCAGCAGCTCCAGGGAGCTGGGAGAGCTCTAAGCCAGGCCTGGGTGTGCTAAGGCTGCATGGTCTTGAGGCACAGGTTCGCGTATGGAATTTTGCCCAAAGGGCCCTGTAGGCATCACCCTGCATTCTGTTGGCAAAAGGATGGGCTGTTCTGATCCTGCCTCCATGGGTGGACTGGCCCCCAAGGCAAGGGAGACTGAGACTGGGAACCTGGTCTCCCAACCTCAGGGTTATTCCCCCCCGCACCCGGTCTTCAACCTGCCTGTCTTTCGCGATCTCTCAGTGTCTGTCTCTTATTTGCTCTAGTCGAGGTATACACTGATCCTGCCCACATTAGAGGAGGTGGAGGTTTGCATCTGGTCTGGACTTTAAGAGGTATGGGGGCCAGAGGGAACATGGTGCGGGGACCAGGGGAAAGAGCCTGGGGTAGCCATTAGAGAGTCTTCACAGAGTGGGTTCCTAAGGGCCAGAGTGCAGAATAGGAGGAGGTGGCCCAGGATTCCACTGGGAAACCAAGAGGCTAACAGAGTCTCAGGGCCCGGCTCACTTCCGCCTTGGGCTACTGCTGGGTTTGGGGGCTGAGGCCCTGTGGCCTGGAGGGTCAGGCCCTCAGTGGATGGGGGACACTTTTTCCAGCCCTTGGAAAAACAAAGAGCAGATCAGGTTGTAAAACAAAAGCAAAGGAGACCTGGAAACACCTGACAGCCCTAATTCATCACGGCCCAAGTTTTTTCCTGTGTTCCCATTATATTTGTTTGTAAAAGTGGAAATCAATTTTGAAGGTAATTTTCTGGAAAGAATGGAAGGGAGGTGGGAGGGCCGGATAAGGCAGAGATGGTAAAAGGAAAAATTTAGGCCAGGCACAGCCCAGGGGCAGCTCTTGGCAAGGTGAAAGAAAATTGCATATTCAATCTCCATCCATGAATCTCCCTCACTGCTGCCCGCCTCCTGCTTGAAAACAATGAAGGCTTTTTCCCAACGCTGGGCAGGGCCTCGGTATCAGCCTCACTTTAACTTCAGGGTCATTAATTCCCTGATTATTGAAGGAGAAGAGAGGGTTGCAGCATCAATTCCAAAGGCACCCCCCCATGTGATCAGGCCCTGGTTGGGGTGGGGTGGGGGGCAGCCAGGGTGAGGTGAGGTGTTGCTTCAGAAGAGCAGAGGGGTGGGAGGGAGGAAGTGGGGAGCCAACTGGACTGGGGGGAAGGAAGCCAGGAGGAGGGGAGAAGAAGGCAGTCATTACTGCATACCTCTGTTGTGTTGTTGTTGCAAATTAAAAGTAGCATGTTCCACTCCGCAGCTATCTTTGGAGAGGGAGGGGCACCGAGGGAGGTGGGGGATCTTATCATTGCTTCTTCAGCAGACCAGCCGTGGTGTCACCGTGTGAGGTGACATTTGAATTTACAATTCCGCTGAGAAAAGCCATTAATTCACAAATTAACATTTCTCCCTCTCCCTCTCTCTTTAACACTCTCTCCCTCTCTCACATGGATGTGCAAGCAATTGAAAAGACAAAGGAAATAGCCTTAAGGAAGAGACTTTACTGCTAGTCTGTCTGTGCTGAGATTGCTCCCCCTGCTTCCAGATAGATAAACCAATTACCTGAGCAGCTCTGCTCCTGGCCGCCCGAGATCACCTCCTTTTGTAGGCTGCCTTCATGGCTGGATTACACTCGGTGTATCTCATTAATGTAAACCAGGCATGCCCTGGTCACCGGGCTCTCTTCCCTGCTCTCTTTCTGGAGGGGCAGCGGGAGGAGTGCTGGTGTCAGAAAAGGCAGGCAAGGAGGACCCTGGGAAAGAGGAGAGGCCGCCGCTGGCCAGCTGCCAGGCGCTGGGACTCTGGGTGCTCAAGGCCCTGACCTTCGGTCCTGGAGGAGGCTGCAGGGGGGAATCTGCAGGTGAGCACTCCTTGGCAGGTTTGCATGGGTGGACATTTAGAAGCAGAGGCAGCAGCCGGAGCCTGACTCTCTGGGGCCCACAGCGCCTGTTCTCTGTGGCCTTTTGGTCCAGAGGCTGGGGGCTGGCAGAAGCAGAGAGGGATCTGAGCGCTCCCTGCATGGGAAATGCTTAGGAAAGTTTTGCTGAGTCCACATCATTTTAGTGGGACAGGATGCAGCCTGAAGGAGCTGGGAGGGGTGCAGAGGAGGGCCCAGAGGCAAGGTGAGGTTGCACTATGTTAGGTAAACAAAAGGAGGTTGTACCGATTCCTTAACCTAAACCCAGCACTTGGGAGCAGCTATGTCTGTTTGCCACTCAGTCCCTACACACACACTCCCAGCCATCCAACTCCTTTCTTAGAGAAGACCCATCCAGGAGCGTGGACCCGGGGTGCTGTGCTCTCAGACCTCTGGAGTGAGCTTGCATCGTGGGCAGGATGTCGCAGAGCCATTTTTGCTTTTACTCTCCTCCAGGCCCCGGCCAGGCACTGCATGAGGACAGTATATTGGCAGAGGGAAGCCAAGTGGAGTTTGAGTTTCTGTAAGGAAAGTACCTCTGCGGGTTATTGCTAGAATTATATTATTTCACAAACATTACATACTACCAAGCACAGGTCACAGGCTCTGAACCTAAGGAGGCAGGTTCTATGAAAGTCCAGAAACAAAATCTGCATGGAGGTAGTCATCTGTCTAGACAAGCAACAAAGCTCAACCTATGTTCATTTTCCAACAAATATTCAAACCCTGGCTACTGTCCACTCCAGCCCAAGAGCAAACTAAGTTTTAAAGGTCAGTATTTGCTAAGACACACAAACCCCCAAAATCCACTGCTGAACACACATTCATTGTTATGAGTATATCTTCCTAGTAACATGGGAAATTAGACCGTTCATACCTGAGGGGGGAATTTTTCTATCTTAGTTGGATCGCATATTTTAGCCTAACTCTCAGGGTAATGTTGGCTCCGAGCCTGTTGAACACCAACCATGTCATTATACAGAGTTAGGTTTAAAGGTTTTATTGAGACCTTTGCCTTGCGCCCTGTGCACACTCGGACTTACTTTCTTCTGTAGAGAGATGGCAGGGTTTAGCCATGGCTGTGTGTAGCTGACATAGGTGTGTGAATTTGTACCTAAATCCCTGCGTTTATATCAGAGACTGCAGCCACGTCATTAACCACCTTCGTTTCCCAGCCAGTTCATGCTGTTGTGGGTAAAGAGTTATATTTGGTTGTCTGAGGAAGGATGTTGAGATTTAGCGCAGAAGAGTATATTTTTTTCGTAAAGTGCCTAAAAGTCAGAATGGATGGGTTGACCCCGCTCCCCAGGAGAGGAGGTGCAGACTTGCGGTGGAGGGGCTGTGTGTGACCCTCCACCACTGGAAATTTGGGTGGGAATAGCAATAACTTTCTCAGCAGAGGCCTCGGGTCCTCCCCACTCCCGCATCTGTGCGCTCCTCTGCACGTGTATGCACACCCACTGTGTCAGAACACATCTTCAACCCCTTGTCTTCCGCTTGGCAGCTACCTTCCAGCCCTGCAGGTAGGTGTCGTCCTCCTTCCCCCACAGGCAAGGGCAACAAGAGAGAAATCCGGGCAGGGGCCTGGAGGACCCCTCAGAAAAAGGGTCGGGGAGAAGGTAAGCTGGAGAGACCCAGGAGTGCCACCTGCCAGAGGAATGGGTCCCAGCAGCCTCCCGACCATTGCTGGCTGCACAAGAGGGGCCCCAGAGCCCAGGGAAGGGCCCCTCCCTTGCTTGCCTTCCTCAGGGCCCCGGTGGCCGGCAGGGGGGACCCTCCCCATTCTCCCCCGTGGGGGTGGAAGGGCCAGGAGGGTTGGGGGAGGGCTGGGAGACGGATCACGAGCCTCAGAGCCGAGTAGTTGCAGCACAGCCAGTAAT
The DNA here is from genome assembly GCF_003031525.2 of Neophocaena asiaeorientalis asiaeorientalis. Classification (NCBI taxonomy): domain Eukaryota; kingdom Metazoa; phylum Chordata; class Mammalia; order Artiodactyla; family Phocoenidae; genus Neophocaena; species Neophocaena asiaeorientalis. The sequence goes on from NW_020185331.1 coordinate 3,832,126, forward strand.
TCAAACCATCCTGACCCTTCGGTGAACTCAAACCTGCTGACCTTGACAGCACCAGACAAGGGAGGCCTCACAGACCTCAACCTGCATGGAGGCCTTGCCTTCTCTCCCTCCCTTCCTTGGAGCCCGTATCCCAGCCTCCAGGTGGCTCCTCATTTGGCCATCCGAGCGAAATGTCAGCATCCCTCCCTCCCTGAGGTGCCCGCCGGCCTGCCTCAAAGCACCCTTTGTGCTCATCTCCGCTGGAGACAAGCGTGTGGACATCTCACGGGGGTCTTTCCAGGGCTGGGCTGAGGCTTCCTCCTTCAGACAGAGCTTTTACACCTTGCCCACCCGTCCTCCTCCTGCCCAGGCTTCATCTTTTTCAAGAGCTATAGTGTGTGTCTCTGTGTGTGTGTGTGTGTGTGTGTGTGTGTGTATGTGTGGTGTCCGGGTGCACACAAGGGCAGGGATAAAATGTGATCGAGACAGAGCAGACAAGGGGAGGGAAGAAAAGCAGGAGGAAAGCAGCCCCAGGAACCTGCATTAAAGTAAATGCAGTTTATGAAGTTTATGCTCTCCTCCTGGGGAGAGCTGGAGTCCATCCAACAGCCTCTTGGAGCCTGCCAGACAGCTCCCGAAACAGAAAGTGCAGGCAGGAGTGCGAGCAAGCTGGTGGCAGAGGGAGAGATGCACGGACACACACACACACACACACACACACACACACACACACACAATCTCTCTGTCTCTCCCTCTCTGTCACTGGCTCACACAAATCTCCCGAGGCCCCAACAGACTGCAAAGCCTGGGGTGGAGGGATGCACGGACAGACACAGACACACACACACACACACACACACACACACACACACACACACAGAGTCTCTCTGTCTCTGTCTCTCTCTCTCTGTCACTGGCTCACACAGATCTCCCGAGGCCCCAGCAGACTCTGCAAAGCCTGGGGTGGAGGGATGCAGATGAGTGTTTGGTAGAAGGGACCCTGGGAGCCTCCCTTCCCTCTTACCTCCCCACCCGCATCTCCATCTCCTTTGCAGTGTGGACCACTGGGGCAACCAGCTTGTGGAAGCTGCTCTGGGAAAAGAGCAGTGCAGGTGGTCTTGAGGTCTAGGAAGGAAAAGGGACCAGAATGTGGTCTCCCAAGAACCTGCCTTTTTCCTGATGCTGGGGATCCATTTTTGTCTGGCACCTTGGTCTAGACCAATCAGGTACCCCACAGCTACTGAAGACAGTCCTTCAGAAGAAATTTAAGGAGTCTCTTAAGGAAAAACAATCAGAGACAGTATTTTTTCTGGGAATTCAGAGGAACTAAATAGTTGACCAGGTTAGGATATGGGAGCTCTCAGACGGACTTACAAGCAAGGCGGAGTAACTGCCTTTCTAGACTCTTCCGCATGTGCCCCAGCACTTGGGTTTATGTGTGTGTTCACTAATAATATGTAAGTGGGCCAGAATCCTTGACTTCAGACAAAAGGAGAGTGTGAAGAAAGATGACTGGAAAGGGAAATATATAGCAAAGCCTTCTCTCTGCCCAGGCCAAGGTGGCAACATCCATCTCCTGCCCCGGTGCTTCCATGAAACGCCTGAGCTGGGGACGGGCAGTGGGGAGAAGCCTACCTCCCACCTTTTCCTGAGAACTCCGTGTCCCTATTCAGGTTCTTCCAGGAGCTGGGACAGAGCAGGAAAACAGAGGTAGAGTCATCTGAAGGCAGAGAGTCAAGCAGGAGAGGGTACAAGGGAAGGGGAAGGATGGCTGGAAATTGATTGTGGAGGATGCTCTGGGAAGCCAGGAGACACAAGGCATGGAGGGAGGCAGAAACTGCCCAGGGATGGCTTTTGCCTTTTCTCTCCTCTTTTCTCTCTTCCTCCCTCCTTCCTTCCCTCCCTCCCCCTCCTCATCCCTCCCCTCTTCCCTCCACACATCTTTATTGGTTCCAGTAATAGCGTTGATTTGCATGTCAGGCAAAGCTTTGCTACACACACAAAAAGAAAACCCCAGCCGTGGCGGTGTGGCAGTGTCAGCTCTCGCTGTTGTTCGACAGTGTAAAATTAAATTAATAAAGCCCCCAACACAGGAAAACATAACAGGAAATTAATGGCCTTTACTGTCGCTCTGATGCAGTCATTTGCAACCCTGCTTTCCGCACCAAAGACTTCATAAATGCAAGCAGTTTCTCTAAACAAGCATACTTAGAGCGGCCTGGTATGTAATTTTTCGCCTTGCTTGTGTCCTTTGAGCTAACAAAGGCCCCTTCCCTTCTGGCTCCAGAGAGGTTTCTAACTCGTTCTGGCCCCAGCTGGAGCCCGGCCCCAGGCAGAAGGCCGCAGCCCCTCCTGAGAGCCCAGACAGGGCTGAAGGAGGACTCAGGTCCCCCTCAGACAGACCCTCAGCCAGCCCTCCTTCCCTACCAGCGGCCAGTGCGCCCAGAGCCCCAGCCTCTGCCTGCAGGCCAGCAGGAAGGCTCAGTGTATGCTCTCAGCCAGGAAGGTTGATCACCCTGGGGAATTCACCCAAACCCACCCAATGCTCACCCCTCCCCTTCCTCTGTGCAGCGGTCCTCTCTCCCCACTACCTGTTTGCTCCCCTTCCGCCATCTGTCCCTTCTCGCCATTCTTCTACTTCTTCACGTAGGGGTCACAGCCACCACGCTGTCAGGATGTCAGCAGTAGGTGCCCATGACCCACTTTTCTACAGGTAACTGGGGGCTAACTTATTCAAAACGGGTATAGTGACAGTGTGGATATAATTCTCTGGGGTTCTAGGTCTGCCCCATATCTCCCTCTTCTCCCTCTGGTTGGTTAGAAAATATGAGGGCCCTAAATGATCATTCAGCCCATCTCTCTGTCCTTGGGCTGATTTCCCATAAACCATTTCAGAGAGCTGAGAGTCTGGTTTTGCTTCAGTGTGTAAACAGGTGGGATATTGAGAAAACTTACACTGACCTCTCTGGGGATCTTTGTGGGCCCAAGTTCCCACTGTGTTAGGATGTGTAAGAGGAGCAAAAACCAGGTTGTGGATCTCATGGAACTTACAGTCTATGAAGAGGTAAGACTGTCCCAAACCAGACAATAAGCTGTTAATTGAACGCTGAACCATGTGGCTGAGTGTTCAGTAGGAATCCAGGCAAGTGGCTAGAAGAGCAGGCAGGAGATGGGACTTGAAGCTGGAATTGGCTGAGATTTGGAGAGGCTGTCTCCAGGGCTATCTCACCTATGGAGGGAGGCCAGTGGCTGGGCTAAGACTGGTGACAAGAGAGTCAGATTCTTAAAGGTCATCTGGTTTTATCTGCCACTCACATGGAACTCTCCCCTCTAGCAGTTCTGTTTGACAGGTCACAGCCCCTGCCTGGACATAGGACATAGATGGACAGTTGTCATTGTTAGCAGTGCTGCCTTTATACTGAGTCAGTGTGGTGTTGAGGGAAGAGGATGGGACTTGGAATCCCGATGTCTGGATTGGGCTCCATCTCCTCTCCTTGCTTGCCTTGGGACCTTTGGCTGATTACATAATCTCTCCGAATCTGTTTCCTCATCTTTAAAATAAGATAACAACATTTGCCACATAGAGCGGTGGTAAAGATCTCCACGCAACAGCCCCTCTTTTCTCCCTCCCTCCCTCCCTTCCATTCATTCCACCTGATTTACTGAGCACCTAACACCGGGCTGAGCCCTGAGTGGATTTCAGTTTCTCACATGGTGTGGTCCCTATGCTTGTGGAAGGCCCTTCACCATCCTGGTTACCCATCTCTGAATTCATTCTTGACAGCTAAAGTCCTTCTTAAATGAACACTAAACTCTAGAGACAGTCTAGCCAAAGCCAAGTACAGTAGAACGCTTGCCATTCTCCACCTGGAGATTCTACATCCATAATGTAGCTTAAGATTACATTCGATTTTTTAGCAGCCGTGTCAGACTCAAACTCATATTGAGTTCGTGGTCAACTAAAACCTTGAGATCTTTTTCACATCAATTGCTATCAAGCCAGGTCTACCCCATTCTACACTTGTGTAATTGATTTTTTTTAAACCTAAACACAGGGCATTCCATTTATCCCTATTGAATTTCATCTTGTTGGTTTGGGCTCTTAATTCCACCCAATTAAGATCATAAGGATGTCTTCTATGTCATCATCCAAGTAGTTTTTTTTTCTTGTTTGTCCGACATCTCCTACTCATTTTTTAAATTTATTTTTATTTATTTTACTTTATTTTTTATTTTTAATATTTGGCTGCATCGGGTCTTAGTTGCAGCACGCAGGATCTTCTTAGTTGCATGGGGGATCTTTCATTTCCAAGCGCGGATCTCCGTTGCGGTGTGTGGGCTTCTCTCTAGTTGTGGCACACAGACTCCAGGGCACGTGGGCTCTGTAGTTGAGGCACACGGGCTCAGTAGTTGGGACCCGCGGGCTTAGTTGCCCTGCGGCATGAGGGATCTTAGTTCCCCGACTAGGGATCAAACCCATGTCCCCTGCATTGGAAGGTGGATTCTTTACCACCAGACCACCAGGGAAGTCCCCCAAGTGGTTTTTTTAAAGAGTTATTTTCCTTTAAAATAAAGGAAAGCCACATGGCCCACCAGTGGAGACATCCCTCCTGGGTGCTTTAGGGACCATTGAGCCCAACAGCCATCAGCCATTTCACTGTCCTTCCATCTTGTCCGTAAAGTTAGGAAGACTCTCTGTGAAATTCTCTGTTACCATTCACTATACCCACAGTGTTTCCTTAATCAATCAATTTTAAAAATCCAATATAAGTTGATGAGAAAATTAAATGTCTGCTATGGATAAAGCATAGCAGGGCTGATCTACAAAGGTAAATAGGAAGGACACAGTCCCTGACCTCAAGAAGCTTCTAATCTAGTAGGGAGATAGATGTGCATACCATTACACAAGCAGAATGTGATAGATCTATGATCAAGGTATAAAGTGCTATGATAAATGTAAAGAAGTGGGGGGCAGTTGCTTCCCATCAGGGCAATTGAGGAAGTCTTTGTAGGGATGGCATTTGATCTAAGCACTGATAACTAGTTAATGTGCTACCACTTATTCTTGGGGAGTACATGCAGACTCCACAGTATTACCATTTTCTTTTCTAATGCCCACAAATTAAGGGCATGATAATTTCTTCTAAAAGATTTCCAGACCCTAATATTAAATGTATTAGACTGTTGTTTGCATAAGCTTACCTTTCTCCCCTTTTCACGATGGCATTGGTTTTGTCACTGTGTTGCCCTTTCATTGTGACCACTCAAAGATTATCAACAAAAACTTTAGGATGCTATCTACCTCCCCCCAGCCACCACCCTGCCTCACCTGAGTTCTGATATATGAATTATCTGGGCCTGGGAGAGGTAACTCAATTGAAATGGTTAAGAGGTACCTGCCTGGCCTCCTCCTGACCTGGGCAACTCCTCCTGGTCCCATTTTGAAGATCCTTTTCTTTGATGGAGAAGACCACGTCAAGCCAGGGGTTGAGAAGTTCTGCCTTCTCTCTCAGCATTGCATCCTTTCCTGAGCACTGAGCTTAAGCTAGCCTTCCTTTTTGTTCTTTCTCCAGACATAGCTACCGAGGCCCTTTTTTGTTGTTTCAGCTTGTTCTGAGCTTTTGTCTTCCTGACAGGCTCCTGCTACTCTCATATCCATCCCTGGTTATGGTCCCCTCCTTCCATCTGTTGTGTGTGTCCTTTATAAGAGGAAAAAAAATAACTTTTGTCTGATAATAAGTGTAATGTATGCTCATTGTAAAAATATTTGGAGGATACAGTAAATTAAAAAAAAAATCACCCATAATCTCATCACCAAGAGAATTTTGGTGATGAGATTTAGAATTTTGGCATATTCTTTACAGTCTTTTTTTCCCCTGTGTATACATAATTAAATATATATATAATTTTTATCAAAATTGGAATTATACTGTATATACAGCTTGTGTCTCGCTTTTTTCACTTAACATTATATAGGACCATTTTCACATATCATTAATATTCTTTGAAAACATGATTTTTTAATGGCTGCATAATGTTCCACTGTTTCCTGTACATGTCCTTTTAAAATCCAGGCTCATCATATTTTAAAGCTTATTCATGTGCAACAACAATGATTTCCCTTAAAGACCCTCTCTTTCCACCCTTCCCCCACTCCCACTCCCACTCCCTTTACTTTGTCAGGTTGATTATTTGAGCTTGTAGCAGCAGAATTTCATTTTTAGAGCATCCTGTCCTCATGGAATTATATTCCCTTCTAGAATCTCTTGCCATGGGATCACACAACCATTCTTTCCCTCAACACATAGCAGTTTGCTTTTCTCAAGTCAGATTCTGTGCAATGCCCCCTCCTTTTGCTTCTGTCACCTCTAGACATGGGTGCTTTCTCCCCAGATCCCCAACAGTTCCCTTTTATCAGTTTTTTCTTTCTTGGTCAGAATTAAGCAGCCTGGGGTAGCGGAAAAGGGCACGAGTCTGAGAAACCTCTGTATCCTAATGATGACTAGCTGTGTGACATGGGGAAATTACTCAACCTTTCTGAGCATCTTTTTTCTTTTTAAATCTCTAAGAGGGAACGGATTAAATTATCTCCATGATACTTTCTAGCTATAAAATGTGATAACACTGAATCCAGAGTGGCAATGTCCTACACTGCTTCTTTTTCCTTCTAAAAGGTAAACTGCAAGGCAAGTAAAGAATGGATCAATCTTTGCTTTTGGAATTCTATGCAACATATCAGCCAACATTTTTTGCCACCTACTATGTGTCAGGCCCTGGGCTAAGTTTACATACATGAAAAAGATGGGTCCCTGCCTTTAAAATAGTCACAGTTTAGTGAAGAAAACAAACATTAAAAAATAACGACGTAGGAATTCCCTGGCGGTCCAGTGGTTAGGACCCTGTGCTCTCACAAGCCGCGCCATGTGGCCAAAAAAATAATGATAGTAATAACTACGATACATACTGATTCTAGACTTGGCTTTGCCACTTACTGGCTGGAATAAGTACTACGGGGCGAGTTACATAGCCTGTGTAGCCCTTGGTTTCTCCAGATTATGAGCTTAACTGCCCGAGGCATATTGTCTGGGTTTGCTTCTGAATGCTGCATCACGTGTTAGCTCTGTAACCTCAGGAAAGTTCCTGAACCTCTTCACTTCCATTTCTTCGCCTACAAAATAAATGGGGATATTAATAGGAGCTTCCTGCTTAAGTTCTGGTGAAAATTAAACGAGTCAATATATGTAAAATTCTTAGATGAGTGCCCAATATATAGTAAGCACTTAACGTGAGCTACTGTTACTGTAAGGATTGAATCAGTGGATTATGTTAGGCATAGTGTCTGGTACCGTTATAGGAGCTGGATCGATTTTAGTTATTATTATTTCTACAGCAGCGGTTTGGATAGATGTCTACTGGAACACAGAGAAAAGAGAAGTGAACACTGCTGAGGTAGGAGCTGGCAACCCTCTGGTGTTCATCTGAGGAAACTCAGTCCAGAAAAGCTCGAGGGACTAGGCCAAGGTCACATAGCACGTGAGGGACAAAACTAGGATTTCAACCCAGGAGATGATACTCCTAGTTCAGTGTCACATTAGGGCCACTAGTGTAGTTAGTGTCCCCAGAGGCACATGGGTGTAGATGGGCCCAGTAAGACTGAGGTCAGGCAGGCAGGTAGCCATGCCCCTGCCTTCCACCCTATCGTGAACTCATGGAGTGTTTAGAAGCAGGGCTTGGTCAGGTTTAGCAGGTTCTCCGGGGCTGGAAGGCTGGGCAGAAGCTGGTCTTGCTCAGAGCCAAAGCTTCGGGCCAGGTTTCCAAGGACTTCTTCATGCCCTCCTCTTGAGCGTGGCTTGGGGTGACTGGCCAGGGCAGTCCCACGGATCGTCTGGTATAAGGACAGGAGACCATGGGGAATGTCATCGCACCTCCTTGGACAGACAGTGTTTGCATCAGCTTCTTCCCAGCTCATGGCTCCCCTATTTCCTCCTCCCTCCTCCTTCTCCTGTCTCCTGCCCTTCTCTCCTCACCCCTCATGCTCCTTCCTTTTCCTTTCTCCTTCCCGCTCCCCTCTGCCCCCTCCCCTCCCCGTTTTGTTAATCCTCGCTCTTCTCCCGGTCCGGAAAGCAGCCCCATTCCTCAGCATCCCCGACCTCTCTCCGTTCTCAATCAGATAGGAGGCCAGGGTGGCAGCCCAGACCTCGCGGTCCTGCGCCACCGTGGGGGTGGGGCCGGAGCGGCACAGGCAGGCTGCCCTGAATGACAAGCGGGGATATTGATCGCATTCTGAACTCAGCCCAGCCGATAGAAGGTAATTAATGACTCCATTTGCCTCAGCACTGAGGAGAACAATTGAGTTTGAAACTGCAACAACTGGCAGCTGGGGAGACTGGGGGCGGCCTGGGAGTGAACCCCTCAGAGGAGGAAGGTGGCGTTAGAGGAGCTAAGACAGGGAGAGGGGGCAGAGGCCACTGGTCAGACTGGGATGCAGCAAAGAGCTCCCACCCGGATCAGCGCCCCGACCCCTCCTGCTCCCCGAAGCCCCCTAGAGGCTGAGGTCCATCACCTACTGTCCCCACTTCCTCCACACATTTCTCTTTTCTTCCTATATCACTTTTTCAGGTCATTTTTTGGTCTACAGGTGAAGTGAGACTGACTTTCCCTGGGATTGCTCCTTGTTAGCTGTGTGAAGCACTCACGTGTTTTTCACTCTCCCTCGGCTTGTTTCTTCTTTTGTAACATTGGATTAATGGTAGCTCTTCTGCAAGTGTTACGTGGGAATTAGAGATAATGTGTAATAAAGAACCTGGAGCCTGCCTAGTACATAGTTAGTGCTCAGTACATGACAGTGATGATGATCTTTGACAGGGAAGGCAATTTTGATAGAGTGGAGAGGGCTTTGGAGTCAGACGTTCCTGAGTTCAAATCCAGCCTTTGCCTACTTTCTAGTTGGATGATGTTGAACAAATAATTTTGCCTCTCATCTGAAAGATAAGAATGATAGTAAATACCTCATAAAAGTGAATGGATTTAATGAGTGTAGGTGGAAGCCCTAATATTGTCAGTTTCCCCATAGATTGGGTAGATGTGTGTATTTGGGCTTAGAAAACTGAAGTTAATATAGTTCTTTGCTATACTTGAAAGGAATTTCTCTCAAATGCCTAATTCCTACTTCTTGGGGTTTGGTGGGCAGCCCCTATTCATTCCACTTTGATTTTGATGAGCCTTGGTGCTTTCTGACCAAGGAAATGGCATTATTTCATTCTCTCTATTACCATCACCCCCACCTACCTTTTGGTCAGCACATGAGAATTTCTCTTGTCCCTTGTAGGGACTGCTTTGGAGACTCAGGTACAGTGTCAACACACAAGGAAGACGGAACACTTCTGTTTTGTCCCTTGTCTCTAGCCCTCATCCCTAATACGTGGTGTTCAGTGCCTGTCCCCCTCCCCAAGCTGCTGAGACCTCACCGGCCAGCCCTATTCATGACTGGCCAGCAAGAGGGCTCCGGCCTGGGGTCAGAGGCGTGGGAGGTAGGGCTCTGCTCCGGGGTGGCCCAGGAATGGATGGGGAGTGACAAGGTTAAGTGAATGAGGAAATCACATCTTTTTGTTGAGGAGTAAAAGCCGTTTTTATTAATGATTCTAGAAGTGGTATGTGCTTCCTGTACAAGGCCTGGATCATACAGAAAAACTTAGATGAGAAGAAAAGAATTTGCTCATGATCAGGGAGTAATCACTGTTACCCTGTGGGTGGCTCTCCTTCCAGCCAAGGTGATCTTTGGTTTTACAATTCTCTTCTTTTGCACGGAGATCAGGGCCCCACCGCTGGATCCCAGGCTCTGCACATGGGCTGGGCAGGCAGCTGCTGCTCCTCATTGGGGCTCAGGCCGCAACTGTCCACGGGCATCTTCCCTGTGCCAGGCTCCCTGGTAGATATGCCCGTGACCTAGCCACTTACCCTCATTTATGCTGCACTTCATTTACTCTGAGCCTCAGTTTCCTCACCAGTAAAAAGGGGATTATAATCCCTAGCTACCTTGAGAGTAGTTAAAAAGCCCAAATAACATAAGGTCTCTGAAAGCTTTTGTTAACTGTAAGCAAATATGCAGTGGTCAGAGGAGAAGACAATATGAACCTTTGGTCCCTTTGAGAGAATAATCTACGTCAAAGTTTTAACTCAGCAGTTTGTTTAATTTAATTAATGTATTTATATCTTGCTTCATTCCGAAAAGGACTTCGGGTAGCTCACTCTCCTTCAGAGATGCTACGGCTCATGCCATAGTGGACAAAGCACCTGAAATGGGCTCCAGTTCTGAGGGTCCTACCACTCAGTTGTGTGACCTTGGACTGGTCACCTCCCCTCCCCCACCTCACCACCCACCCTGCTAGTTTTCATTACCTTAAAATGAGGAGTTTGGACCAGGTGTCCCCTCATCATTCTCGGCAGTCTGGGCTCAGCCAGCTCAGGGGCCATAGGCGGTAGCCTCAGTGTAGGGAGGGTACAAAGTAGAAAAGGGGGGATGCTGGGAGGGATGCAGTGTCCTGGGTGGGGCCGAGTGGCCCTCAACTGGGTCCCCTGGGATTGGCACCCGGGCAGCAGAGTGAAATGATGTGGAGAGCAGGCTCTGGAGTCAAACAGACCTGAATTCAAATCCCAACTGTCATTTACCAGCTGCGTGGCCTTGGATAAGCTACTTAACCTCTCTTTGCCTCAGTTTCCTTATCTTTAAAATAGGTATCACAGCACCTACCTCACAGGGTTGTTGGGAGGGTTAAGTGGCATGCAACAAGCTCACGGTACTGTGAGCTGCTAATGGTTGGTGGCTGGGCAGGGGACAACAGAACAGGACCGAATCCTCCACATATGGGACCAACGAGCACAGGGTATCTTCCTTGCTCTGGGAAGTCTTACTAAACCTTCGCAGCCACATTTTCCAACCTCAATCTGAAAATGTGGCCTGAGAGTGGGAAAGAATATTGGAAATCAGAACTGCTCCAGAAAGTCCAGGACATGCGGCATCATACTCCAGCCCTCCTCTTGGAGCCCTGACAAGGTAGGGGCTGGTTTTCCCATCAAGGTGAAGGCTGAGGGCCTGCTCTGTCATTTAGGAAAGGCCTTCCCTGGAACCAAGAATGAGCAGACAGACCCACTTTATCCTACTCTTTGCGACCAGGGCCGTGGTGTGGTGAGTCCAACATAGGGGCCATCTCTGGGCCCAGTTCTCAAGCAGCCTTTGCCAACTGCCTTGGATGGCAGTTCTGCAGCTCCAAGGTTAAGTTTCACTCTTAACTGGCAACACGGTGTGCTCTGTCCTTGGGTGGAAGTACCACAGGTGGGCAGGAAGGTGTTGGTGAGAGTGGGAAGGGCCTCTGGGGACCAGAGTCAATGCTGTTGGAAGCTAACGAGCAGTGGGGCAGGTGAAGAAGGGGCATGAGTCTACCCAGGGGCCTGTCGTAGGTCTTCCCATATCCTCTGACAGCTAAGGATGTGTGGGACTTGCCTGACGTGTAACTGGGTATCCTGGGATGCTAAGCCAGCCAGGTGGCTGGTCCAGAGGCCTTCTGCCAGTAGTCTGGCTTTGAATGCCACCCGGGAGAGCCTCGTTCATTCATTCATTCATTCACTCATTCATCCATTGAGTATCAAGTCTGTGCCCAGCTCCATGCCTGGCACTGGACCTACAGAGATGCACCGGTCATGGTTCCTGCCCACAGGGAACTCCCAGCCTGGCTCCTTGGCACAAGGGGGTGGGTGCTATCTAATTACTTTCCTTGCTACTCACTCTGCAGCCCAGATCAGGAGTTGTTTCTGCCTCTTCCTCCATGTTAGCCCAGCTCTGCCAGAGAGCCCTTCAGTGCCTGGGCCTGGCAGTGTCTCATAGCCCAGCTCCATCCCTCTCCCTTGCTGCTACCGCTGAGACTCTACCTTGGGAAGCACCCGCCCCCCCCGCAGCCCTCTCTCTCCATCTCCTGAGTAGGTCCCTGCAAGTGGGTGGTACTGACAACAGCTTCGTTTTCTCTTCCTTTTCAATTCTCTTCTTCCATGTTCTTTTTTCTTTTTTGCTCTTCCTCTACTCTCTTCTTCTTTCCTCCTCCAACCTCTACCCTCCAATCCCACCCCCATCCAGGCCCCGGGCTACCGTCCTCACTGGATACACAGGCTTCCGGGAAAGCAGAACCAGCAGGGTTATTCCTGTAGCAAGGGCCCTCAGCCCAGCCTGTGCTTCCTGAGGCATCTGGTGTAGGAAGCTTCTTCCCTTTCTTCCTCTCTCCCTTTCTGCCCTGCCTCTGCCTCTGGGCTTCCTTCTTCCCTGAGCTTCTCCTCCTTTGACCTCTGAGCCCAGGCTTCTCCCGGCCTCCTTCCCTCACTCCCTTCCCACCCTTCCTCCTTGCCTTCACTCCTCCCTTCCTTCTCTAGCTGAGGGAAGGGCACCACCCTGGCCTCTGGGGAGAGCCTGGGAGAGCCTGTGGGCCCTCTGGCTGATTTGGGGGACACTGCCTCCCTGTCCCCCACCAGTAATGCCACTGCCGTCTCCCTGCCCCTGTGGCTGTCCTCCCTGTTCCCCAGAACTTTCTTTGTGCTCCTTCGCCATTCATCATGACTGCTGCCTTTCCTACCTCCCTATCACCTTCCTTCTCCTTTGAGGAGTTTCCTCAAGCCTCCTGCAGCCTCCCTTGGCGATTCTCTCCTGCTTGCATCAGACTAGTTTGCTTTTCTGCTCCTCTAGCACCTTCTGTCTCTTCCTTGCCCCACCCCCCTTCCCTCTCCTCTTCCTCCCTTTCCCCGGACCCTCGGCCACCTCTTCCAGTAGCAGCCATCCTTTTGCCTTTCCTTCCTCCCTCCCCCTTTCCATCTCTGCCTCTGTAACCTGTTTTATCACCAGGGCCTGAGTATACAAAAAATAAATAAATAAATAAAAAGGTCAGTGAGTGGAGGGAGCAGCAATAACCCCTAAAACAGTACTATCAGTGGAACATGATTGATCAATTGAATTCCATAGCGGCTGAAAAATGCGGGATTAAGTAGTGTATTATACGCACAATGAGTTGAGGCATGATGTTCATTTCAAGTTCATTTCGCCGGCCTCTGCCACCAGATCAGGCAATCAATAGGGGCAGCAGATATCATATATCACCTCTCTGCGGGCTGGGGAGAGAGCACCATAATCTCTCGCAAATTTAGAGTGACAGATTTGTCAAGATCTGAAGAGCCCCTGAATAAATGAAGGAAAAGAGACTCCTCCAGCCAGTGACCTGAGGACAAAGCTTCAGTTCAGCCCCTACACACACACACACACACACACGGGCTGGGCCAAGCCACACACAGGCATATACACAAATTTACACAGAGGCATAGTATGAGTCTCACCACACATACGCACACACCCATGCACATAACATGTGAGCCCATGTTCGCAGACAAATGCACTTTACTTGCCGGGACTCATTGGTGACACTGCAGTAACCACACACAAAGACACTTGCTGTCTCCCTCTGCTCTGACAGAAGTGCTTCCCAAAAAGGTAGGAGGACTCCAGCAAGAGAGAATTACACACAACAAAACATGCAAATAGCCCCAAGGGGTAGCATTAAGATGATGGTACATCCTTGAGAGAGAAGCAGGCACAGAAGAAACATGGGGGGACGTGGGCTCACACTCCCCATGCAGTCACGCACGTACACACGCACCTTTTCAGAAAGGTTCCTGGACTGTCACACATTCCCAGACGCTTCTCTATCTGGATGTTTATTCATGTAGAAATGCACATATACAGAAAATACACAAAAGGGAAAAATAAATATGTCACACCCTAACTCATATAGAGAGATGCACACACTGCCTCTAAGACAGAAAATCATTCCAGAAGCTTACACAGAAAAAAACACAACAACCAAGTTTTGTGGCCTTAGGAACATAGGGAACATAGAAATATCATCAAGGCTGTCCCTGTGTCTGTCTGTCCACCTCAGACATGATCCTGGTCTCCATTCTCTCTCTCTCTCTCTCTCTCTCCCCCTCTCTCCGTCACACACACACACACACACACACACACACACACACACACACACACACACACACACACCCTTTCTTTGCTCTCCCACCCCCTCCAGGATCGAGTGAAGACAGGAAGTCCCATTAGGAAAGCAGACCCCCTTGCTCCATCTGGGAGGCCAGCAAGAGAGGATGGCTGCAGGTTGAGGTTAATCAATACGTAATATTTTCTATGCTTTCCTGAATGATACTGTACGGTGTTACTGTATATAATGCAATATTGATTATATCATATCGTATAATCACCTATAAACTGATATATATAACAGTCCCAGAGGAACACCCTGGGGCCTACAGCATGGACTGGCCCCAGGCCCAAGGCTCCCCAGCTGGTCTTGGGCTAGGGAAGCCAAGGAGTGGCCAAGCTGTGGCTGGGAGGACCCAGCTTTGAGCCCGGGAAGTTGCAGGGTGTGGGGTCAGGGAGTGTAGGCACAGCAGGTACTTGGCCCGCTGTGGACTCTGAAAACCCCAGTGGACCGGGATAGAGGGCAGGTCCAGGGAGGGAAGGGTAGCAGAGTGGTGGGAGGCCTGGGGAGAGCAGTACACAGACAGGACTGGCCTACAGCCCCAGGGAGCAGGCACTTTGTGGCACCACCGTGGCTTTTCATACATGGGGCGAGTCTCAGCTTCCTGTAGAGACTGCAGGAGGAACCAGGCGGCCAAGGAGCTGGCCTCTGGCGGAGCCTCGCCAGAGTCCAGGTCAGGGACAAGCTGAGGAGGGTGGCCCGGGCACAGCAGCATCTACAGGGACCCCAGTCTTCAGTCTCTGCCCAAGTTGCATTTCATGACTCACGTGCCACTTGCTGTCTGCTCCAGTCTCAGGCCTGGCCCAACGCAAGCAGAGTGCCTCAGCTGGGCCCTGAGTCCCTCCTCCCTCAGTGGTGAAGTTAATTACTTCACCCAGTCTCCATGTTACACTCAGCCTCGGAGATTGGATGATTTTCCACTCTTGGAGTCAGTGGAACTGAAATTCATCTCAGAGCCGAGTTCAATTCTCCACAGGCTGGGTAATGCTGGCCCAAGACACCCAGCTCCTTCCCCAGGCCAATCCAGGCCAGGGGGGGGACAGAAGGGGCTCAGGGGAGACGTGCCCTGGGGAGATGGCCCCTGGGAATCCCTCTGGCTCCACCGCCTCTGCCTAGTCCTTCCCACGCCCCCGAGTTGTGACAGCTTCCCTTTCTCTTCCCAGGACATTCAGGGGCTCTGGCTCTCTCAGCCAGGTCTCTGAGGCATGGCCAGCCCCTGGGCCAGACCCTCCCAGCCTGAAAACTGGGGAAAAGGGGTCCCAGCAGGGGTGCAAAGCCCTGGGGGCCGAGCCAGGTGCCCGTCACCTTTGCCCACTGTGTGCCTCTGCTGACCTGCACTCATGCCCCGAGTGTCCCTGTGTCCTCCAGATGTGTCTGAGGGCTCAGTCCCCAATGGAGATTCCCAGAGTGGCGTGGACAGTTTGCGGAAGCACTTGCGAGCTGACACCTTCACCCAGCAGCAGCTAGAAGCTTTGGATCGGGTCTTTGAGCGTCCTTCCTACCCTGACGTCTTCCAGGCATCAGAGCACATCAAATCAGAGCAGGTGAGGAAGGAGCTTTCTGCTTGCAGAAGTGGAAAGGGACTGGGCAGAGCAAGGCCTCTGGAGGACGTGCACATGTGGGTCAGCCACACGCACACCCAGCGTCGTGTGTGCTGCCTTTGGGTGCGCTGTGTGAACACGCTCACGCAGGGACATTAGAGCAGAGCTAAGAAAATCGTCTTAGTATATGGTAGTTAGAAAGGGTGAGTTCTGGGCGTGAGTATGGCTGTAGGTAAATCTTAATCCCATTTCAGTTTCAGTTCTATCCTGTTTCCCTGTCTGTAGAATGAAGGGCTTGGACAGATGATCTGACAGGTCGTTTCCAGCCCTGCCATTCTGTGCTTCTGGCATAGAGCACTCAGGAACGTCCCTTGCCTAAATGCCCCTAGGGTCCTACAGAAAGTCTGAGTAAGCCTGGGGCGTCAGGAGGTGAGCCCGCTGTGCCTGCCTCCTGACAGCCTACCCCTCAGACCCAATACTTCCCACAGATGAAGAGCAACCCAGAACACACAGCATGGGATGCAGCCCACAACACACCAGCACATCACACAGCATAGAAACACATCTCCTAACTGCTCCCATTCACCTGTGTGCACGTGTTCACAGACCACCGCCACCCACCTGCTTGCTGCCCCCCCGCCACCCAGCCCACAGGACTCATAGCACAGCCCATCAGCCAGTAGGTGTGCACGCCCCACAGACCACCAGCTCAGCGCACTTCCACACCCGCCTCCACGCACACACCAGGACAGCCCCCTGTGCACACACTCCGACGCGTGAGCACACACCCATCCCCCCCCCACACACTAAAGCCCAGGCCAGGCCCACAGCCTCAGCACAGCACAGCCTGCCATGTGTGCACACTCGGGCACACACCCGCACGCACACGCACCAGCGCAACCACACAGACTGCACAGCGCGGTTCCACTCTAGGACTCCAACAGCTCCCAGCCATTCGCCTTTCTCCCCCGCCCGTCCTTTTATCCCGTAAGCTGTTTGTCTTCATAAAACAAAAATCAAAAGTCTTTTTAAGGTGCCCTGAGCCATAAACCAACAAAGGAGGAGCCGGCAGAGGCGGGCGGCTTGGTGCACCCTCCCCGAGTCCCCGGCTGTATTACAATGAATAACCTTTATTTACTTTCATTAGACTATTAAACACCAGCACAGTCATTTTTCCCCCTGAAACTCGGAGCAGGGCCCATAAAGCAAATCCGAAGCCTAATTGAGTTCATTTTAATTTCTCTCCGATCACAGCGAATTACTCTGGTGATAAATCAGGGGGCAGCTTCACCCCCAGTAGAAGGCCTAATTTGCAGCTAATTACAAAACTGATTTCTACAGGAAGATCAATACGAGAAGGAATTGGAAATGACGAGGCAATCCTGTCCAGCCAGGGAGGGGAGGGGGCCCTCTGGGGGGGCCAGGAAGCGGAAGGGAAAAAAAACGGACCCGAAAGAGCAGAAAATCAGTTTTAATTTAACGTAATATTAATCAGAGCAACTTTTCCTGCTTCGTGCGGGCTCCTGGTCAGCCCAGCTCTGGGGTCTGGCTTGGCGGTGGCTGCAATAAAAAGGCAATTACCCGAGTGTTTCAGGCAGGACACCCTTTCAGAGTCAATGACTGGCCCCCTCCCACCCTTCTGTTAGCCATGTGGACTCTCCCCCTCCCCAATTTCATACCCCAGTGCACAGGCAGAGAGCGAGGGGCCCGTGAGGCAGTCTTTATTTGTTTTTTAAAAAGGGGCTCCAGCACCCGGTCAGCCAGCCCAGCAGTGCCAGGCTCGAGGCCCCACTAGGCCCTTCCCCCAGCTACTGCCTCTGCCATCATGTCAGGGTTCGCCCCTCCTCCCCAAGATTCCCTACCCCTGGGGGACCTTAAAACACCGCTTGCCTCTCAGCAGGGGGATTCCCACTGCTAAACCCCGCCTTTGGGGCTTCTTAGACAAGAGATGCTACAGAGATGTAAAGGGTGCTGGGATACCCACCGAGAATGTACAGGCTGCACCTCAGCTTCCCAGAGTCAGGTCTGCCCCCACCCACACACAACTCTCCATCATCCATCGAGCCCGCCCCTCCCACACTCCCCGCCCTCTGCCTGGCCATCTCCTTCCACCCCATCTGGGAGGGCTCCCCGTTCCTCCTCCCCATCTGCACACCAAGCCCTCTCTCCGCATGTGTACGTCAATAGTGAGCTGTCTCTTTTCTCTCTCCTCCCAGGGGAACGAGTACTCCCTCCCAGCCCTGACCCCTGGGCTTGATGAAGTCAAGTCGAGTCTATCTGCATCCACCAACCCCGAGCTGGGCAGCAACGTGTCGGGCACGCAGACATACCCTGTTGTGACCGGTAAGGGGGCTTCCAGGAGGGTGGGACACTGCTTTCAGTGGGGGGCACCTCAACCCATGCCATCTGGGGCCCAGCGTGACAAGCGGGCTCCCTGCCATGATCTCTGTAGAGAGAGTAAGTCTCCAGAAACCAGGGTGCTTCCTGAACAGATGTGTGCAGATGTGGGAGGAAAAAAACGTGGTCAGGGTCTCTGTACGCTCCAGCCTGGAAATGTCAAAGCCAGGAAGGGCTAGGGCTGGTTCTTTCTGCCCATCCTGTTGCCTCTTCCGTTGCCTTTTTTCTTGCCTCCACCAAGGTGGCCGGAACTGTGAGCCTCTTGTTAGGATGTGTGCAGGAGAATGAGGGCAAATAGGCCGGGCTGGCAGGAGTGGAGCATGAGTGCCCAGTGTCGAGTCTCCACACTCCTGTGTCCCCGAGGCTCCTGGGGGACCTGCTTTCCTCTCCTCTGGGCAGCCTGGTGTGCCAAAGCTGTGGCTTTGGGCTTCAGAGCGTGGCATCTGGCCATGTGGTTATAGGTAAGCTCAATTATTTCAGCCTTTCTCCAGCTTCCCAGAGAAGTCACTAAGACCAAGGCTTGATTTCAAGGCCAGGCAGGGTCCGGCCTGTCCCTCAGTCAAAATGCGGGGGGAGGGGGCACCCAATCCAGGTGCTGGCATGGATGAGGGAGGAACAGCAGAGGCAGCTAGAGGGGAAGAAGGCCGAGGTGCAGTGCAGTGTAGAGCCCAGGTGATGAAGCTCCAGGCCACAGAGCTGAGGGCTGTGGAAGGCGGCTGGCACTACAGAAGGGTTTCCGGGCCAGGAAAGTGCCCAAGTGGGAGAGACACACATTGAGGTGTTATTAAAATTCACCTAATTATTCTGGAGACACTAAAGCCAATGTGCCATTTGTTCCTTGGGAGAAAGAATGATTGAGAAGGGTCTTGGTGGTGATTGAGAGACACTGAGGTGTTACCTGCCGACAAGGCGAGCGGAGGCGGCCTGGGGACCTGGCAGCAGCCAGCGTCACCAAAGACAGGGAGCGGGCATGGCCCCACTGGAGGACAGCGCACTGGTTCTGACTTGGAGCTGTTCTGAGCACGGCTCAGGTCTGAGATGGGCTGCGAGTGGCCACCTGGCCTCCACCTGGGGGGCTTGGGAGAGCCCTGTTGTTAGCTTTCCCAGATTCTCCCTAAGGGGTGTCCTGGTACAGCTGTTTCCGGCCTGGACAGAGTCGAGCTCTTTGGCTCAGCAATCAGAGGTTGAGTTCTGGAAGTGTCGGAGACCTAGATGGGCTTTTGGGAGTGACAACATAAGCTGGGTCAGGATACAGCCTATGATCAACTGGCCCTCGGCAAGAACCCTCCATAGCCCGGTTCGGAAGCTCTCTGAGCTGTGGGTATTCTGACCCAAGAAAGAGTGATGGTCCAGGCCAGGCCATGTTTCTCCTGATCTGCTGAGAGTCACACTGGTCACCTCCCAAAAGTGGCCCACCCTAGGCAACAGCAAAACAGAGCCCAGGAGACTCTTCTCTAACCCCAGCTGTGCTTCCCTGGGCCCAGGGCCACAGTCTAGAAGGCAGAGGCTTCCTGGGGTGGAGAGAAGGATCTTTGGGGTAGGGTTCCTGCAGCAGGAGAACTCAGGCTGGTGCAGGAAAGTGCCTCCACCTTGAGCATCCCCCGCCCGCCTCCCCCCCATGGCCCTGGAACAGTCCCAGCTCAGCCTGGGAACATCTCCGGCTGATCCATCTGGATCCAAGTGTGAGAAAAGTTCATTTCAGACCCAGCTTGACATTCCCAGGTGGCAAGTTAGCACTAACATCTCAATCTGTATGCGACATTTCAATCAAGCCAGGAGTAACAAAAGCAGAACCATTAACATTCGGAGCTGTTCACCAGTGGTAATGACAGGGAAACTTGCTCAGAAACTGGAAATTACCAAAAAGAGAGAAGTGTGT
>NW_020185331.1:3852088-3867603 GCF_003031525.2 Neophocaena asiaeorientalis asiaeorientalis
GGAGAAGTGGGGGAGGGGTAGGGGGAGGGGGGAGGGAATGATTTTTCTACACTTAGGCCAAGATCCAATGTTTGGATTAATGGTGCCATTACCCGAGAAAGGGCTACAGATTATGCTCATTCTTAAAATGTTTTCGCTGGCAATTAAATGGCTGCAGTTATTGATCTTTGTTGATTTTACGTCCTCCTAATTTGCATAATCTATTAAAGATGAATGATTCATGATGTGTTTATTATGGGGATGAACAGAATTTGCTGGAGGTACTGTCAAGGTGAGAAACAGGGCAGTGCCCAGAGACTTCATGGATCATATCAGGAATGGGTCCAGCACATTAGCCTTTGGGCCAGGAGTTTGCCGGTAGCGGTGAGCAGTGATGTAGAGAGCAGACCAGAGAGGTGGATTTCAGGTGAGATTTTCTAGAAAGATGTTGGCACCTAGAACTGGGCTCCAAGAATAGCTGGGATATGGGAGGGGCTTTTGGTGTATTTGTAAAAATTGCCCTCCAAGATTCTTTAAGAGCTTATTTGGTTGGAGAGTATGAAGGGCTTTGGTGGAGGAGGAAAAGGGGGGGCACTTTCCGGCAGGTGATTCTGGCCAGGTATGTGCTACAGGTGAGAGAGCAGGAGGGCATCCTGTGGTCACAGCCTGGCTTGAGTGTGCCAAGGTGTTCAAGGAGCCCTCTTCATCCCCCATATCCTAAACCCCCAGCTCATCTTCTTCCCCAGGGACAGGCAGCTGAGGCTGCAAACCTTTGGGAATGAGTCCTGAGGAAACCAGCCCAGGAAGCCCTAGCCCAACCTGAAGAGCCGACCTTATTGATATTCCTGCCACCTTCTGGCACTGGAGGCTGATTTCAAACTTCACCAGCCACTTGATACAGCTGTTCCACAAGGTCAGGACTGAGAGGAGAGAGGAGCCTGGACTATTGTGTAGAGGGGAGAGTGGGGCCCAGTGGGCCAGGACACAGCTAATCACTTTGCAGGCAAGGGTGGCTGCCAGAGGCCGGGGCTTGGCCCAAAAGCCTCCCCTCCCCACCTTCTCTCATGGAACCAAGGAGAGAGACTGATTTTTCTGAGTAGTGTTTGCAAGTTCTGCTGAGATTTTAATTTCACTGCATCACAACTCAGCAAGCTGCCAAGTCAAGCTGGTTATTTAAATTTATCACCCTTTCCCTTCCGCCGCTGGGCTGCTCTAGCTCAGCAGCATCTCTTCTCTCCAGACCACTGCTCTAGGCTGCTGGTCTGGAACAGAGCCGAGTCTCTCCTAAGTGATAAGGAAAAGGGGACCAACTAGATGAGAGAGTGGGTGGGGGGCACTCTGGCCCCAGGATGCCTCAGGTTGTCTGGCTGTGGCTGGTACCTTCTACCTCCTTCTTACCCTTCCAAAGGACCCCACAGTGGGCTGCCATCAACCCCTCAGTGGTCCCGCAGGCCTCTGGGTCAGGGCCTCTTCAGTGAGGACTCTGACTCCAACTGTGTGCTGGTGCCTTCAAGTCGCCTGTCACTGGTAGAAAAGAGCCCCCCTTCCCCATAGCCTCCTCACCTTGACTCCTCCCTTCCTGTGCCTGGCCAGCTCTGCAGCCATAGAGGGGACCTTGGCAGTGATGTTGATCTGGGAGAATAAGATGAATACTAGTTTCAGGAGTCCCAAAGTCACTTGGAGATGCTTCTGAGAATTCTGAGAGTCCCTTCACCTGGAGAAAATCCACCCTGATAATGAGAGCGGGTTCCCTGCCCTGGAGCCCAAATGGAACGAGACAGTGCTGGAGGAAGTCGGGGATGGTACAGCGGTTCTCCATGCTCACTCTAGAAGCCGAGGGATGCACCAGGCCCCAGAGCTGCTGCACCAAGTGAGCAGGCTTCACTGGCCTCTGGTGAGGCTCACTGCCGAGCACTGGGAGAGCTTTGTGCAAGTGTAGTCTTCGCCATCCTCATTTTAGTCCCGGAGGGGTTACAGAGGAATGAGATTGATATCTAGAAACAAGGCAGGCTAAACTCACCAAAACACAGCTGGATAAACATAACAATGAGAATTCTACCACACAACCAAACCTCACCATCTTGTGCAAGAAATAGAGGGAGACCCAAAGCCAGAGCAGACTGAGAGGCTGCTGGCATCACACTGGAGGCAGACCCTAACTGGGGGAGGCTGGGGTTGTAACACACCAGACAGAAAAGATGACCTTAGGCCCCAAAGAAGCAGGAAACTAGAAGTCAGCATTCCCCTGAGTAAGCCAGGGATGGAGCAGGACAACGCTATCTATGCATGGGAAACACACAAACTCATCCCAGGGGCTCAGGAAAGCAAGGGAGGGAAAATAACGTCTCCACGAGAAATGGAGACCCCCAAGCCTGACCCTGAGTCCAAATTTGTACCATGAGGATGTGGCAGGAACCCCCAGCTAAGAACTTACATAAAAACGTGGCTAGGATAGTAACCCACTTGGAAACCCCAGCAGGAACAAGGGCAAACCTTCCTTGCAGAGACATTCTACAATCCAGGGCACATGGGACTCCCACAGGAAAAAAAAAAAATCCATCACTAAAGATGAGCTCACTATAAAAAAGTACACACCTCATATGAATACAAACTGTCATGAGGGAGAGTTAGCAGAAGCAATATACAGGACAGTTAATACCCCTAAGAACTAGAGATAATAGAACAATCCAAAAACAACTATAGTGTAAGCATGTTTAACATTCTAAAAAAGATAAAAAAGAAGTATGTTTTGTGTTAATCACAGATCTTGATCCCACATCCCCTTCCCCACCACTGCTCAGCAAATTGTCAGATAATGGAGATCTTAAAGGGCAGAGAAGGCACCTATAGCACATTGTTTTGGGACTCGGAGGCGTGGAAAGAGAGGAGCCCCAGGCAGCCCCAAAAGTAGAGCCTCTCCCCTGCTTATCCAAGTTCCCAGACTGCTAAGTCTCAGCAGAGAGTCTTCCCTTTTCTTTGGAAAAATGTCTGAACATTGGAGCACTGTAACAGGGACAGTCCATTCCTCCCTCATGGGGGAAAAAAAAAAGCCTTGTCAGCTTCCCCATCCTGGTGGGGAGAAGGTGGTTTTATTCAAGAGCTTGGGAGAAACTTCTCTTGATGCCCGGAGACTGCAGCTCTGCCGGAATCTGTAGCTAAGATCCGGGAGGAGATGTGGATGCGTCCTAAGAGGGGAGTGCCCACGGTGGGGAGAGAGAGCAGGAGACGGGGGTCTCCTGGAAGTTGGCAAATTTGAGCAGAGGTGGAGGAGGCCAGTAAGGCAAAGTTCAAAGAAAAGCAGGGGCTGGCCCCCGGGGCCTAGAGAGAGTCGTATGGGCTCGGCTTCTGAGAAAGGGCTGCAGACTCTTAGAAGTTCAGACTCCTTACCCACATCTAGGATGGTTAGTGAAGTAGCCTTTTAGCAGACAGAGGTGTGGACCCTGGGAAACCCTCCTCCTCCTGCTCTAGGAGTCCTGAGGACTTCTAGGAAGTGCCTCTTTCCTGTAGTTAACAACCCCCTTCCAATGCACTGCATTTCCCTCCATAAAACAAACAGCTTAGCCCTTGGCCAGCCTCTTGGGGGAGGAGAGGGCAATAAAGGCTGAGAAATGTTTCTGAAGGAGGCTGGGAGTCTCCTAGCCTTGTCTGTCAGCTCAAAGCCCCTGATTAGCTGAGGAATTTAGGGCACAGACATCAGAGTTCCTCGCCAACCTTGAAAGGAGAGGGCTAGGGCAACTGGCAAGTCGGAGAGCCTGTCGCTGTGGAGGCCAAACCAAGCCAGAGGGCTTCTCCTCAGCCGAGAAGGCCCACTGGGAAGAGGCTAGCCTCCTCCAAACATCCCTGAGGCCTCCAGCCACATCCCCCAGGACCTCCAGCCCCCAGACCTCAGCTCTGATTTAATTATAGGGGCATTTCCATAGCAATGAGACATTGACAGATAATGTGGGTGCCCTGGGTCTGCAGCCTAGGGAGTCACTGGATCAGGGCTCTTTCCCTTCCTTCTTTATCCAGTCCACCCCTAGAGGGAAAAGATATTGCAAAGAAAAGACATTAATTTACTCTAGGACTGGGGGAGTCAGGTCAAATTTGAATAGAACAAAAGCTGTGCCACCACAATCTCCAGCCCCAATTCCACACCCATGTCTGTGCCCACCAGCCATCCCAGCAGTGACGGGCTTCCCTCCCCAGCAGGGTGCCTTGGGCAGAAGCACGTGAGGCTGCTAATGGAGCTACAGAGGGAAGGAGAGGCATGAGGAGCAGGAGGAAGGTATGAAGGGTACCCGGGCATCTTAGCAAAGATGTAGTTCTGTGGTCTTCTAAGCTGAGCTCAGCTTTGACCCATTACCTTGGGCCTTACCTCTTGACTCCTTCCTTCATTTCCTCCCTCTGTCCATGAGACCCAAAGGCTGAGCACGCCAAATGGACTGTGCTTGGCCCCCCACGGCATGGTCTCACTAATTCATTTAGAGATCAAGGAGAGAGGACAGTTTGAATTTGAATCAAAATATTTTTGAGAAATCAACGAGCTTTATTTCAAATGCATGTAGTAGCCAACTACAAAAAAGTGTTGCCTAGTAGAAAGCACTGGGCACTGTTTTCACGGATGGCTGGGTTATAGGGAAACTTTCTGCTGCTGTAGATATTTAGAGGTGCCTGGGGTGTCCCAAAGGAGAGTTCTCCAAAGGGGGGGTCCCCCAGTACTAAGCCTGTTTACTCCATTATTCGGCACTTTCTAAGAAGAAAAGGTTGGCTACGTAAAAGTGAAGTCAGCCAACCCAACCTTTTCTGGATGACCAGAAACCCTAAAGAGGGGTGTCCCAGTGAATGTTACAGGTATGTATTGGGACCAAGGGCTCAGAAATGTCCTGGTGGCCTCAGAGTCACCTAGGTAAGACCTAAAAGCCTGTTTCCCCCGAGAGCCAACCATCCGGAAGGTGACAGGTAGACAGACCTCCCACCCTCCTCAGGGTGATCAGAGTCCTTCCTTCCCCTGCTCAGGACAAACAAGCCAGCACTTTTTCAACCCTGAGCTTTGGGAGGCAAAAGCCCTGCCACTATTGTTACTTCAGAGAGGGCTTTGCATGCCTTCAGCCTGGAATGCTCCCCTCTCCTTCTCGGGGGCCCGCTGAGCTGGCGGGCAGGGTGGAGGAAATCCTGTGGCAGGCTCGGAAAGTAGCCTGATGCTCCGGCAGCTTAAGTGGCCGTTTTCCTTGGGATTAGGGTTTCACTTACACAGAGCGCCTGAAAAACGCTGCGCTTTCGGAAGGATTAGAGCTGACAATTCAGTGCTCTCAGAGAACAAAATAAAGCCGGAGAGGAACTGGGAGACCTGGAGTATCGGGAGACTGTGCAAACAGGCTTAACCTCTGCCCACCCAGCACGAGGGGCTCTGAGCCCATCAGTGAGCCTGGGCCCAGCCTCCAGAGTGCCAGCACCTGCCCAACTCCAGTCTTCCTCTGCCACTTTCTAGTGGAGCCAGAGAGGGTAGCCTGGGGAAGTGAACCACGGAGAGGGCTGGGATGTCTTCCTCTCTCTCCGAGCCTGTTTCCTTCTCTGTAAAATGAGAGGGAGTAGATGAGAGGATAGTCAAATTCCCTTTCAGCCCTGAGAATGTGATTCTCCCCAGCACTCCCTATCCTTATCCCACTCTCCTGAGGCTGCAGCTCCATCCATGGTCCAGCTGAGTTAGAAGGAGCGCCTCTTGTGGGGCCCTAGGCCAGCAGGCTACCGTGGCCCACGAAGGGCTGCGTGCTGGGAGAAGGGGTAGGAACAGCATGACTGGTTGTATCCAGTTGGTTGGCTGTCGAGGTGTAGACCTTACTGAGCCCACATAGATCTGGGCAGCATCCCTGCCTAGGACACACCGGGGACTAAAGGTCCAGCTGTGGGTGGGAAGTGAGATCGGCTGGGAGTGCAGCCGCCCTGAGCTGCAAGCACAGCCCCGTCTGCCGGAGCCCAGGGCAGGCCAGCCTCGGGATGCAGAGCTATGGGGCCAAGACAGAGCCTGGGGCTGGGGACCCTCATACAGGCACCTCTGCCCCCCCAGGAGAAAACTTCCGGAGAATTTGGAAACCCGGGAAATAAGGAATAAAATGAAATATGTGGAAAGCTCTTGCCCTCTCCTTTCAAAGCATCTTTTACAAATTTAAAGTTTGTTACTTTGATGTATTCTGTGTAACTTGGATTGGTCATAAAGGGATCATAATTGGTGTAGTACATGTAAATGTACAGTATATTTAGGCAGTAATTACAAATTTAATAACTGTATTCTTGGAAGTATTATAAATGTTTGTGTCAAATTCAGGCACAGACTGCCAACCTTGAAGCAATCTAATGTCTTCATTTTCACGACCTTATGAGAAGCAGACACAACTTGAGGTTAGGATAGTAAAACAAGAGTTATGTTTTTCGGCCTTAGGGTCCTCCATAGTGTCAAGTGGATAGCAAAAGTGCTCATTTTCAGAGAAAGATACTGAGGGAAAGCATCTCTAAACTGATTGAATATAACTTTTACTGTATAAATCTGTGTCTAATAAGTCTGTTGTCCGGCCATCACTGAACTAAAGCATCTCTGCTGCTTTGGCAGCTTCCTTTTTATTATTTCCTTGGTCTCCTGGATGCTGACATTTGCCTTACTTGAGATAAGCCTCCCTACCCATCACATGTTATTTGACTGTTCTTTGTATGATCCGGTTTATTGGTCCAATTCAAATAGTTTCAAACAAATCAGTGTCTTTCTTACACCAAAAAACAAAGTTTCTTTGGTCTTTTTTAAGCACTGTTTATTAATCTTTGTGTCATGAATACTTTTGAGAACATGATAAAAGCCATCTAGGTATTACATATATGTATCTGTAACATCACATGTATAGTTTTATATGGACTCCCTGAAGCACATCCATGACATCCTACAAGATCGGTGAACCCCAGTTTAAAAGCCTTGCTGTAGAAAATGGAAGAACCTGAAACATGCAAGAAACAAGAAGCAACAAGATGTTGTGTTATAGGAAGGATTTGCTTAGCATAATCCCAGGTTACTTTCCTGGACCGAATACCTATCTTCTGGGTCTACATTATTTGAGAATGTCATTCTAGAATCCATTCCCAAGTATACGGCTTGTTCTGTAGTCCAGGTCCTGTCATCTACTGGCTGTGAAATCTTGGATATAATACTTAACCCCTCCGAGTTTCAGTTTCTCATCCGTAAAATGGGGATTTAAAACAGAGCAACATCATAGGTTGATATGGGGATTAAGTGAGATAATATATGGAAAATATTTAGGACAGTGCCTAGCCTGATAGTAGGTGCTCAGTGAATGCTAGCTAGTCTAGGTGCAAGTAGAAACACAACTCTGCCCTTGGATCCTAAGACCTGAAAAAATAGCATAAATTATCCGGTGACTAAAATTTTCTTAATAAAGTCTTTCACTTTGCTTTTCTCTGTACTTGTAAAAGGAACTGCACTTAGATTCTCCGAAACAGTTGATTTGATCTGGCCCGTTTGGTAAGGAATGTCTGACAAAAGTGCACTGTCTGATTCAGATGTAGTGATTGCTGTAGAAATTGGCTTTAGAATCTTCAGGGACTTCTGCAGCTGAACTGAGAAGACATCCTCATCCAATACAGTACTTCTAACACTTCTGGGTGCTTTAGATTCTCAACTACTCCTGTTTCTTGAAGAGCCTCTTTGTTTTTCAGAAAACTCTCCAAAGAGATTGATACTCCACCCCATGGGATTTTACTACAGACTTTCAGTGTCAATATTTTATTCTTTGTGTCCTGTTTTTCTTGCCTCATCCTAATGACAGCAGTGACAATATGAGATTTTGCTTGTCAGATGACTTCTTTTTCCTTTTCTTTGGCTCTTTTGGGGAGTATCTGACTTCATGTTATCATTAAAAGACAGTGTGGTACAGACCTAGCTTCACACGTTGGCTCTGTCAGTTACTAGCTCTGTAGCCATAGGAAAGTCACGATGCCTCTCTGTGCCCCCATTTTCTCAACTTGAAAACAAGGAAGTGAGACTGATCATCTCGAAGGCTCTTCCATCTTTAAAACTTTGTAATCTTAGGAAACAATTATCCAACAGGAAATGCCCATCCTCTTGTAGTATGTGGGTTTTTATCCATGTGTAATTCTTGGTGCTGCTTTCATGTTCCTAGCATTGTCAGTGAGCAAAGCAAATGCTTTACTGCTTCCTATCGTCTGTCAGATGACATATTTCATAACTGATGTATTCTGATCTGAAGCTATTTTTCTCCTCTTTCTGCACTTTTACCTGTTTGCTTGAAGGAGGTGGCTGTGCTGTCATACAGTTTTAGAGTCTGTCTCTGCTCCTCTTGGTC
The DNA here is from genome assembly GCF_003031525.2 of Neophocaena asiaeorientalis asiaeorientalis. NCBI lineage: Eukaryota > Metazoa > Chordata > Mammalia > Artiodactyla > Phocoenidae > Neophocaena > Neophocaena asiaeorientalis. The sequence goes on from NW_020185331.1 coordinate 3,860,413, forward strand.
CACCCATCGGTAGTAATGCAACGCCCAGTACTCTGTCGATTCTTCCTTGCACAGATTCCATTACCCATTCATATTCACTCACTAAAAGAAGTTTGCTCGCAGAATGCTGCTGGGCAAATGGTATGACAGTCTTAGTAATTTGAAAACTTCCTGCAGTGTGTGCTTTCTATTATTGACAATGGTGTTCCAGAAGAATATATGGCTCTGGCAAGAGTTTGGTCAATGTGCTCCTGTTCTTCAGGTGTCACCTGTGTGCTGATGAAGCCATTGAGGGTGCTTTGTATGCAGTGGCTTATACCTTTGTTGGCTCAGGGGTCCTGAACGGGCACCTCTTGGTAGTGATGCTGTACTGATGTTACAGAATCCAGTGATACTGTAATGATGTTACAGAATCCACAGCAGCAGAATCACAGCCGTGTGCTTGCATGCTTTTTCCTCATCATACGTCTCTTCTCTCACACTTAAAAAAATGCTTGAATAGCACTTCCCAGATTCAGTTTTTAAAATAGAATTTGGAAATGTGTCTCTCAATCAACAGTTCTGTGTCTTTCAGCAGGCCAAAGTTTCTATCTGCTGGAAGTTGGACCATTTGCAAGAGAAAGATCCAGTGGAAATAAACACTGCAAAAGGGGTGCCTCCAGGTAGCTGGAAACACCTTTCTAGTCATCCCACATTTCCTCTTCTCTCCTGAAGCTAAGTAAGGGATTGTGTGACACAACCTTAGAGTACAAGGAATTTGTGTGTGAAAAGCTGAGGGAGCTATGCAGCTGAAAATCAGAATTCAGATGCATTTCAATTCCTGTTTATTGAGAAAGAAGCATCCTTCTCTTCCTGACTGCTTTGTGGACATTAGGATCACAAGACCAAGAATTGGATTTCTGTATTTTTCTATTCAAAACTTCTACATCCTCACTAACTCTCCTCTGTCTTAGGCCTTTTTTTTTTTTTAAATATATTTTATTTATTTATTTTTGGCCGCATTGGGTCTTTGTTGCTGTGCGCGGGCTTTCTCTAGTTGCAGCGAGCAGGGGCTACTCTTCGTTGCAGTGCGCGGGCCTCTCATTGCAGTGGCTTCTCTTGTTGCAGAGCACCGGCTCTAGGCGCGCAGGCTTCAGCAGTTGTAGCGTGTGGGCTCAGTAGTTGTGGCTCACGGGCTTTAGAGCACAGGCTTAGTAGTTGTGGCGCACAGGCTCAGTTTCTCCTTGGCATGTGGGATCTTCCCTGACCAGGGCTCGAACCTGTGTCCACTGCATTGGCAGGCAGATTCTTAACCACTGCGCCACCAGGGAAGGCCCTGTCTTAGGCCTTTTTTGACAACGAAATGCCATATTATTAATCTCTCTAGGAATTGATAGATGTTGCTGACTTGTCCACTTGAAGTCCTCTCCACTGAGAGATGGTCAGGAGGATTGTACATTTAGTTGACAATAGAAGTCAATGAAAGAAAACCCACACAGAGCAAACACAGATTCTCTCTGCTATCTCTCTGGGAGTTCAAAATGATCTCTTGTTTGACAGTTCTACCCTGTTGTTTGTTCTTGAGTTTTAAAATATAAGATATTAGCTATATTAATAAGTAGAGAGAAAATCATTCTGTTGCATGATAAAGCTGAGTCACATCCTGTGAGTCCCTCGCTTTCATCATCCTGTATAAATCTTTCATCATCTTATAAAAATTCACGATCCATTGTTCAAATTATTTGTAGAAAAAAAGCAGATTCAAACATTTACATTTTGCCCAGCTTTTACCTCTTCAAAGGACACCAACATATATGAAACAGAAAACAATACAACCCACCTGGAATTGGCTATTAAGTCCAATAGAGTGATAGAGAATTAGTCAATACGTTTTTATTGAGCATCTACCGTATTCTCAACTGTATTACAGAGCAGAAGACAGGGCCTGCCCTCCATTTGATTATGATCTGTTTGAGGAGGAAAACAACAGGGCTGATGTTTCATGAACTGTAGTGACGTGGTAAACCATGGAGCACAGACACTATAGAAGTTTAGAAGAGAGAAACTTCTCCGATGGGTAGAATAGTAGGGGTTTTAAGCCTTGAGCTTATAAGGGAAAGAAAGGGAAACTATAGCAAGAAGAAGAAAATGAGGTGGCAAAAGCAGAGATTTCACAGCATCCAAGCCAGTGAAAACAGTCACACTAAACCAGAAGGGGTGAGAATCAGAGCTGAGAAAACTGGGTGGGGAAGAGTACCTGGGAGGCTTTGAACGCCTGGCAGAGTGCAGACTGCCTGAGAGACACCCAAACTCTAGACTACAGAGAATCCATGATGGCTCTTAAAAGGGAAGTGATGTGATGAAAGCAGTGTTTCATGAGGGCTAGCCAAGCAGCCATGTGAGGCATAGACTGAAGGAGAAGAATGTGGAGGCAGGGAATACAAGCAAAAAAACTGTTGTGGCAGACCAAGGGCAGGTGCTTAGGCGCTGAGCTGTGGAGGTGGTGGAGGAAATGAAGGTGGGACAGAGGTAACAGATATTGCTAAGGAGAATTGACAACACCCAGCGACTGACTTCAAAGCTGGGCGTGCTATGTCAAGAACGACTCCAGAGGTTTTGGTCTGATGGTCTTCAAGTAGGTCAGTAGAACTGACTGAGGGGAAGGTGATCTCTTTTATTCCTGTCAGGGTTGAGGTGACAGTGGGACAGCTAATGAAAAGGTTCACAGGCAGCTGGGAATGCAAAAGCCTGAGCTGCATCCCTGTCTACTTAGGGAAGGATGAATCATTCAGATGTGTTAAGGTAGTGGTGAGGAAACTCACACGTTTCAGGAAAGTTGGAGGTGAGGTCGACTTTAAGGGGAGAGTGGCAAGGAGAGAGAGAAACGCTTTGGAATAGCCATCGGGAGGATGAGGTCTAGGGCAACTGATGAAAAGAAAGTGGGCCAGAGATGCCTAGTTCTTGCCTTCCTTCAGCCACACCTCTTCCCAGGGTTGGACAGAGGCACTAGAGTGGGAGAGTGGCACTGGCTGACGAGGAGTGTAAGGGAAATATGGAGAGGAGAAAGGGGACCCAGGACCCAGGAAAGGATGAAGTAGTCTCTAGGGCATGGAAGTATGGGAGAGGACAAATTTATTGTCATTAGAGATTGGAGCATGCTAAATTGCAAAGAAGGCGGTGACCGCTTCATGGCGATGGAGGGGGCAGGCAAGGAAGGGGGGCCGTTCAGGTACAGCTGTGTTCCAGAGATATCTGTGGACCATGGGTATCTCCCTAAGATTGGCTCGCTTTGCCTTCACTCCAGGATACTAGGAAAGCCCTTCCTCCCACTCTCCACACTCTAGCTAATAGACACCTCCAGGGACAGAAGTCTAGCAGCTAGTGGGGAGAGCAGGCTTTGCTCATTGGAACTTGATCTGATCCATTTGCACTGTTAGCTCAAAGCTCCTGATTTGCTTCAGGGATGGTTTTCTATCATTTAAATGCCATGAACACTGACAGCAAAATAGCCCACTGGCTGGTCCCCCACTCTTCACACCTGCCAGGCCCAGCACCTGCAGCTTCACTTGGAGAGGACAAGGAATACCCATCAGCTCCTGTACAAGTGCTGGTGGGGTGTCCTCCAAGCCTGAAGGAAAGATGGGGTGTTAAAGAGGGGAGAGGTGAGCAAGATGATAGAGGTCCATTTGGCTACTGGATAGACCACAGCTGAATATCTCGCTGGGAAGGAGGAGTAAAACCAGGTCATCTCCCTCCCTTCTCCATCTGGGTTTGGGCTACAAAGAGACACAAGCAAAGGCAAACACACATGCACAGAGAGACACACAAAGAGCTACACAGAGCAGAGGTGCATACACACAGCTGATCATAGGACATTTAGGTAAGCTTAGATACATGTAAGGGCACACCTGGACCTTCTCATTCAGGTGTGCCCCTACATGTCTGCACTCAGCGCTTTCTTTTCCATGGAGTACCCTTGTGTGAGCAGAGGCAGGCCCCTCTCTTCCAGGCCTCACCCCTTCCCCTTTGTGTTTTTCCAGGTCGTGACATGGCGAGCACCACTCTGCCTGGTTACCCCCCTCACGTGCCCCCCACTGGCCAGGGAAGCTACCCCACCTCCACCCTGGCAGGAATGGTGCCTGGTAGGTGACAATGCTGCAGCTGCCTGATTTAGTGGGAGTAGCTAAACTGTGGGTGAGCTGCTGAGTGGTCTGTAGTCTGAGACTGGGGCTGGGGGAGACCCAACATCTCCTCCCCTGCAAACCACTGCTGTTCTATCCCTCTCTCTCCCTAGAGGCTGCAGCCGGGGTCCCTCATCCTCCCTCATGAGTAATCCAGGGAGGGAACTTGCAGAAGTGCTTGCAGTAGTGTGTGCACCCTTCTGTACGTCCTGGCCCCTCCGCAGTGCCCACCTACCCCAGTCTGTGCCCAGGAGCACGCAGCCTCAGCTCCACACTCAGTGCCCCAGCCCACCCCCAGCCAGCTGACACTGCTTGGAAGAGTCTGCCCTGGTTTCCATGGAAACTTGGAGCCAAGAACCATTTCCAGGGGCATGTCTGTCACTCAGACAAAGCCACCCTGGTCCACACCAACCCACAGGGAAGACCAGTGTGGAGAGCCGACCCCACCCCAGGGAGAGAAGGGAGTTATTCCCTAAGGAAAGAGGAACAGAAGACAGACTGTGGCAGGAACCAGAGAGACTGGCTTCAGAGAGAGACAAGCTGGAGCACCTCCACATCTCCTGAGAGGAGCCCTGGGCCCTCATTGCTCCTGGGGGTTCTGACCCGTCCCCATCTGAGAGGAGCTGGGTTTGGGCTGTGTGGATCAGAGAGACAGAGGCCATATTTGGGGTCTGGTGACTGCAGCTGGAGGTTGTGCTCCCCCCAACCCCTCACCCCAGATTGGGAGCTGGGCTTGAAGCCAAAGAGAGTTGAAGTTCCTATTCACAGAAGCACCAAAAAACTCTTGTCTTAAAGAGGATGAGACTCACTGGGCCTGCTTCCTGTCCTGCTGGCTGCCCTCTGTGTGCCCCTTCCCTGAAGCTCAGCTCTCATGCGGGGGAGGATAGAGTAGGGTGACTGGCCCCATTCCTGGACTGTTCATTCAGGGACAGCCCCTGGGTAAGCAGAGGTGGATGTAGGGGGCTGGCCAAGAGGGAGATTGCTGCTGGGTGTTGTAGAATAGGGGATGAAGGGAGTTAGAGGAACTGGGTAAGGAGAGCTGCTGGTGTGGGTGAGGGTATCCCTGCCCAGATTTGGGGTAGGGCAAATGAAAGTGTTGGGTGTCAGGAGATTCTTCAGGGAAGGTTCCAGCAGTGAGCAGGTGGAGGCTGGAGGAGGTCTGGGAGAGGCGGGGGTGAGGGAGGGGGGAGTCTGCAAGGGGATGGGGATGAGGGGAGCCTCAGAGAGCTCATGGTGGCAAGGGGGGAGTCGTTAAACAGAATCTAGTGCTGATGAGGAAATTACACTTGTTTCATTAGCGATGGGGAAGGAGATAGCTCAGTTCCTCTTGGTCACAGTTGAGCTCAGAAGCTCATTATCCTGCTGCACGCATGCTTTCCCTCCTCGTCAATAAACAGGCTTTCCAGTGGCTGCATCCCCCACCCCCACCCCAGCTCCCTCTCCGAGAGGGGCCCCTTCTCCTCTACTTAACCCGCGGTTAGGGATCACTGTAAACAGTCTGGGGTCATCACACAGGAGAAAGGGCGAGGGGGAAACCCGGAGGCCTGGCCTTTCTCCCGCGAAGGGAGGGAAGCAGCTTCCGACGGCTCCCAGCCCACGGGGCCCTCCGCTCACCGCTTGAGAACCGGCGGGCAGTCCACCTGCCTCCCACCGCCTCCTTCCCCTGCTGCGTGGCCCACCTATCAAATCTCTAGAGGGAAAGGAGGGAGGGGGGTGTTTCCCAGCAGAGCCCCCACCCCTTGTACTGGCACCATGCTGAGATGCCATTCTCAGGACTTTCTGGGACAAAGTGTCCCGAGGGCTTGTCTTCGCCACCCTCCCCCGCTTCCACCCTATGGGGCTGTGGCTCCTAGAACCAGAGTTTCCACTAAAGAGAACCTGGCCCCCAACGCAGCGGCGTAGGCGCTCCTGGACCCGGAACAAACCCTTCCTGGGTGGCCCGGAGCGCCTCCGCGGGGGGAGCCACAGGCGGGCACCAACCTGCAGTTACCTCCACGCCGGTGTGCGAGGCGGGTCGGTGCTTTTGCGCGCACACGCATACACACACCCCATGGGCTCCCCCCATTTGGACCAGGTGGATTGTTCCGCCTCCACCCTGCCGTCCGCCCGCAGTGGGCATTACCCTGCCCGCTGCACCTGAACCTCGGAGAGACGGGGGAGGCCGCTGGCTGGGCACGTCGGGTCCGCTCTGGCGTTGCGTCGTGTCTGATTCCCACTCCCTCGCCCTCCCGCAGGGAGCGAGTTCTCCGGGAACCCGTACAGCCATCCCCAGTACACGGCCTACAACGAGGCTTGGAGATTCAGCAACCCCGCCTTACTAAGTGAGTACGCCACCTGGCTGGCCGGCGGCTCAGCGCTTCCGTCCGCCCGCCGGCCAGCTCGGCAGTGCTTCCGGACGCGGGTCCAACTCCCCGCGACCCGCCCTTTGGGTGCCCAGCCGGGCAGGCTCGTTAGCGCAGCACTGAGGCCCCGGGATCCCTAGAGGACGCCTGCGCCTCCCGCCCCTTCCTAACTCTCCCCTCCGCTCCCTTCCCCGTCGCTGGGAGGCTCTGCGCCGCCCCCACCCTCGGGCCCCCTGAAGGTCCGCAGTCGGGCGGCGGCCGACACCGATCGGGTCCCTCTCCCACCCGGTGAATGCAGCTCTCCTGGGGGCAACCAGCCCCGCAGCCCAGCCAATGCCTCCCTGCCCGGACCCTGCTAGACCCCAGCCCGGGGAGGTCTTTGCTTTGCTTTTCTTTCCTTTTTCGTTCTCCTGTTTGTCCTCTCACCCAGCCCATTCTTCTCCTGTGTTAACTTCCAGGTTCCCCTTATTATTATAGTGCCGCCCCCCGGGGCTCCGCCCCTGCCGCTGCTGCCGCTGCCTATGACCGCCACTAGTTACCGCGGAGACCACATCAAGCTTCAGGCCGACAGCTTTGGCCTCCACATCGTCCCCGTCTGACCGCCCACCCCGGAGGGAGGGAGGATCGACGCGACAAGAAGCCTCCCGGCCACCGCCCCAGACCCACCCCATCCCAGGACCCCTACAGCCCTTCACTTCACCCCGTCGAAG
>NW_020185331.1:3867624-3876985 GCF_003031525.2 Neophocaena asiaeorientalis asiaeorientalis
GAGGGTCCGACCCAGCTCATCCCCGCCTCGCCCGAGCCGACCCGGGAGCCGACCAGCCACACCGCCGGACTCTGGCCGGGCCCGGCGCTGCGCGGGGGACACGTTTCTGTGACACACAATCAGCGCGGACTGCAGCGCGGCCCAGCCCCGAGCAGCCCGCCTCGGACGCTCCGGCGCCGGGAGGCTTCGCTGGGCAAAGGAAATTAAGAACAAAACGATGTTCTGCAGAAGGGGGAAGAGCCTCCTGCCAAGTCCTCGGGAAAAAGTCCGCACCCCGGCGCCAACCGGACTGCCCCCACCTGTGCCCTGCCCAGAAGGTGGAATGGAATGGGGGCGTGAGGGCCGGGCTCTAGGGACGGGGACGGGGATGGGGGGGGGCGCTGGGTTGTCAAGGTGTTTCCAAGGTTGTGACCCAAGGCACGCAGGCCTCAGCAGCCCGCACCCACGGAGCCCGACTCTTGGCTCTTCCTTACTCCACCTGAATTGCCCAGTTCCCCAGGGCCCAGGCATCTCCTACTAGTGACCAGACTCAGCCCCTCCTTGCCCCTACCTCAGCGTCTCTTCCATCTGCCGACCTCGCACTTCCCCCTCCTGCCCATCCTTTTCCCAGACCCCGATGCTCTGCATCTCTCCTCCCTAACTCGCTGCCTCGCCGGAGGCTCTTCCGTGCCTGCCTCAGGAGCAGTTAACGCAGGCCGCGGCACTGGTCTTCCCCGAGCGGTTGCTTGATGCCCCCCCACTCCCCCGACACAGACTCTCAATCTGCAGGTGGTGGGAGCAGGGTCTGAGCTGGCGTATGAGCTGCGCGGGGTGGGAGGTGGGGGGCTGCCCACTCCACCCCCTCCCACCCACCTCCAGCCTCCTCCTCTGGCAGGAAATGAACAGGGCCGCAAAAAGTCTACATTTATTTAATATGATGGTCTTTGCAAAAGAGGAAAACAAAAACGAAAACCCAACAGGCTGCTGCTTCGTAGAAAGACGGTGTGTGTCGTGTGAAGGCGAACCCCTGTGTATATAACCCCACCCCGTCCAGTCCACCCCGCCCCGCCGGGTAGAGTCCCAGTTGCCCGCCCGTCCTGCCTGTAGATACGCCCCGCTGTCTGTGCTGTGAGAGTCGCCGCTCGCTGGGGGGGAGGGGGGGACACGGCTACACGCCCACTAAAGCACAGCACGTCCTGGGGGAGGGGTTTTTTTTCTGTTACAAAAAATTATGAAAGAAAAGAAATCTCTATGCAAAATGACGAACATGGTCCTGTGGACTCCTCTCGCCTGTTTTGTTGGCTATTTCTCTGTAATTCCCTGTTTTCCGCTCTCTCCTCTGCATCTCTCCCCTCTCCATCTCTCTTCTCTGCTTCTCTCCCCCTGACTCTGTCTCTCTCAGTCTTCGTCTCTCTTGTCTCTCTCCCTCCCTCGGCCTCTCTCCCCAGTCCTGCCCTGGCTGACTTGCCCCCTGAGACTAGATCAGAGGTGGCAGCTCCAGCCCCCAGGCTTGCCCTTCGAGGCCGTGCCCCGCGCGCCCTGGGGCGCCGGCGGCCAGGCCGCCCTGCCCCGTAGTTGCTCTCTCGGTAGCGGCGATGCGCCCTGCATGTCTCCTCACCCGTGGATCGTGACGACTCGAAATAACAGAAACAAAGTCAATAAAAGTGAATAAATAAATAAATAAAAATCCTTGAACAAATCCGAAAAGGCTTGGAGTCCTCGCCCAGATCTCTCTTCCCTTGGAGGCTTTTTTTTTTGAAAAGGAAAACGAGAGAAGAGAATAGTGAAGGGATGTGCCGGTGCCCAGCCAGGCTCCAGTGGCCCGAGCCGGGCAGCGAGGGAGCCGAGGTTCAAACTCCGAGGCCCATCCCATTCCAGTCCCTGTGGGGCTGGCGCGACAGGGGACCCAGACCCAGGACCCAGCCGAACCCTCGAAAGATCCCCTGATGGCTCTGGTCTCCTTGGCCACTTTCAGCGCGTCGGTTCGTTTTGATTCTTTTCCTTTTTTTTTTTTGCACATAACAAATAATAATAATAATAAAATTTTGTATGTCACTCCCCATGGCTCCAGGTTTGTCTCTACCTGTCTCTGGGACAGGCCTTCCCTCACACTGGTCGATCTCAAATAAACCCTCAATAATCCTCCCAAGGGCACTTCCATTGCGACCACCCTGCCACCCCTTTGCTGAGACCCTCCTCCCATCCCTTTGCGGACCCTCTCATCGGCAGCCGAAAGCCGGCAATGGCCCAGACGAGTCTGCCTCCCCCCCGACCCCCTCTTCGGGGCGAGGAGTTTTCGCTTTGCAAAACTTGAGACTACCTTCGAGTGAGTGATTTGGTCTCCCTACCTCTCCAACCACACCCAAACTTAGGGTGCAGGCTCTCAGAATGCGACGTCGGAGGTCCTCTCCGCATGGGTGGGGGGTTGTCTGCTGTCCTGTCTCCTTCCTCCGTGCCTCAATTTTTATCCCCCAGGCCGCACAGATACCACAGACGCTTGCCACCAGTTTCCTCGCTGCTCATTTATTTCCGGGCCGGGACAGCGTCCAGCCCCGCAGAGACCGGGGAAGAACCAGAGGGCTCAAGTGACCTCGCGCACCCCCTGATTCTGGTGGAGTCCCGGCCTGGGCGAGCAGCTGCTAGGATTGGTGCAGTCCGGGTGTATCTTGAGGGCATACAGGTGCCTATATTGTGGGTCGGTTGGTTGGTCGCTGGCTCCCATTTCTGTTGGTCTGCGTGGGTCTACATGTCCCTGTGTGAGTCTGAGGGTGGGGAAGTGGGAGAACTGTTGGTTTTCTCAGACACCCTTACTGTTCTTGTGCCCGGGTGTCCAGTGAAGGATGAGTGTCTGTCCCTGGGTCTCTCTGTTCCTGTTTGGGGGAGAAATGGAGTGATTGTCCAGGCTGCTTCTGAGATACTTGGAAGGGGTTTGCTCTCCATCCCTTCAGCAACCTCCCAGTTCCAGCCCTCCCACAAAGGCCACGGCCTCCACCTGTTCTCCGCCCTAAGATACTTTCCTTCTCTGCCCCTGGGAAACCTTCCCAGCTCAGCTTCCATCTCTGTCTCCTCCCACTCGAAAGCCTCTTGAAGCTCTGAGCTGCCAGGGGTGGCTGGGCAGCTGCAAGCAGAGCCTAGAGGCAGACCTGGGAATGACCTTTCCCATTGGCTGCGGGCAGTGTCTCCCAGGCACCTCCTTTCCATCATGATTCCAACAGGCCTGTCTTTCCCCAAGCCTATTTGCCCAGCCTACTCACATCATGACACTGTGGGACCCCCAACAAATCAGCAAGCCCTTAATCAAGTCCATCCCCTTCCTTCTCCCTCCCCACTTGTGTCTCTTCCCTATTCCCATCTTAGCAAATGACAGTCCCACCTTCCATCCTGCCCAGTGCTGCTCCTTTTAATCACCAGGCTCTTAGAAGAGTGGTCTTCAAACTTTGATCATACACCCTGTCAGTAAAAAGAAGTCAGTGTGTACTTGCAATGTAAGTATAGTTACTTGTTTACAAATTCCATAAATGTACTACTAGACCAACATACTATGAATCTTATAAGACATAAAATAGAAAAAGGATGAGATTGGAATACATAGAAATTCCAGTGTTCTCTTCTCATGCATAAATAATCTTGTTCCCCCTGAAAGATGTGCACCCCACTTCAGAGAGCCTGCTCAGAACCCGTGGAAATCCAGTATGGCAGAACTCCTGATTATTGCCTGGTGCTCAGCGAGTGAATCCCTGGAGGTCCTCAGGGCACTGGGTTGGCCCAGTCAATGCTGTGCTCAACACGTAAAGCAGGCTATCTGGCCCCCACTGCCCGGCTTTGCCTCCAGGTGCCCCCAGAATGGGAGCCCTGGCCTGCTCAAATCATCAGTTTGGGAGCCAGGGCCTCTTACCTGGGTCCCACCAGAACTTCTTACCTTCTATTCTATTTCTGGTCTCCTTCATACCAAATTGGACAGCGAGGATCCGCTGTTAACAGTAACCACCACTGCCCAGCTTTCATGCTGTGTCGCTCCTAGGGTGCTGATTTCTGCTTGGAATCAGCCTGAGGGCCCCCAAAACATGTTCTACAATCTTTGACCAGTTGCCTGTTCTAACTGCAGTCCCATTTACCCATCCCAAACACAAACAGGGCCTATTCTCCAGCCTCGTTGTTCCTCAGAACTCACCTAATTCTGACTCTGCTAGCCCTGTCCCCCAACCCTACTCCCACAGAGTTCCCAGCTGAGGGTCACCAAGTATGACAGTTAGAAACTGTCCTGGGTTGAGGGAACGGCAGGAGCAAAGACATGGAGGCATGGAAATATACCAGACAAAATGTGGCTGGAAGGCTTCCCTGGTGGCGCAGTGGTTGAAAGCCCGCCTGCCAATGTAGGGGACACGGGTTCGTGCCCCGGTCCGGGAAGATCCCGCATTCTGCGGAGCGGCTGGACCCGTGAGCCATGGCCGCTGAGCCTGCGCGTCCGGAGCCTGTGCTCCGCAACGGGAGAGGCCACAACAGTAAGAGGCCCGCATACCGCAAAAGAAAAAAACAAATGTGACTGAAGTATAAGCTGCCTGGTGAAAGACAGAGGGGGTTGGGAGAGGTGACAGGAGATGAAGCTTAAAGGTAGTTGAGAGCCAGGACACTAGAAATGTCCAAATGGTATCCATCACTTGACAGCTACTTTAAGGAAGCTGCCCCACTCACATCCCTTCCTGCCCATGTATCCACCAATAACTCTGTTACTAGAATTGGACTCATGCACAAATCCAAGCTAAGCCAATTAGTCCCCCTCTCTCAGGACACAGAACTAGGAAGTACAGAGAGAAAGAGGCCATTTACCATGAAAGTCAAAGCCCAACGGAGGCCCTGAGGGGATTCCCCGGTCTTCTTCATCTCAGTCAAGGACAACTCTATTCTACCAGTCACTCAAGCCAAAACCCCAAATCTTCCCTGACTCCTCCTGTCTCTCCCATCACATATCTGATCCACCAGCAAAACCAGACAGTTCTACCTTTAAAAGATCCAGAATTTGACCACTTCTGGTGATCTGCACTCTACCATCCCAGTTCAAGCCAGTAAAATCCTTCACCTCGATTTGCAAAAAAAGTTCTAATTGGCCTTCCTGTTTCCATCTTTGCCCCACCTACCCCAGCCAACTCTCTCCCCATCAGCGGAGTGATTCTCCAAAATGTAAAGTAAAGCATGTTCCTCCTCTGCTCAGAGCCCCCCAGAGGCTCCCTTTCTCCATCATAGTCAGAATGCTAAAACTGATCTATAAGGTCCTACGTGTTCTGAGTGTCCCCTGTCGCCCCACCTCCACCCCTACAACGCCCCCCCCAGCTCACTGTGCTCTGAGCCTGTTGCCCTCTGTGCCGCGCTTCGCCTACACCAAGCATGAGCCTTCTCAAGACGTTTGCTTTTTTTTTTTTTTTTTGGCCACGCCACGTGACATGTGGGATCTTAGTTCCTTGACCAGGGAACAAACCCGTGCCCCCTGCAGAGGAAGCGCGGAGTTCCAACCACTGGACCACCGGGGAATTCTCAAGACATTTGCTCTTTTTTTTTTTTGAGGGTTTTGGTTTTTTAAAATTTATTTGGTTGCTCCGGCTCCTTAGTTGTGGCATGCGAACTCTTAGTTGCAGCATGCATATGGGATCTAGTTCCCTGACCAGGGACTGAACCCGGGCCCCCCTGCATTGGGAGCGTGGAGTCTTAACCACCGCACCACCAGGGAAGTCCCAAGACATTTGCTCTTTTTTTTTTTTAAGAAAGAGCATCCAATATTTTTATTTTTTTAATAAATTATTTTATTTATTTTTGGCTGCGTTGGGTCTTCGTTGCTGTGCGTGGGCTTTCTCTACTTGTGGCGAGCAGGGGCTACTCTTCATCGTGGTGCGTGGGCTTCTCGTTGCAGTGGCTTCTCTTGTTGCGCAGCATGGGCTCTAGGCGCATGGGCTTCAGTAGCTGTGGTGTGTGGGCTCAGTAGCTGTGGTGCACGGGCTTGGTTGCTCTGCAGCATGTGGGATCTTCCTGGACCAGGGCTCGAACACGTGTCCCCTGCATTGGCAGGCGGATTCTTAACAACTACACCACCAGGGATGCCCAAGACATTTGCTCTTGATGTGCCTTTTCCCCCTAGCTGCCCCATGACTGGCTCCCCCACTTCCTTAAGATCTCCTCACCCCCCCCTTCCATTTGAAACTGTCCCTCCCCCATCCTGTGTAGTTCTTATGGGACTGTCAATCAGAATGCCCCATCAGCTCCTGACCATAGATGTGGGCCTGAGACCTATGTCTGGCCAATGGGGACCCCATATCCCGGTTCAAAGCACATAGATTTCAAGTTATGAAGAGTCCTCTTAGAAGGCTTTTTACTGGGGACTGGAAGAGAGAGGGCCTCTTCTTCCTTTGGTCTGTGAGCTGCAACGATAGGGCTTTGGACCCCTAGGGACAGCTTCCCACCATGTGGAGAGTCCCTGCCTGAGAGCTCAGTGCAGTCACATTCAGAGTCAAGCAGGGACACGCAGAGCTGAGAGGGAGACAGAAGGAGAGCTCTGGCGATATCATTCGAGCCTCTGGAGCCAGCTAGGCCTAAAGCAAGACCACTTTGGGACTTCCAGGGTTGTAAGCCAGTACCTTCTCCTTTTTTTTCACTTAAGCAAATGTGTTGAGTGTCTACCAATTGTAACCCAAAAGTTCTGACTTAAACAGTTCTGGGGGACATGGATGCCCTCTTAAGAATTTTAATTTTTTTCTATGGGCAAGGAGAGTCATGGAAAGTTTTTGAGCAAGAGAGAGTGGCGTAATAGACCCGCATTTCTGGAGGAGCTCTCTGTCTGCAATGTGAGGAGTGGGGTGCAAGGAGAGACAGTGGGTATGGGGAGACCTGTACGAGCCCACTACAATGGTCCAGGCAAGAGCTGATGGGGCCCATGCTAAGGATTAGCTCAGGGAGGACACTGACTTGGAGACACAACAAGGTTAGAATTTTAAGTAAAAGAAGAAAAGTACAGAACAGTGGACACACTGTGTGAGAAAGAGGGAAAATAAGGATTTTATCACATTTGCTTATATATACATAAACATTGAAAAGATTAATAATCTAATAAAAAATTGTTATCTCTGAACAGGGAACATTGTGGATGGGGACTAGGCAAGGGTGAGATTTCTGTGAGTACACTTTCTTAATGTAGTTTTGAGCTTAAAAAATTTAAATTAAAAAAAAAGTAAAGAGACAACCAGCTCCTTGACACAGATAAGCATAATTGTTTGATGAATAAGCTAGATTTTGCTTTTTTTGTTGCATGACTGAGGGAAAGACCATTGGCTTTGGTGAATAGGGGCCACCTGGTGACCAGAAAGCTAGTGCTTTCCGAAGGTGGAGGGAGAGCTGCAGGGGGAGGGGTGGCTGAGAACTGGGGAAGTAGACGGAGGCAGAGTGTAAACAATTCTTTAGAAAAGTTTGGAAGGGAAGGGAACACAAGAAGGGTCAGGAGATGCTGCAGTCAGTGAGATCAAGGGAGGGTCCTTTCAGGCTAAGGCTATGTGCGCAGGCCTGCGGCTGAGCAGAGGGTGGAGACTGGGCGGGGGGAAGAGGGGTTGTTCAGAGATGGACCGAGGGGCTTATGGAAAGAGGCCTGAAAGAATGGGGTGGAGGCATAGGGGTGAGGGATGGGGAGAAGCTGAGAATTCTGCGGGGAGAGGCAGATCATGAGGGGTTAGGAGCTCCTATCGCTGCTCAGAGAGAGTGCAGGAGACCCAGTTGCTATCTGCTGAGATAGGGCCAGAGACAGTTGCTATCTGCTGGGCCCTGCCTTGTGGAGGGTAAAGAGTTTTGGAAGAATCTTTCTGGGAGATTTAGAAGGTAGTCTGTCAGGACAGAAGGAGCACTTTGCCAGGCTGCAGCAGGGAGAGCACACATGGGTGGTAGACCCTTGCCTTGATCCAGGGCTCCCCTTACCCTGGCTGGCTCCATCTCTCAGGACTCAGGGTTCAGGGCCCGAGATTACACTGCTCTCCCCTCTCCCATCCCGCTCCTCCATGTGGCCTCCCTACTTGATTGAACCCCAGCAGCACCTTGGGCCCATTCCCATGGTCTGATCTTTGTGACTGTCCATCCCCAAGTGCCCAGGCTCAGCCTCAATTTCCTGGTAGGAGAGGCCTGTAGAAGAGCCACCCCCTCCCTAAGGAATTCTCAGCCCCCGGGTGCAACCTAGAAGCAGAGCAAAAAAGCATGTGTGTATGGAGGCATCTCCAAGCCGAAAGCAGAAGGGACCCAGAAGTTGGCTCACAAGATCACTGTGTGACCTTCAACAAGCCCCTCCCTCTATCCATGCCTCAGTTTCCTCGTGTGTAAAACCAGATGGTGTGTAAAACCAGCCTCTAGGACTCCTTCCCACTTTGACATTCTAAGCTTCTACAGTGGTATATGGTAGGTGGCCTGGCAATCTCTGTGGCCCAGAGAAGTTCAAGAAAGCTCTGTGGAAGTGGGGTGGATACATTCAGATGGGGAAGGGGATGGGGGACTTTTTAAGCTAGAAAAGGGGGCATGGATTTATTAATTTGTTGCCATTTCTCCCACCTGGGAGTCAGTACTTCCTTTTTGCTATCTCTCTTCCCAGTATCTGCCCAGAGATCTCTAGGAGAATGGTGGGGACCACTGAGGGTGCAGGGTAGGGGACTATGGGAGGGAGACAAAGGAAGCAGCTATTTGGGGCCAACTACATTTCCTGCCTCCTCCCAACACCCCCGCCTGCCCAAACCATTCCAGTACCCTAATTAGCCAGTCCCTTAGGCCCCTGTTAGCCAGGCCGGCTGAGCGCCCAACTCCCTGGGGACCAGCCCCCTTACCCCCCAGACTAATCAGTCCCTTTGCTCCTTGAGTGCACGAACATGCACACACACGTGCATGCATATACACACACACACACACACAGACACACACTCCCTTATTCTCTCCCAGAGCCCCAGGCCCCATTCCAGCCTCCAGAGGGTTAAGGTAGGGTGGTGCTGAATTCCCCCAATGAAGATACCCTATCTGAGATGATTGAAGGATCGGGAAGAAGTCAGACAAAGTTTGGAGGGTCCTCTCCAATTTAGTGTTTTCTCTCAAACTTGTGGGATCAAGGATGTGTATCAAAGCATGCAGCCATGATTGGGGGTGCTCTATGGCACCCCAAACCCTTGGGCTGGCAATTCTCAGGTCCCTATCTATGGTCAGTACTCACCCCAACCCACACACCCTCCTCCCCTTCATCTCAGCCCCCCCGATTCATCTCTCCACCCCCCCCCCCCCCGACACCCGCACTGTCAGCCCAAACACATGATAAATTGCCCTGTCAACAGAATTCATTCAGGGACCAATTAATTCCACAGAAATGAACCAGGAGCCATCA
>NW_020185331.1:3877453-3891417 GCF_003031525.2 Neophocaena asiaeorientalis asiaeorientalis
GGCGGCAGAGGAGGGGACGGGGAGGCTGGGGAAGTTAGTCTGACAGAAATTGGTCATTTAATGCTTAAGTGCACGCTAGACAGCCCTGTCATCGCCCGCGGCCCCCGTGCGGGATTAATTATCGGAGGAGGAGAGGGCAGCCCAGCCCAGCCCAGCCGTCTGTCACCAACCAAGGCTAGAGTCACCTAGGACTTGGCCACTCTACGTCCACTTCCAAGTCTCCAGGCGTCCTGCTCCCTCAGCTTCCAGGTGCCCCCAGATCCCAGCCCTAGGCCCAACCTCATGTCTTAGACCCTCAGCCGCATTTAGTCAAGGCCTTGCCATCAGCTGTCTTAATCAGGAAGGCTTCTTTGGCCCCTTGACTGTGTTAGGCCCCACAACTCCCTGTGCCCCCCATCATTACCCTCAACCATCTTGGGTGACTCTTTGTGCAGAGTCCAAGGCATGATTTTCCCAACCGTTGATCGTAATCTGAGGGAATGGCACCATTTCCCACTCAACTACTTAAGTCAGAATCCCACAAGTCGTCTTTGACCCCTCCCTCTCCCTCATCCCACTCAGCCAATCAGAATCCAAGTCCTGTCAGTTCAACCTCCCGGAAACATAGCAAATCTGGGCCACCTGCTTCTAGCTCCCCCACACCACCATCAGCAACTCTGCCTGCTCTCCTGATTTAGGCTCTTTCTTGTAGCTAATGTTATCTTTTACAATGCAAATAATATCCCGATGTACCCCACCACACTCATACACATACACACTAACTTCCGGTTTAACACTCTTTGCTGGACCCCCATGGGCCTGCAGGGGGTCAAGTCCAAACTCCTGACTCACAAGCCACAAAGCCCCGACCTCTGCCACTAGCCCAGCCTTGCCTCCAGCACGCTTCCCCTGCTCTCTCTGCTCCAGCCCCACTGACCTTCCCCTCCTGCCTTTGCACACGCTGTTCTTCTCAAAGCCTGAAAAATTCTACCCTGCCACACCCACTACTCACTTGACTAACTCCTATTCATCCTTGAGATTTCAGATTAAATGTCACTCCCTCCAAGAAGCCTTCCCTGAACCCATGAGGTGCTTTTACAGCTCCCAAACTTCCCCACTCATCAACATGTCACCGTACTTGTGCATTGTCTCTCTTTCCACCAAATGTTAAGTTTCACAAGAATGGAGTCCGTGTCTTTATCCTTCGAGTCTGGAACTTAATGGATACCAGAAAATACTTGGTGAACAAATACATGAATGAATAAAGGCCTAATCTTGTCTTGACTCTATCCCTGGCCTGACTCTGGGGTCAAGATCCCCAGAGTCAGATCTCTCCTGGCAGCCCAAGACATGCTGGGGTGGCTGGGAAGATAGGAAACCCTCAGAGAACACTCAGTCAACCCGTGAGCCCATCAGACTGACTTAAGCCAGCTGTGCTGGGTGGGTTCAGATGAGGCTGCAGACAGTTGGAGGTTAGAATGGTAGAGAGAATGACCGAAAGGACTTGCTAGAAGAGCAAAGCCCAGGATCTGGAAGAAACATGCTCTGTGCAGCGAGTTGGCCGCATGCGAAACATGGGGCTGACCAGTGGAGGAGAGGGAGAAACGGTTGGAGAGCGAACTTTCCAAAACTGATTTTGATATATTTACCTAAGTTTGAACTGACAGGACGAGGATACTGATCGGATGAAAAGGATGAAGGAAAGGGAGACCAGTTTGTGAAGGGCAATGAGTGCCAGGCTAAGTTTGGCCTTTCTCCTGCCCTTGATGAGGAAGGGGGTCACTGGTTGCTTCTTAAGACGGCCAGATGCAAAGTTTTGTTTGCAAAGGTAATTCTGGATGCCAGACAGAGTGGTTGAAGGGAAAGGTTAAGGCAAGGAGAACTTTAGGAGGCTGGTACAGTTATGAGAAATGAGGAAGAGAGATTGACCTGTGGAAGGAAGGTTTGTGATGGAGAAGTCTCCCATGAGGGACAGAGGGGGATGAGGTGAACTGAGTGGGTTCCATCAAGCTGCCCAAGAAGGTCTAGTGACAGCCTCACCGGGATGGCATATCTGGACCTGGCTGCCAGTTGGACCTGAAGGTGAGGAAGAGAGATAGGGCAAAGATGACTGCTTCCAAGAAGCCGGGTGGCTGATTGGGCTATCAGCAGAGGTAAGAAGAGAGGCCACCTTGGGACTAGAAACAATGAGCATGACTTTGTATGCTGAGTAACATGCGTGGGCATGATGTCCGATAGACAGAATTATAGGGAGCGAATTGGCTTTGGGGTGTAGAACTGGGAGATATACTTTCCTGCTCTCACTCTCCTATCCTCCAAATTTGTATTTTAGTTTGGATGAGCCAATGTAATTTTGCGACAAAGTAATAGTATAATACTGAAACAAAGTGGTTCTACAATAATATAATGCAGTAAAGATGTGTCACCAGGTATAAGTGATAGGGTGGGGCTGTAATGGTATAAGCCAGAAACAGGATAACCATACAATAATTTACTAATATCAACCAGGAAATGATGGGTCGACTTACTGGTTAACGAATGGGGCTATATTGTGGTAATGCGGTAACCCTGTAATCAGGGGCACCTCAGGGCTGAAATGACTGTAAAAACCCTGCAACCAAGCAATGGAACGACCAACTTACAGTGTAATCATGTTAACTCAGTAACAGTGTACTGATACAGTGACGTCAGAATGGTGATGATGTCACACAATAACAAAGCCTCAAGGACAGTGGAAGGGAAGAGGAAGGAACACTTATCCTGAGCCCAAGGCCCTGAGAATGGAGGGAGAGAGCTCTTTCTAAGTTTGAAAAGAAGCTTCCTCAGGAAACAGCAGAGGTCTGGAAGCAGCTTCTGCAGGGATGATGCAGCCTGGGACAAGAAAGAGCTGAGTCAAGAAGGGAAGTTGGGGAAGCAAGAAACAGTGGCCCCTGTCAGGCTTTGCAGGCCAGGACACAGCTCTCTGAGGCTGGCCAGAATGCAGGGGCCCAGGCTGGGGTCCGAAGGACGCAGCCTCTAACTGCAGAGTAGTATCTGAGCAGCCCTGACAGCATTCAGTGCTCTGAGTACTCACGTGGCCCAAGTGGTATCTGCTTCTTCTGAAACTAAAGGGATGATAAATCACATTCAGTAATTGTAAGATTCTTGGAATCATCAAGTTGACAAAAATACAAAAGAAAACTCAGAGCTAATAATAGCATGATTGAAAATAACTCACATTTATCCAACCTTTAGTATGGACTAGGCACTGAGCTCAGTGTTCTTCCTGCATTATCCACAATAACCCTATTAAGAAGGTTTTATTATTTCTATTTTACAGATAAAGATAATGAGACCAAGACATATTAACATATTTGCCCAAAGTCACACAGCAAGTAACAAGTAGAGGTGGAATTCAAACCCAGGTCCATTTCCCTTTTAAAGTACATCCATACCTTGACATTGGGTATCTGCTTTAAGAAGTGCATGCCCTCAGGTAAGAAGCAAAACAGGGAGCAGGCTGAGTCACAACATAAACATGTAACATATTCCTAGACATAAGTTTTATTAAAAGACCAATATTAAGGTGGATAAAAAGGTGTATAATAGGCAAACATTTATCTAAGAAAGGAGGAATATGAATGCATATACTTTTTAACTTACATTTTACAAAATGGAAAGATAAACAAAAAAGTTTTAAGTTCATCTATTGAAGAAGGGAGGAAACAAAATGGAGAGGACAGGGTAGAAGGTTGATATCACTGATATCTCATATTGCAGATTTGACTTTAGAACCATGTAAATATTTTACATAATGTCACAACAAAATTAAGTAAATAAATAAGCAATCCCCAAAGAAGCAAAAGCAAAATAAAAACAAATGAACCTAACTCTCTATTGAGCTGGTATCATAACCACATAGAGAGAAATTATTCCAAGTAATTTTAAACCTAGTAGTTGACTATATATACTTTGCCTAGTGGGGCATACACCGATAAAGCAAATAAGTAATGATATTTATATTCTTGGAGTTTTTTTGATGTGGGAGAAACAAACAAAACCAGATGGAAGATCAAGGAAGACAAGTAAAATCCCTATAGTCCTGGATTTAATTGGATGTATTCGTAGTAGCTCTTGATGCATTCTACCTTTTAAAAAATTC
Source organism: Neophocaena asiaeorientalis asiaeorientalis (assembly GCF_003031525.2). Classification (NCBI taxonomy): domain Eukaryota; kingdom Metazoa; phylum Chordata; class Mammalia; order Artiodactyla; family Phocoenidae; genus Neophocaena; species Neophocaena asiaeorientalis. Next base: position 3,881,574 of record NW_020185331.1, read on the forward strand.
ATTTCCTGGCTCTGTGCACTGAAAAGGACAAGAAACTGACCAACTCGGTAGCAGTAAGCACCTCTAGTTCCCAGATCGTGGTCTTTAAACACCACTTTGCGCTAAAAGGAACCAGGACTCTTTGGGGAAATGGAAGATGTCAAATCTGAAACAGGAAATGTACAAGATGATCCTGGAAATCTTGTCATAACAGAAAGCAAGGAATCTATTAAAGACTACAAGGGTCATGTCAAAAGGACCTAGGTGCCAATTAGAGGCTCCCACTGACCAATGATGAGATAATTGAGCATCAATGAGAATAATAGCTGCAACTGATTGAAACTCATCAAATATATCTAAATCATTAGTACATAATTATACTTAAAAGAAAAACCTTTTTGATCTTCTTTAGAGGAGGGAGGGAACTAACTCATTATTTGGAAAACTGATAAATAAAAAGAATCAAGCATTTCTACTGCCTTTCTTATAAGAACTGTACCTCAGGAAAATCAAATAGTGGGTGAAGGGACATTTCTCTTTATAGAAGTCTTCCAACTAATAAATGAATAAGGAATGGATAGAATTAGAATATCACCATTTTGCAACACCTAATGGAATAATAGATCTGGGCAATGGTCATCAATGGCTGTTAATTTCATGAAAAGAGTAACGACAGACAACTATGTGTCTCGATGAAAATACAAAGAAACAAAAAACAAAACGAAAAATCCTTAAAAGTAGTATTTCCAAAAAAAATCAAACCTGAATTTGATCAAGCCTTTAGATGTAACTACCATTTTACAGAAAATACTATAGACAAAGAACTGGGGCTTCCCTGGTGGCGCAGTTGTTGAGAGTCCGCCTGCCGATGCAGGGGACACGGGTTCGTGCCCCGGTCCGGTAGGATCCCACATGCCGTGGAATGGCTGGGCCCATGAGCCATGGCCGCTGAGCCTGCGCGTCCGGAGCCTGTGCTCCGCAACGGGAGAGGCCACAGCAGTGAGAGGCCCGCGTACCGCAAAAAAAACAAAAAACAGAAAACAAAGAAACCACAAGGATGTAATCTGATCCAAGCTCTTGCTTGTATAGTTTCCACAGATTGTGAGAAACTTTAGTGCAAATAATCAGCTTCTTCAATGAAGAAATTGCAAAGGGGAAAAGAGACTTAAGAAACATATCAACTAACTGCAATATAATTGAATCCTGCAAGTAATTAAAAAGAAGAGGAGGAGCAGGAAGAGAAGTTATGAGGTAACTAAGGAAATGTAAATACCACACTAATTGCACATTATGAAATCTTTTAGCTGTGCTAGTGATATTATGATCATTTTAAAAAGTGATTTTATTTTAGAAATGTAAACTTCAATATTTATAGATTATATGATATGATGTCTGGGATTTGCTATAAAATAATCTGGGGGTTGGAGTGGTTGGGAACTATATAAAATAAGACTGGCTAGTAATTGATAATTGTTAGAGTTGGGTTTATAGTAGCATATTTTTATATATGTTCAAAATTTTCAACAATAAAAATTTTAAACCATTGTTATATTAAAATGAACTAGTTAAATTTGGGGATCGCCATCACCCCCACCTTGACTTTCAGAAATTCAATTGCTTAGCTGTCCAGGATGGAGACAGTGACCAGCCCAAAAGAAAATACCTCCAGATTCTGGCAGTTGGGTCTTCCACGAAAGTCTGGGTCCCCACCTTATCACTTTTCAGTGATATCTACTAATCAACAGATCCCAAACGTGCACTCAGAGTTTCCAGTCTTTTACTTCTTTACTTTTGTGTGTTGATGGACTGGAAAGGATACTAATGGTTTAAAATAAGCTTCTAACATGAAAAATAAAGGACAGAATTAACTACCACAAGAAAAAAAACTTGAAAGAACCAAAGCCAATTCAGGGAAGAGAAGAAAACTAAAAACAATCTCGCCCTAAAAAAACTACGATTAATAGCCTCAGAAAGGAAAAGAAACTCATATCTATGAAGCAAAAATAGTGTATTTTTAAGGTACATTCAGAGAAGAATAATAATTTTTAAACTCCTAGAAACTAATACATATGTGCATATATGAATATGTGTATATGTATTGATATAAATATATCAAAAGTAAAAATATTTAATAGAAGGTTTTCAAGGTAAAGTTGAGAAAATATCCACAAAGTAGAATGAATAATAGCCTCAGAGATAAAATTAGAAAAGAAAAAAATAGGAAAAATAAGAGGATAGATACAGTATAGAGATACAGTATAAAGTATAAACATCTGACTAATGGAAGTCTCCGAAAAAGAGGACAAAGAAAATGAAGGTGGTCCAGCAGTTAGGACTCTGCACGTCCGCTGCCAAGGGCTCAGGTTCAATCCCTGGTCAGGGAACTAAGATTCCACAAGCCAGGTGACGTGACCAGAAAAAAAAGAAAAGAAAAGGAAGATGAGAAAATTATTTTAAAAATAATTCCATAAATTTTCCCAAATTGAAGGGCATGAATTTCTAGATTGAAATGGACTATCAAATACCCAGCAAAAAGGATTTACAAATTCCCACATCAAAACACATAATCATAAAATTTTAGAACACCAAAGGATAAAGAGAAGCTTCCAGAAAGAGAGAAAGAGGGGAAATACAACAATTTGGAAATAACATTGGCAGTAAACTTCTCAACAGCAACAATGCAACTATTAAAGTAGCAATACCTTCAAAATTCTTAGGAAAAAAATGATTTCAAGTTTAGAATTCTATACTCAGCCAAAATATCAATCAACTGTGAGATTAAAATAAAGTATTTTTCAAACTTTCAAATATCCCAAAATTTCCCATGCATTCTTCTTTTAAAAATTACTGGATAATGTTCTTCATCAAAAATGAATGACTAAACCAAGAAAGAAGAATACTCGGGACTCAGTAAGCAAAAGCTGTAACACAGGAGAAGAGTGAGGGGAATTCCCAAAATGATGGAGAAGGAAAAAATCTGTAATGATAGGTGTACAACATATCCATGGAGTAACCAGTACAGATAGGAACTAGAACAGGTATACCACATACAGTTGTGTAAATTGTTCACTGACAAAAGATGTCTCATTTGGGGGCCATAAATGAGAACCAAAGTCCATCTTGCACTTTGCTTGCCAAGCCACATTTGTGATGAAGTGCTGCATCAAACCTGAGGAAGAATACACTCTTACTAATTGATCTTCACAAAGATAGCACTATTCTGTAATTTGTCATCCCAGGAAGCTCCTTTTTACAATCCATCTGTCTAGAAGGGGTGCCTTTTTTAAAAATTTACTTGAAAGGGACATTTGTGTTAGTGATGGCTCTGAATGGAAAAACTGTAGGTCCAAAAAGGATGCCACCAATAAAAATATGGTATCAATAGATTACAAAATATGCTTGACAAAAATAAAATGTTTTATATTTCTGCTGGGAATTTGGACATGAATTAGGAATAAGTAACTAGGAAACTTAACAAACAACTGGTGGGGGCGGGGGTGGGGAGGACCTGAGGCTATTTTTTTTTAATCTATTTATTTATTTATTTATTTTTGGCTGTGCTGGGTCTTCGTTTCTGTGGGGGGGCTTTCTCTAGTTGCTGCGAGTGGGGGCCACTCTTCATCACGGTGCGCGGGCCTCTCGCTGTCACGGCCTCTCTTGTTGCGGAGCACAAGCTCCAGATGCGCAGGCTCAGTAGTTGTGGCTCATGGGCCCAGCTGCTCCGCGGCACGTGGGATCTTCCCAGACCAGGGCTCGAACCTGTGTCCCCTGCATTGGCAGGCAGACTCTCAACCACTGTGCCACCAGGGAAGCCCCCGAAGCTATTATTAACTCCAGAAAAATCAAAAAGTTATGCAAGAAATAAAATGTAATGAAAGTCACAACATGACTCAGCTGTTTAAAAAGAAGAAAGAAAATAAATATTTACACATTTATATGCATAAACACAAAATATTGATTTTACTCCAAATTGTGATTAAGTATATTGAGAGAATGAACAAAGATAAAATGAATATAGATGGTGGTATAAGAGAGCCCAATTCTCATGTTCCATAATAGACTGTCAATAAAAGTATCTAAAAAATGAAAAGTCAAAAAAGCAAGATAAACATGATATTTTAATAGAAATAGGGAAGCAAATATCAGAAGATGTAGCTAAACAATTTTAAAATGGTAGCCTATGGGGAGCTAATAGGGGAAAGCTATAACCTTGCATTAGTTTAATTTCTGAGTTACATAACTAACTATCTTTCATGGAAATTTCAAAGATACATGAAAATAGAATAGTACAATGAATTCCCATATTCTAATCATTCAGAGCTAGCCAATACCAAGATTTTGCTACATTTGCTTCATGTAAGCATATTAGTTTAAATTTTTTAAATTAACAAATGTTTAGAACACACACAACAAATTAATAATATGGTTACCTCTGAAGCACATGACTGACATAGGGGATGGAAGGTAATGGGAAAAGGGAGAACTCTTTTTTATTTTAAACAGTTATATATATATATATATTTTTGCGGTACACGGGCCTCTCACTGTTGTGGCCTCTCCCGTTGCGGAGCACAGGCTCCGGACGCGCAGGCTCAGCGGCCATGGCTCACTGGCCCAGCCGCTCTGCGGCATGTGGGATCTTCCCGGACCGGGGCACGAACCCGCGTCCCCTGCATCGGCAGGCGGACTCTCAACCACTGTGCCACCAGGGAAGCCCTAAACAGTTATATTTTTAATTTTATCTTATAAATTCTTACGCCATGCACTGTTCATTTAATCCTCATAACAGTCTGAGGTGGATACTAGTATTGTCCCCATTTGACAGAAAAGAGCTGGCTATCATTTGAATTTTTTTCAATGAGAAGATATTACTTTTTAAATAATAATTTAAAAAAATAATAGGCCATAGAAATCTAGTCCCCTTCTCATACGACAGCGATTTGGCTATTAGTATTCTTTTTTTTTCTTTTCTAGTACAAAAAGTCCCAGTTCTTCCAATGATGCCTCAAAAGTAGAATTATTATACATTGCAGTTGTTAATAACACTTTCTTGTTTTTTAAATATTTATTTATTTGGTTGCACCCAGTCTTAGTTGTGGCACTCGGGCTCCTTAGTTGTGGCATGTGAACTCTTAGTTGCGGCATGTGAACTCAGTTGTGGCATGTGGAATCTTAGTTGTGGCACGCATGTGGGATCTAGTTCCCTGACCAGGGATCGAACCCGGGCCCCCTGCCTTGGGAGCGTGAAGTCTTAACCATTGCGCCACCAGGGAAGTCCCAATGACAATTTCTTTTACTCTCAAATGTATCCCAGTGACCATATTTTATGGTCACTCTACTCATAGCTGTCACATAAACTCTGTCTTTTTCAAGTGATTCATTTCTAAACCAGGGCTCCCAGCCCTATATTTGTGCCTCTGATCTTTTTAACCTGCCTGTAAGACTCCACATCCACCCTCCTCCAAATATTATTTGTTCATGTAGGATACTTGTTCCAACTTGTCAAGATCATTTCTAATCACAATTCTGTCATCCAGTCTATTAGTGATCCTGCTCCTCTTTGTGGAAGTGTGATGAGCTGGGCTCCTACATCTTCATTTGAGCCACTGATAGAAACATCACATGACCAGGGCTGAGTCACAGATTCAAAGACCTCCTACTGGGAAGATATAAACCCTACCCTCATCACACCTCTTTGGGTACAGTGAGTCACCAGTTATGAGTCCTCCAGGCAGGGTCACCATCAGCTCACATTTCTTCATTGAATCCACAAGGATAATATGACAAAATGTTGGAAGCAAAAAACAGTATCTTCAGCATTCCCCTAAACTCCTCATTCAGTGTCCTTATCAACAGAAGAAGCATGATATTCTGCTCTTTGGCATGTGTTCTTAAAGAGCTCATGCTGGCTTGCCAAAAGGTAGACCTGTTTTCCTTGTTAGGCATTGCTGCACCCCGTATATAATAATCATTTCTAGAATTTTGCCAAGAATCAGTATCAATCTTGACAATCTTTAATTTCCAAATCCACTGTCTACTTCTCGCTGAGTATATTGGTAGTACTTGTCCATTTCCATCCCATAGCACCTCTCTGATCCTCCATGATTCCCCAAAGATCACTGAAAGCAGATTCCTGATCACATGTGATTTTGACACCTTTCTGGACCTGGATCTTTTTATCAAAATTTTTTCCTACTATTTCTGATTTGAAGTCATTCTTCTCAACACTCTAGAAAGAAGGAAAAAGGATAGGTAGCAGCTCTTTTCTCTGTATTTGGTTAACATCATACATGACCTTCTACCCCAAAGGTTGTTCTGAGTATTAAACACATTTTTAAAAATTTGTTTACTTATTTATTCATTCATTAATTCATCCATCCATCCATTCATTCATTTATTTTTAATCACACAAGTAATACATACTTATTAAAATGCAAATATTACAGATAAAGATAAGCTATCATTGATCAGTTCTAATTCTAGTCCATTCTGTTTTTTATAATCATTTTGTATATTTCTTATTTTTATTTTATTTTTATTTTTATTTTGGGAAAGACATTTTATTTTAAATATAGCAGTATGTACATGTCAATCCCAAACTCCCAGTCTATCCCTCCCGCCACCCTTCCCTCCTGGGAATCATAAGTTCATTCTCTAAGTCTGTGAGTCTGTTTCTGTTCTGTAAATAAGTTCATTTGTATCTTTCCTTTTAGATTCTGAATATAAGCAATATCATATGATATTTGTCTTTCTCTGACTGTCTCACTTAGTATAATAATCTCCAGGTCCATCCATGCTGCTGCAAATGGCATTATTTTCATTCTTTTCAACAGCTGAGTAATATTCCATTGTATATATGTACCACACCTCCTTTATCCATTCATCTGTTGATGGACATTTAGGTTGCTTCCATGTCTTGGCTATTGTAAACATTGCTGCAATGAACATCGGGGTGCATGTATCCTTTCAAACCATGTTTTTCTCCGGATATATGCCCAAAAGCGGGATTGCCAGATCATATGGTAGCTCTAGTTTTAGGGGGTTTTTTTTGGTTTTTTCTTTAAAGAAGATGTTGCGGGTAGGAGTTTATTAATTAATTAATTAATTTTTGCTGCGTTGGGTCTTCGTTTCTGTGCGAGGGCTTTCTCCAGTTGTGGCAAGCGGGGTCCACTCTTCGTCGCGGTGCGCGGGCCTCTCACTATCGCGGCCTCTCTTGTTGCGGAGCACAGGCTCCAGACGCGCAGGCTCAGTAGTAATTTTATTTTTTGTACTTTTGATTTGCATTTCTCTAATAATTAGCAATGTTAAACATCTTTTCATGTGCCTCTTGGCCATCTGTATGTCTTCTTTGGAGAAATGTCTCTTTAGGTCTCTGCCCATTCTTTATTGTTATTAGCTTGGTGTATATTCCTCTATGCATTTACACACATATATGTACATAAAGAACATATACTTTGGTTTTCTTGTTTAACTATGTTGGCATATCCTGTAGAACATATTCCCCATTAACATTTTCCTGGCAGAACATCTCTAGGCTTTTAGTACGCAAACTTTATAGAACACGTGTATCTCACAATAATGTTTCTCAGTTGTTGCTTATATAGGGAAAATATATACAGTATTTGCATCCCCAAAGCTCAATATGGCATTCTAAACATAATGATGGGTGGGAAAAATCCCAAATTACATTTCAAATAGAATTGGTAAGGTGTCAGAATCACATGACATTTTGAAAAGTGTCAACAAAGAGAATGTGAGTCTGGAGTGTGGCTGACGCTGAGAGGCCTTATTATTGCTAACAAAGCAACTGTTCATTACAGGCTTGGTTGTTGTTTGGTAACCAGGAAGCAATATTCTGAGCATTTTACATCCTAACGTAATACTATGTTAATTCTATATAGGCATTTACTGGGACTTAGTTACATTTTAGGAAATCTGTTGAGAGATTCAAGTTGACCCATAACCTGTTACAATTTTTCCCATTTTAAATAATGGAAAACAGGCTCCTAGTTAGTATTTTCACAAAGAATGTTTGATTTGAATAAATGGATTTCTGATTTAAGAGGGAAAATGCCTGTCCATCAACAGGCAAAGGGATAAACAAAATGTGGTATATCCATACAATGGAATATCACTCGGTCATAGAAAGGAATGAAGTTCTGATATATGGTACAATGTGGATGAATCTTGAAAACGTCATGCTCAGTGAAAGAAGCCAAATACAAAAAGACAAATATTGTATGATTTCTTCTATATAAAATATAGGCAAATTCATAGAGACAGAATAAAGTAGACTAGAGGTTACCAGGAGCTTATGAGAGGGGAATGTGGAGTTATTGTTTAACAGGTACAGAGTTTCTGTTTGGGATGATGAGAAAATCTTAAAAATAAATAGTGGTGATGGTTGCATAACATTGTGAGTATAATTAATGCCACTGAATTGTACACTTTAAAATGGTTAAATAGTGAATTATGTTATACATATTTTCACCACAATAAAAAAGGAAAAGTATATATTTTTAAAACTTTTCAGCACCAAGATTCTTATTTATATTGAGTCCTGCAACATATGGAGAAATTCAGGGAGAATCTTGTTTAAACTTTTTATTTTCCTTGAAAAACAAAGAGGTATGATGCCTTTATACACAAATGACAAATATTTTGTTCTGTAACTTGCTGTTCTCATTCAAAAATATACCTGATGAGCTCCCGTGTCAGTACTTGGCAATGCCTCCCTCTGTGGTTGTCTATAGGATAGATATACAAAGGGGTTATTATCAACCTCTGCTCTTTTCAAGCTCTAACCTTTTGGGTGCTTCTCACAGTGTGTTGCCAATCTGGTGTCCCTCTCCCTGGTCACTCTTCCTTCTTTCCATGCTGTATGCAAGGCCTTATCAATCTGACCTCATTAGATACCTTCCAAGGCAGTCACATTTGTATTCTCCCATACTTCTCTTGGATACATGTTCAGGGATGTTCCTTACATTATTGTTTATAAAAACAGAAAGCATGCAAGTGTCCATCAATAACAGAGTATTCAATAAAGCTGTCCTTTATTATCCTTTATAGTAGACTACTATGCAACCATTAACGACATTGGTATAGATTATAGAACTATAGTTATTGTCATGAATATGTATTAGGGTTTTAAAATTTTTACTTATTTAATTTATTTATTTTTGGTTGTGTTGGGTCTTCTTCACTGTGCATGGGCTTTTCTCTAGTTGCAGCGAGCGGGGGCTACTCTTTCTTGCAGTGTGCAGGCTTCTCATTGTGGTGGCTTCTCTTGTTGCAGAGCACGGGCTCTAGGCGCATGGGCTTCAGTAGTTGTGGCACATGGGCTCAGTAGTTGTGGCTCGCGGGCTCTAGAGTGCAGGCTCAGTAGTTGTGGTGCATGGGCTTAGTTGCTCCGGGGCGTTGTGGGATCTTCCCGGACCAGGGATCGCACCCATGTGCTCTGCATTGGCAGGCGGATTCTTAATCACTGCACCACCAAGGAAGTCCCTGAATATGTATTGTTAAGTGAAAAAATGTTTCCAAAACAATATTATATAATACCATTTTGTTTAAAAAATTGATTATATGCGTAAAAATAAAGTCCGGAAGGCTATACACCAAAATGTTAACAGTAGTAATCTGGGTGATAGGATGACAGATGATGTTTTATTTTGCATATCTGAATTGTCTAGGTTTTCTTCAATTAACATTCATAACTTACGTAATGAGGGGAAAAAGCTTTTTTAAAAAAAGTCAGGATTGACATCCCAGACTCTGGTAACTGTACAGAGCTATCCTGGAGCAGAAATAACAATCCTCACACTCTCCTCTCTTTCCTCTCTTTCTCCCTGAGAGTCTCAGTCTCCAG
>NW_020185331.1:3891441-3904722 GCF_003031525.2 Neophocaena asiaeorientalis asiaeorientalis
GGGGCTCCCACTCACAGGCACAGGGCTGAGCTTCAGCCGGGGGCTTTGTCTCTGTCGTTGTATTTAATCCTCACAACAGCTGAGGGGGGTAGATATTACTCACCCTATTTTACAGATGAAAACCTGAGGCTCTGAAATGATAATCACCTTCAACCATGCAGCTAATAAATGACTAAGGCAAAATTCAAAGCCAGGTCTTCCTGACCACAGAGCCTTCCTCCTTTCATGAGTTCCAGTGGCATCCATTTCTACAGATTTATCTAAACTTTGCTTTTCCTGACAGCTTATTATCAACTTACGGTTTATGGCTCTTTTAATCAAGGAGCAGGTCTCTTCCCCAAACTTTCCAAACAACCCTGCACAGCACTCCCAGAGCAAATCCCACTCTTTAGTCTTTAATGCCATCTGTAAGCTCACTGCTCACATCTCTTCTTCATTCTTCCTTCCAGAAGCAGAAGAAATGAAAACTCATTCCCCACACAGCCCAGGGTACCCAGGTTTCTTTAGGGTCTAAGACCCTAAAGACCCTCTAGGACCACTAAGTTCTATGGAAACCATCTGAGAGTCTGAACGTGTCTGGGCAGGGTTCTGCCAGACCTCAGATGCAAACCCCAGAAGGTCCTCCGGATCGCTGTCAGGGAACTTTCAGTACGTCACTCACCACCTACTCTGAGGGAAATTTCCAAGATTCTTACCACTTTGTTTCTGAGCTTCCTTACGTGAGACAACCTGGCACACTTCCTCTCTTAGCACCTGTTCAGTGATGGTGGTGTGGGCTGTCTCCTCCTCGTTGACTATTTCACCCTGGCTTTGCCTCCCTTTCAGAATCTTTTCATTACCAAGTTTTTCCTTCCTTCCTTGTTCCTAGGAAGAAGGAGTGCAGCGAGATGGCCTTTTAACCTTTTTGCCTTCTCCTTTAGTAGAGACACCAGTTTACATTTCCAGCCCCCAGAGCTCATGACAGCCTCAGTCAGGGAAACACAAGCTCTTGTCTCTCCCACTTCCCTGGTCTGGTGGCCACTTCAGCTTCATGGTCCTGGGAGTCAGTCATTCCTGAGAATCAGCCTAGAGTTCCCGCGTTCCCGGTATTAAATCCTTTTCCTGCAACTGAACTCCTTAAGGTACATAAGTAATAGTAATAACTTCCCCTTCTTAGGTCTATAAGCCTGATGCCAGGCGAAAGGCTAACCATCTGGTACCTCATCTAATTTACATAGCAATCATGCAAATTAGATATTATTTCCCCAATTTGTATGTGAAGAAATCGAGGACCAGAGAGGTTGCCCAAGTGCCCATAACCAGTAAGTGGCTGAACCTTGGCTCAAAACTAGGTCTGCAAACCCCAGAGACTGTGCTCCAAACCTCTACGCCATACTGCTTCTCCCATGGTTCCCTGTGAAAGGGACACAGGACTACAGAATGGACAATGTCCTCAACAGACTTTGTGGAAGATGCAGAGATGTTTTACAAACCATAAGCCATGGTTTATAATGACTTTGCATCAACTATTCTCTTCTCTCTCCCTCTGTCTGCCGTCTCCTTCCCTCACTCCACCCGTCCAAGCCTCCACATAAGTTTACCTTCTCTTGATCCTGCCTCCCCCCAGGCTAGGACCCCACGGTCTCCTTTCCCATCATCACCACTCATTCTGGAAGAGTCCCCTCACTTGCTACTTTCCTCGCCCAGCTCCAGCCCTCTCCACCCTGTCACCTGGCCTCCGTCCCCACTACCCCAGGCTAACTGTTCCAGCCAAGTCTTTTTTTTTTTTAATCTCATATTGATTTCTAATTTTTTCCAGTTTTTTTTTATTTTTGGCTGTGTTGGGTCTTCACTGCTGAGTTCAGGCTTTCTCTAGTTGAGGCGAGAGGGGGCTACTCTTCATTGCGGTGTGCGGGCTTCTCATTGCGGTGGCTTCTCCTGTTGCGGAGCACGGGCTCTAGGGGCGCGGGCTTCAGTAGTTGTGGCTCACTGCCAGCCAAGGTCTTTATGTCCTCCCGTTGCAAACCATGAGGCTCTCTTTGAGGCCCCTTCCTGCCTGAAATCCCTGCAGCAGGTCATACTGCTGCCCACCCCCACCTGCTTGAACTGCTCTTCTCCCTCGGCTTCCGGCGACACTCTCCTGGTTTCTTGCAGCCTTTCTGATGGTGATTCTCAGCCTTAATCACTGGCTCCTCTAACTCCACCTGACCCTCACATGCCGGTGCTTTCCGCTGTCCCACCCTTAGCCCTCAGCCCAGACCCCTCCTCAGGCACCGTGGCCCTTCCCACAGCTGTAAAGGCCACAGAGACACACTGACAGCTCCTAACCTGTTATCTTCAGCTCGGATCACTGTCCCCCAGTTTAGGCCCACATGTCCATCTGCCTATTGGACACCTCCCCTGCAACCCCAACTCGATGTGTTTAAACTAAATAGTGCGATCTGTTCCCCCACAAACACACACACACACACACATATTTGTGGGTGGTAGGAGAAATGTGATGTTTTATTTTGCACACCTGAATTTTCCAGTTTTCCTTCAGTTAACATCCATAACCCATATAATGAGGGAAAACAGCTTTAAAAAAAGAAAAAGTCAAGGTTGACTTCCCAGACTCTGGTAATCATACAGAGATATTTTGGAGCACAAATAACATTCCTCACACGCTTTCTTCTCTCTTTTTCCCTGAGAGTTTCGGTCTCCATTATAAGGAAGAGGGAGGGGAGGGGAGGCGCCCCTGTTCACAGGCACAGGGCTGAGACTGAGCCGGGGGTGGGTGTGGGGGGCGCTTGTCTCTGTCATGTTTACTCCTCACAATGACTGAGGGGGGTAGATGTTATTATGCCCGTTTTACAGATGAAAAACCGAGGCTCTGCAATGATAAGCAATCGCCTTCAGTTACACAGCTAATAAATAACTTCAGCAAACTTCAAAGCCAAACCTGCCCGAAGCACGCTTGCTTGCTTGCTCTCTTTCCCCACCTCCACACACACATCCTTTCTCTTTAGAAGTACCCCGGAGCTCTTGGTTAAAATTTTCCACCAAATCTCCCTCTCCTCTCCACCCCTTCACATCAAAGGCCTGGTGGCAGAGGCCAGAAGGTGGGTGCCTGGGGGCAGTAACACACGCTAAAGTTCCTAACACTTCACACAGTCGCATCACCTTCGTTTCTGTCAGAAGAGTCCTTTATTCTCGCAGTGACTCTACACTGAGCACCCTTTATGTCTCAGACAGAGAGCTAGACACTGGAGATTCTGTGATAAACAGGGCAAATGTGGTTCTTGCCTTCATGGGGTTTGTACTCTGGTTGGGAAGTGCGTCACTGACAGTGCATGGGTACTAAACAGAGAACAAGCAGGGTAGGCTCACCGAGAAGCAGTAGTCAAAATGGAGAAAGGGGGCTTCCCCGGTGGCGCAGTGGTTGAGAGTCCGCCTGCCGCTGCAGGGGACGCGGGTTCGTGCCCCGGTCCGGGAAGAGCCCACGTGCCGCGGAGCGGCTGGGCCCGTGAGCCATGGCCGCTGAGCCTGCGCGTCCGGAGCCTGTGCTCCGCAACGGGAGAGGCCGCGACAGTGAGAGGCCCGCGTACTGCAAAAAAAAAAAAAGGAGAAAGGAAAGGAAAAAGTAGATGGGTGTAAGGTTGAAAAGAAATTTCTAGAGCTTGCTCCCATGACTCCACCGTTGGCCCTCCTATTCTCTGTTTTTGTTAATGACCTCCAAGCTCATCAGATTATCAGAAGATATAAAGCTCATTAAATGGTAGAGGAAAAAATTAGGGCCTCACAGACAGCTTGGAATAATGAATCAAAATTAACATAATGTAATTTAAGGGATAAATGTGAAGTCCTGGATTTGTGTTACGAATTGATGGCCCCAGTGCATCGAGACAGTCAGGGTTTGTCAGCGGCTCATGTGAGAAAAAGCAGGGAGTTGTTGTTGCCCTGAGTTTAATGTGGGTTCTCAAAGCCACTACTAAATTCAAAGCAACTACTAAAAAGCTAGGACATAGGTATGCGCAGCCCTGACGGAGTCCAGCAGAGGCAGGAAAGACACTCCCACCATCCTCAGGGCTGCTCTGAGAGGGCCCTCCACCCACCGGGACTCTCGCACAGACTACAGGTGTCGATAAAGACAGGCTGCATCCCTGCACTATCACATGTCAGGGCTGACCACTTGCTCCATTCCCTCATTTACAGAGTAGCCAACTGAGGCCCAGAGGGGGAAGGGGCTCAGTGGGGTCAGCAAGTTTGCATCAGAACCAGGACAACCCTTGACTATCTTGAAAGAATGAATGAATGAATGAATGACGTACATGGATGAGGATAAAGTACATGGAGGGGCAGCAGATGAGATCAGGAACATCCATTTCATCTTCTTTGAGGCATCAAAGAGGAGTTAATCAAAGTGATAAGTCTTCCCTGATACACAGATTTCTTTGTGCTGAATACATGAATGCACGTGGATATGCCCACACCATGCCCTAAGATTCTGCCGTGACCTCCCACTATGCTTTCCTCCCTACTCTAGGCCAGTGCTAGAGGCAAGAGGAAAGGCACTGCTTGCCCTTGTCTAGCTCCCTGGGTTTTCTTTCCTCTTCCGAAGGCCCCTCCTTCAAGAAGCCCTCCTGAATTGAGGAGGCAGTGGGGCCGGCCTCCCGCCCAGTCAGAGAGCCCTGCCAGCTATAGCAGCCTCTGTTCAAGGCAGTTATCCTAAATTATCCTAAGGGGGCAGGAGCCTAGAGAAGCCCCCATCTTGTACCTTTGCACCCTCTGTCTCCCCGTACGCTTCTGTGCCTCGGGCCCCTCATCCTCTCACCCTCGCCAGGGACCCATCCTCAGACCCATGTCTCCCTCAGACCCCAGACCCCCAGTTCCCCTTCCCTCCTCCTATCCCCTCCCCCGAGATCCTCTGTCATTGTCTCTGGAAAGTGAGGCTTGTGCATCATCATTAATGGGCTAAACAGCTGGGTCAGCGAGGCAGGTAGCAGTAAACGCAGCAATTACGGCCGCGCCTCCATCCGAGCGCCTTCGCTCCCAATCCATCTCCCCTCATCACCAGGCGGTGCTGAGCCGGCCCTGGCTTCATTACATTAATCAGGTTAATTCCAAGTTAGAGCCCACATTCTAATCAAAAGGCAGTCAACAGGGGTGGGGTGCCAGGGGAAGAGGGAAGAGCTGTCCTCCCAAGGAATGGGGGTTGACAAGAGGCCCAGGCCTGGACACCTGACAGCCTGCCTCGAGGGCCCCATCCCTTCCTGATGCTGCTCCCATTCCATGTCTGGGCCTTGCTCCTGAGACCTCTTTTCCATCCTGGATTCAAGCCAGGGCTGAGGCTCTGGGTATATAATTAGAGGCTAAGAAGAGTCTCTTTCCTTGTCTCTTCAAACAGGCCAACCACGCTTTCATGGACCTTTGGCAAGGTTATACACTGACAACTCTAAGAGGGCAGCATATTCATGTTGAAGTCTAGGCAAATGACGCCCTTAGAGTTGCTCAATGTACGACCTGCACAACAGTACAGGGTGGCCCTACAGGCTACCTCCTGAGAATCCAAGGGACTAGGAAAGGTGGGGGAGAGTGGAGGAGGAAGAGTAGAGGTCACAGAGCCACACTGGAACTCAAAGAGCTCGTTAAGAGGAAACAGATCAACAGACCTCCACCACCAGCAACAGTTTCATCAACTCCAACTCATTGGCATGTTCCCAATGTTCTGTCCTCATCCTCTGCTAGGTAACCTCATCCACTTCCACAGCTTCGAATATCACTACATTGATGAAGACCCCCAACCTCCAATCTTCCCTACCCTGGCTTCATATTTCACATGGGTTGCTCCACGTGGAAGCCCCTCCAGTCACACAAAGATCATGGTTAAAATAGCTCAGAAGCTTCTCTCCCAAATTTACTTCTCTTCTCTTTCTCAATGAATTCCTCCCTATCCGGCCCAAGCTAGAAATCTTGGAAATCATTTGAGAGTCCTCTTGCTTGGACCCTTTATTGGTTTTGTATTGCTGCTGTAACAAATTACCACAAACTCACCTTAAAACAACACAGATTTATTATCTTTCAGTTATGGAGGTCGGAAGTCTAAAAGGAGTCTCACTGCATTCAAACCAAGGTGTTGGCAAAGCTACATTCTTTCTTGGAGGCTGTAGGGGAGAACCTGTGTCCTTGCCTTTTCCATCTTCTGGAGGCTGCCTACATTCCTTGGCTCATAGCCCCTTTCCCCATCTTCAAAACCAGTAGCATAGCTACTCTCTGACTCTGACCTTCCTCCCTCCCCTTTCACTTATAAAGGCCCTTGTGAGTACACTGGGCCACCCAGATAATCTCCTGAACATGATCATCAACCTTAATTCCATCTGCAATCTTAATTCCCCCTTGCCATGTAACACAACATATTCACCGGTTCCTGGGATTAGGATATGGATATCGAGGGGCCATTATTCTGCCTACCACAAACCCTAAATGCCTTATCTTCAAATCCTATTAATTTGATGCCTCTAAGATGATCCTTCCATCAGTTCCTACCTACATTCTTCATCTCTGATTATCTGGACATTGCAATCATCTCACTGGTATATCTACCTCTAACCTCTCCCTCTTCAATCCATCTCCCAAGTAACTGTCAGAATAAAGCAGATGCTTTTATTGCTCTGAGCAACTCCTCTCCTCAGCCCACTTCTGATTTCAGTGCCGCTTGCCTAAGAAAGGGAATGCAATGGCCTGGGGGGCAACCTTCAACCAGTCAGTCAGTAGATAAATGCCCAGCTTTCCATCCTTTAGAGGGACAATTCTGAAGTACATTCTACATGATTACTGAGAGGGTCCAGGATTGAGCACCAGTTGCCCACAGTGGCCACTAGCTTTCTTCTCCCAAGTAAACTACCTTCACCCAAGTCTTTGTCTCAAGCTCTGACTTGGGGGGGGAATCTCTAGATATGGAGAGATATCTCTAAAATAAAAATCTGATCAAGTCATCTGCCTTATTAAAGACAGTCAAAAACACCTGCCCTCAGATTAAACTACTAACCCATAAATTGGTATTCAAAACCCTATATACTCCCACTCACTTCTCCATTCTCATCGTCTTCTACATCCATCCACTCATCCTATATGCCTGCCATGCCAGATTCCATCACAAACTTTCACATCCCCAAGGTTTCACTCACACTGAGAGCTCTGAGTGCTAAATCCTGCCCCGGACACCTCCACGTGGATGTCTCATAGCAAAGCTCAAACTCATCGTTTCCAAAACTGAACTCGACTTCTCATCAACATTCTCCTCTCTTTCCTAACTTTGTCTCAGTTTTCCTCTGTTTTGTCTGATTCTTCATCGTATTTCCCTGATTCTTTTTCTTCCTCCCATCCCATATATGTGAGTGATGTCCAGGATTTTGTCCTTGACCCTCTTCTTTTCTTGATCTCCACACTTTCTCTGGCCAGTCTCATGCATTCCTATGGCATTGTTTGCTACCCACACATGCTGATGGTTCTTTTCTTTTTGTCTCCAGGCCAGACCTCTCTGTTGAGCTTTCAGACTCATATCCAGCTGCCTGCTGGATACCTCAACCTGGATAACCAATCTCATCTTAAACTCTACAAGTTCAAGACCCTTTCTCCCAACTTGCTCTTCCTCCAATATCTCCCTTTATGGAATCACCTACTACCAAGATGCTCATAAACTTTCAGTACTTTCTGCCCTATCCCCCTCCCCAGATTCTGCCCATTCCACCTAATCTATTCTCTCTTCCCTCTTCCCTCAGACCCTCACAATCTCTCCCCTGGATTTTGCAATTGTTGTAACTGGTTTCCTTGCCTCTGGCCCTTGTCTTCTCCAATCCATCCTCCACACAGCAGTCAAAGAAGCCTTTCTAACACACAAACCTGGCAGGGTTATTTCCCACTCAGTACCATATGGGTAAAGTCCACATTTCTTAGCAGGGCCCCAAATCCTTCTTGCTCTGGGGTCTGCCCTCCTGGGAGGCGCGCCTTCCCATACACAGCACATACTATTCCCTCTGGTTGAATGCCCTTCCTACATCACAATCCCATCAATTCCTTCTCTACTTGGAAACTTTCTTATCTTTAAGCCACCTCTTCTGGGAGGCCTTCCAGAACAGTGCTCCCAGAGCAATCCATGCAGCAGTGTCCTATGACATTTATTTACGTGTCTGTCTCCTCTATTGGACTATGAATCCTTGAAGGCAGGGACTCTACCTTAGTTATCTTTGCCCCACAGCACTGCGTCTGGCTCTAAGTAGGAGTTCATTCAGTACTTGCTGATGAAATGAACTAATAGATGTGCAGCTTACACACAGATCAGTTCTTACCTGCAGAGTGACACACATGTAGTCACTATTCATTGTTACGCAGCAGACGCAATCATCTCCGTTCACACTCTTGTTTTCATGTACAAGGAGTCTTCAACAGTCCGTCACCCACCTCTGCTGTCACTTACCTACAGCCAAATACCAACATTCACCCACATTCCCACCTCCACGTCGACCAAGTCACTCACAGTCGCAGACACTCCCACATGGTCGTACACACAAAATCACAGAGAGCCACACATACACAGCCACACACACAATTCCAAACACCTCGAGGGCACACTTCATCTCCAATTGTGAGCAAATGCTGTTGATTTTCATTAATCTGCAGACTCTGTATTTGCCAGTCTCTCTGGCTCCCCCTCTCCCTCTTCCCCACTCTCTCTCTTTCTGCTCGGAGGCAGGTGAGCGCATCAATTTTCTCCTCGTCTGTGGCAGTTAAATTAAATGGAATCGGCCTGATTGCTGAAAATCAAAGGGAAGGCTGATAAAGCAATTAAATCCCTCTAATTCCTCGTCCTGAAAGGTGCAGCGGCTCTGAAGCTAATTAACTTCATAATGAAAATCCTTCTTCACCCTTTTAGGCTCTTCTCCCCGGGTCTCCTCTCCTCTTCTTCTCTCCTTCTGGGGAGAAGCTGGTTACTGAGGAAGAGCTGGATCAGCAGCATTAAAAGTCAGAACTCTGGAGAGGTCTCAGGGAGCTCTTTCCTGTGTTCCCAAATCCATCTCCCTCAACACCCAGCCCCCTTTCTCTGACACCCAGTTGCCTGCTCACCTCTCAGCATGGCATTACTGTCATCCATCTGGAACGCACTCAGCACTACACCAGCACCATCCCACCCTCCAGCACCCACCCCACCTCAACACCAGCTCTACATCAACAGCCACCCCATCTCTAGCACCCACCCATTCCACCTCTAACACTCAGCCCCTCCTCCAATACTCCGTTCTACCCCCAAAACAGCCCGACCCCTGCACCCAGCCCCACCTCCCCATCAGCCCTACTCCAACACCCAGCCCTACCTCAACACCTAGCTCTATCTGCACATCAGCCCTCCCTTCAGCAGTCCTGTCTCTAATACCAGCCCTACTCAACACCCAGCCCCACCTCCAACTCCAGCCCTAGCTTAACACCAGCCCACTTCCAACATGCACAGCCTATAATTCTGAGCATCTATACTAGGCACTGGCGCTATAAAGATGAACCAAAAAAGCAAGCCCTCCCTTAAAGTATCTCCTTATCTAGAGGTAGAGACAGACAAGCAAATAGACAGTGACCATATGAGCTAATGAGATCTTCCTAAATAGAGGCCCATGACAGGGGCTCTAAGGGGGCTCTGGCAGAGAGAGAGAGCTCCCCGTTGGGAGACACTTGAGCTGGGTCACCGAGTTAGCGGGGCTGGCTGGATGAAAGAGGGAGGTGGTGTCAGGAGAAAGAGCGTGTTCAAGGCTTGTAGGTGGGGGACAGCATGGGCTGACCAGGGGTTGGGTGTTAGTTTGGGAAGATAGCCGCTGGGGCATCTGGGAGGTTGGGCTGGGGATGAGGCTGGGTAACTGGGCAGAGACCAGGTCACAAAGGGCTTTGGAGTCTCATTGTCTTTCAACGTCAGGAGCTGAAGGAGGGTTTACACGCCAGCTAGAACTGGAGTCTGTTGGACTTGTCTTCCACTACCCCACACGTGGAAGCAGGGCAGATGCAGCGAGCCTGGCTGCCTCACACACACATGTGTCCATGGGCACACTGTCAGGGAGCAGGCCTGGAGAACTGGGACCACAGGAGACATCCAGTCAAAGCTTATCTAAGAAGAAAATGGAGCAAGTGTACTGGATGGCCTTCCAGGATTTGAGGGAGACAAGAGAACCCCGGTTCCTTGGCTGCCACACTTCTAGCCCTGCAATGCTGGCACCTTCCTCTCTTCTTCCTCTGGGAAGTTCATCCACTCTCATGGCTTCAGATACCACCTCTCCATTGATGGCTAAGGGCCCCACAAGGGAAGGGCACAACCTGTCTCATTCACCACTACATCCCCAGCCCAATCTATCACAGACACTCAATAAATATTTGTTGATTAATACATAGAAATGAACAGTGACTTCCAAATTTACGCCCCCAGGCTCTAGACCTTTGTATTTCACTGCCAACTGAACATTTCCACGGGGATATTTCCATCCCACGCACTCAGCTCCTCCCCCTCCCCCACCCCAATCCTGCTCTTCTTCTGAGTTTCCCATCTTGATGAATGGTACCGGCAGCCACACTAGGGACCAAACCAAAGGCCTGGGCTTCATTCTCGGCTCCTCCCTGGTCTCCCACGCCTACCCTCACTGAACCAGTCTCCAATCCTATTCATTCTGCCATCCCTATGATCTCCCCTCCTTCCTCCCCCACTGTAATACCCCAGTCATGACTTCTCATTGTCTCTCTTGGACTACTGCACTGATTTCCTAACGGGTCTCCCTGCTTCAAGCCTCAGCCACCTTCAATCCATCCTCCAGAATAATTGTCCTAACGTGGAAAATAGGATCACACCAGTCACCTGCTCTCTACTCTCCAGGGTGGCTCCTCGTTGTGTATCAAACAAGGGCCAGCCCCCTCAGCCAGCCTACAGGACCCTACCTCTCACAACTACCAAACTTCACGGATTTATGCCAGGGTGCCGCAACTCATGCCCCCCCACCCCCGCCTGGAATGCCCTTCTGCAATACCACCCCCAGTTTCCCCATCACCACCCATCATTCACTTGGTAAAACTCCACTCATTGCTCAAGACACTCCACAATTTTCTCTAGAGGCTCTATTTTGTTTTTGTTTCCCTTTGAGCTTTCCTGTGCTTTCTCAGCATTCTGCACTAAGCAAGTGGTATTTTTGTAAGGAGAAAACGTTTTGAATGCAACTAAGAGCCCCCTTCCCTGTAATGGTTTCTCCGCAGGCTTCCACACCCACCCCATAGAATTTTGAGCCTTCTTTGGGCCTCACTGGGCCCTCTCTCCTACCCGCTGGAACACCAGCACCCTGATCTGTTTGCACACCTGCCTCCCTCAAGGGCCTCCCTATGAGCACCTTACTCATGGTGGCTGGCACAATGCTTGGCAGATCAAATGTGCCCTGTGATTGTTGAATGAATGAACGACCGAATGGCCTGAGAAGGAGTTGAGGGTTTGGTCCAACCACAGCGTTCTGCGGGGAGTAAGGGTGTTGGAGGCATTTGATCTCAGAGACATGAAGAGCAGCCAGCCTGCCCCCACTGGCCTTAGGGACCTGTCAGAGACCTAAGCACCAAGCACTGCTACCAGCCAGGACCCCTGACTCCTTGCCATGAAGGGGACGTGTGGTCACAGAACTTCCCAAATGGAGAAGACCATCCTGGGGCCCTCGGCCCCAGCCCCAGCCCAGCCTGATCTCCACATTCAGAGACCCCCAGAGGCAGTGGCCAGAGGCGCAAGGAGAGAAAGGTGGCAGGCAGAGAGGGGCAGGAATGTGGAAGAAAGGCAGAGACAGGCCGAGTGGCAGAGGGAGGGTGGTCCTTATGAAGACACAGGAGGAAAGGAACAAAGACAGACAGCAGCAGAGACACAGGAAGGGCAGATGGGCAGCCAGACCCCAAGCACAGTCCAGGAGCCCTGGGCACACAAAGCCAAGAGCGGAGTTGGGGAACAGGCTCCCAGGGAAGAGGGAGAAGAGAGCGGGCTCCCAATGCCCCCTGCAGGTGCCGCCCCCATCTTAAGCCGTCTCCCCGCCCCCATTCCCGAGCCAGCGGGTGGGCGGCACCCAGCAGGAGGCAGATGAGGCTGAGACGTTCGTGAGTGATGGGCGCTGATTTGGGCCCAGATTCGTGGCGCTTGGGGGGCCTGGCGCAGCTCCGAGACTGGGAGTGGGGTGGACTGGGCCAACATGGGCCTGACCGGCCTTCAGTCTGGAGAAGTGCTTGGCTCTCTTCTCTGAGCCCCAGCTGGAGTCCAGATGACCAAGGACTCCTGCACAGAGGAGCCTCTGTGCAGGGGCCCGACTTCTGTGTGCAGAGTACAAGGTGGGTCCCTGAAGGGGTGGTCACAATGGAGCGGGGAGTAGGGGTGTCTGTTGGTAGCCCTCTGTGTACACGTGCACGCATGCGTGTGCGCACACACGCACACATGCTCACACCATTCCCCAGCCCAGCATTCACACTCACAGCCAACCACTGTGATGTGGCTGGATGGACAAACTCAACAACACTGTTTGAGCGCCTAGTATGTGCCACAGCCTGTCTGAACCATTCACACACTCAGGCACACCCCACACAACTCTCAGCCCCACAGCCTCATGGAGCAATCCCACACACACACTCATCCTCCTACAGTCACCCGCTATCCCTCCCACGCACCCTCAGTCACTCATACGTCCACAAGTCACAATCCCAGGCCCACCGAAAATGTAATACACCCCATTCACTGTCATACTCTTACCCTATCACAGACAGCCACCAACACCCATTCATCCCTCTCCCAGTGGCTCAGAGTGAAAGTCAGGCAATCCGCACAGGCATAATTCATCACACAAGGTGTCTCACTGTCTCCCAGACCCCTCACACGTACCATAAGCAGGCAGGCACATGTGGGCACACATACATGCACACACATTACTCAGTTTGGCAAAAGCGATGGGAATATCCCCAGAGATTGGGAGCTGGGTTTCTGGGTCTTGGTTTTGAAGAGAAGAAAAGACAGTCACAGGCTCCTGGGCTCATGGAGGCAGATGTGTGGCCACAGCCTTAGAGAGTCCAGTGAGGTCAGCCATGGGGTCCAGGTCACTTCGGGCCAGTCCCCTCCGTCCCAGCTGACTCAAGGGCCGGCCCACACTGTCTCCAGACAGACTCCTCCACCCGGCCAGGGTCCAGCCCTACAGTCACCCCTCCTGTCAGCTCATTCTCCTTCCCTCTGCATCCCTTCTCCTCCCCCACTCTCACCCCCCTCTCCCCGCCCCCCCCCCCCCCCAGACA
>NW_020185331.1:3904865-3946823 GCF_003031525.2 Neophocaena asiaeorientalis asiaeorientalis
TCATCCCCCTATCCCCGCCCCCCCAGCCTCGGTGATAAAAGAGCCAGATTGGAGCGGGTGCCACGCAGCTTCACTCCCCACCATATGGGCCCAAAAGCCAAATCGTCAGCTAAGCGATTAAATCAAGTATGTCGAACAAAATGTTATGAACTGACATTATGGGTATATAATTTTATGCCATTTGTTGCCATCTGTTTATCTAAACAGCCCCCGTTCCACACAGACATACAGACTCACACCTTCCCTCCTACCCCCCCAAGGGTCAGGGACAAGAAGACGTGTGCCCGGAAGTGGAGAGCTAGGGACTCCAGGGCTCTTGGGGATGGCAGAGGAAGGGTTCAGACCACCCACTGGCCTGGGAAGGGGCAAGGCCCTTGGGATGCAAGAAGTGAGCGAGTCAGGAGTCCTGGGCGTAAAGAGTGTGGCTAAGGCCCGAGTACAGGAGCCATGGACCAGGGCCAGGGGAGCCTCACTGGCAAGCCTCCAGCCTGGCACGTGGCACGTGTGAGTGAGTGTGTGTGCAGGGGCGGGCACGAGAGCAGCAGCTGTGCACATCAGCGGCTGTGGGAGCTTCCTCTCCCTCTGCCTCCTGTCTGCCCTGGGGCCTGAGGCTCTCAGAGCCTTGCGGGGAGGGCTGGCTCTTCTTGGGACCAGAGGCCCAGACCAGGGGTCCAGAGGCTTAGGTTGGAGTTAGTCATGTCTCCTCCTCAGCGTGAGGCTACCGGCAGGTGCCCCATTCAAGTCCAGAGGCTGGGGACCCCCCCTCCTCATACCTCTCCAGCCCCAAACAGCTTCAGAGTCTGGAAGGGCCCCTTAATACCAGGCCTGTGGCCTCTGTGAGCTTAAGCATGAGCTCCCAGTCACAAACACTTAGCCCTCCTACCCGCTTCTGCCTCCCTGCTGCCTGGCCCCCAACCTGGGTCTGTCTATGGCCCTCCCACCACCTCTGCTCACCTCTGCCTCAGTGCTCCGTGTGTCTCTCTTACTTCTGTGTTAGTTTTTGTCCCTCTCATCTCTTAGTCTCTTCTGTCTGCCTCTGGCTCTGTTTTAGTCTCTGACTCCCTTGGAGGTGCAAGTTTGAGCCTCAGTGATGTCCAGCCAGAGGGGTGTGGCTCCAGAGAGGGGTGCAGGCCAGAGGGGTGAGGAGCTGGGCAGAGACAGAGCAGGACAAAACATTAGACCCCAGGAACTCCCACGGTGGACAGTTGGGTGATCCTGGGGCATTGAAAGCCTCGTGGCAATTCAGGGAGTTGGAAGGAGAGTAGCCTGAGGGTCATGAAGTGTGAGGAAGGCGAGGGCAGCCTCATGTCCCCTATAAGGCTGACGTGGAGGGGTGAAAGGAGGCCCCACTGAAGGCTTCATGGGACAGAGGGTGGGGAACCTCTCCCAGGGATTATTGAAACACTACCCTAAACCCACACTCACCTACACACAGAGGCAGGTCACATCCACACCTGCTCACAGACACATGTGACCACACACATGCAAACAGGGTCACGATGACACTTCCTATATACACATCTCAAGGTCACTCTCACACAGGCCCTCACAACCAGGGACAGGGTTGCTAGCAAAACAGTAATTCCGCAGCCACTGAGCCCCAAGCCAGGCATTCCAAGGCCCCGCCTCTTCCAGGGGATGTGTGTACAAGGGGTATCCCCAGCCTGGGGTCACCATCCACTGCTCCACACAGCAACCCTGCAGCCTCCTGGCAGCGCTCCAGGTCCCTGACCCTATTGCAAGAGGAGATGGAGCCCCACAGAGAAGAGTTGAGGCGAGCAACAGAAACCCAAGTCCCAGAGAAAGAAACAGCCAGAAAGATTGAAGAGAAGACTGAAGCTGAGACACAGACTGAGAGAGAAGAAGAAGACACAGAGAGAGTCAGAGACTCCGGTCAAAGGACAGAAAGAGAAAGACAAAGAGAAGAAAGAGCCTTGAAGACCCACCGGGAGAGAGTGGGACAGCCCGGAAAGCGAGGGGACGCCGCAGGCGGGCGGGAGGGGGCGCCCGGGCTGCGGAAAGCCGCGAAGGCGCAGGCGGCGGCGGCGGCTGAGGATGGAAAAGCTCATTTTGCTGGTAATTTACTCTCCTGCTTTTGGGCTGCTCCGCCTGCCGCTGCCGCCCGCCCGGGCTGCCTGTTCCAATATTAGATATAAACAAGTAAACTGTGTAATGGATCACATTAAGCAGGCCTTGCGTCTTGAGGCAGGATTTAATTTGCATGGCAGATTAGCTTGTCTTCCCAGCAAGGCACCCCGGGGCACCCCGAGCTGTAATAGGATCCCGCCTCTTAGAGGCCATTAAGGCAATTGAGAGCGCCTCCTAATCTGCCTCCCCGCCCTGCATCAAAATCCCCTCCTGCCGGCCAGGGAGGGACTTGTGTTGGCCGGACCCCCATCTTCCAACTCCCAGCTCAGGCCCCACCTCGCCCTTAAAACCGCAGCCCCAAATCCCAGGCTTGCCCCCTTCTCCACGTCTTGCCTCAGCACCCAACCTCAAACTTTCCCTCTGCCCACCCCCAACTCTGCTTCAGAGCCCACCAGCTGCCCTGAACCCACTTTTCCTATTCCTCCAAAGTCTCCCCAGACTCCAGGCCAGTGCTCTGGCCCCAACTTTCTCTATTCCCCACATGGCTCCCCTAAACCCTCAACCAATCAGTCCGGCTTCTCAGCTGAGATCAGGGATTAGAATATGTTCCATCCTTTTCTTCAGGTTTTCATGTATCAATAACAGCTATTCATCAAGCTTCCTGTATCCTTAACGATATTGTTGCCAGGATGGGAATCAGCAGGACCCAGAATCTGTGTGAAGACTGATATTCAAGTCACAGTTTGGTTCCACACTGAGGGTGGGACAAGTGGTTATGATGGGTGCTTTAAAGTTTTTATGTGTTATAGTGGTCAGGTCATTAAACCTCATAGGAACCCTTTTATTTTCTTTACTTTTTAAAAAATAAATTTATTTATGGCTGCACTGGGTCTTCGTTGCTGCACACGGGCTTTCTCTAGTTGCAGCGAGTGGGGGCTAGCTCGTGGTGGCTTCTCTTGTTGCGGAGCACGGGCTCTAGGTGCGCGGGCTTCAGCAGTTGTGGTGCAGGGGCTCAGTTGCTCTGTGGCATGTGGGATCCTCCTGGACCAGGGCTTGAACCCATGTCTGCTGCCCTGACAGGAGGACTCCCAACCACTGTGCCACCAGGGAAGTCCATAGGAACCCTTTTAAATCAGCCTAATTTTAAGATGAGGAAACTGAGACTCAGGAGGGGAAATGACTTGCCCAAAGCCACACAGCTAGTAGGTATCAGCTCTAGGGCTCAACACAGGTCTTCCTGACCCCCAGTGCAGCAGTCTTTCTGATCTACCACAGTGCTGGGATCAACACCGGGGTCCAGAGAGGGTCAGGGCAGTCTTGGGGTTAAGGACCACAGCAGGGTGTGTATCAGGATTAGGACAGCCTTGAATTTCCATCCCCTGCCCCACCGCTGGACTGGGATGGGTGGAGCCCATGCCCCGGCTCAGTTTCCCCACTCATTTAAGAGGAGGTGCTTCTGCAGTGGACTTACTGGATGCTTGTTAAGAAGACAAAACAACCAAAGGCGAGTATCATGAGAAAGTAGAGAAATTAGTGTTAGACAGAGACAAGGAGTTTCAGTGTGTGGGCACATCAAGCTGGGTTCCCTCCGCATTGGAGAGACCCTGAGCTGGATCCTGTTGGGCCGGGGAGGGGGACTGTGGAGCCTGCAAGCAGGGCGACAGGACTGGGGTGGGTGGGTATGGGGCCAGGCTGGTGGAGAAGGGTCAGTTCAGCCCTGCTTAGCTCACAAAGGGTCCTTGTTGTGGGTAATGGGACTCCCCTGGCAGCTTTATTTGCTGTCAGTGGCTTTTATTAAAGTCTCCAGTTTCAGACCCTCCAACCTCGAGCCATTGTGTATGCTCCCCCAGGGCCCTGCCCCCAGCCCCTGGCTAGGCTGACTCTGAAGGGCCCCCTTGCCCTGTCTCCTGGGCCCCAGGCCCCCCAGCCGCCAGCCTCTCACCTCTACCTCCCAGCAAGAGGGCAGAGAGGCTACGCATTCAAGGGGGAATGTCTCGGCCTTGGCCCTCAGCACCCAAACAGACCCTAATCTCCCAGATGTTGTGACTGGTGCCAGGGGGTGGGGCCATGAGTCAGCCTGGGCAGTATTCACAGAGTGGCACACACATGTGCACATATATGTGTACCCATGTGTGTCCTGGAGGGGTGTGCACCCATCTTTTCCCTCAGCTTGTCTCTGCACACACACACACACACACACACACACACACACACACAGACACTCTAGGAGTGTGTACTGTCTAGGGATTGAGGGGGAGGGGGCTACAGTTTGATTTCATAAGCAGTTAGGGACACCCGCTGCCCCCATCAGGTACCATGTCACACTCAGGGTTGAGAGGATGGGGAAGTGTCTCCCAGCCCAGACTGTCACCTGGGGTATTGGCTCCCCACTCCCTTCTCTCCTTCTATACAGGGGAGAGTGTTTGCCAGTGGAAGGAAGGGGGCAGACAGAGGTAGGCTGGGCATTGACCCTAGATAGGGAGGAGACTGTCAAAGGCACTGAACATCAGCACAGAGTTTAACCTCACTTCACCCAGATCCAGACTCTTCCTTTCTTGCCCAGAGCCCCAGCCCTGAACTCACAGCCTAGAACCCAAGCAGCTGAGGACTGGTCCTCACACACTTCCTTCCCGGAGAACACATTTGGGGTTGGGGCGTGGAGAGACCCAGGCCAGGCCCTTTAGGATGATCCCCCTGAAGGCAGAAGTCTGGAGTGAAAATGGGCACTTGATCTCAGGAAATCCTTGCTGAGCAGGGAGAAACAGAAGAGGAGTAGAGGAGGAGCTAGAGAGCCAAGAGGGGGGCTAGAGGGGCCTCAGATCTCACACATGGGCTTCTGTCCCATGCCCCGCCCCACCCCTCGTGGAGGAAGAGGGAAGAGGTGGTGATTCCCCTCCATTACCCATGAACGTGAGAGCTGAGACCAGCATAAGTGCACAACCAGTGACTGTGTCTGGGTGCAAAGGGGCATTTTGGGCCACAGGAGTCTGTTTGGACGTGGGTGTACATGGATGTTGGGTCCAATATTTGGAATCAGCAAGGGTATCAATTTGTGTGTGTGTGTCTTTCCTGGGGGTGTCTACTCTGAGGGGTGGGGTGCGGATGGCGCAGCTCAGTGGGTTTATGTGAGAAGAGAGTGTCTATGTTTGGAAGTGACTACAAGTACTTGTTATGGGATGTTTGTCCTGCGTATGTTCTCATGTATAAGAGAGAGGGCGATCCAGGGGGTTCACAGCCCTCCCCGGGGTCTTCAGAGCTCCTGGCTCGGCCTGTGTCAGGCCATTTGGGGAGCTCCCATGCTTTATGGTGCGCGGGTGAAAAATGGAAATGCTAATAAGTAGTCGTTAAGTTGTCTTGCAAAAATGTTAAATGATAAATTGGGTAATGTTATTGTTGAAATGAAATATGTAAAATAAATGAGTTATTTATTTCTAATAAATATTTTGTTTACGATGTATTTGTAGGGGTGTTAATTATTTTCCCCCGCAATCGGGGCAACGTATAAATTCTAATAAAGTGCAGGCCGTGGTGAAGGCAGCCGTGATGGTGGTGGCTCCTCCGGGCCGGGCAGCTGTAGGACCTTGGCCCTTGATGGATGCTCGAGTCACAAGCGATTGTTCTCTCTGCTGTTGCCGGCTCCCCAGTGTGGCCAGTTTTCTTTCTTAAAAAAAAAAGAAAAGAAAAGAGAGAGTTGAGGAGGAAAACAAATAGGCCAGAGTCCCCACGATGAGATGATTAAACACCCCTAGGCCAGGGCTTGCTTCTTAGGTAGCTGCACAGGCTCCGGGCATGCACAGCGCTGCTGGAACCAGCTTCAGGGAAGGAGAAATAAATACGTAAGCAAACCAAGCGTCGAAGAAATGACATCCCCCAGACCCATCAGCAGCTCTGAGCACTCAGTCCAGGCTAGGCGTCCTCAGCCATTCCCACTCTCTCCTCTCCCAGCTGGAGGATCCGCAGGGAGGCAGGCGCCCCCTCCCCCCATTTCCACCTGTTTCCATCCCTGCCCGACCAAGACTTCCTCCTTCCTCCTGTCAAGAGAAGGTTCCCTTTCCCCCTGACCCTGACTCATCTCTCTCTGTTGCTTTCCCTCCCCCTTCCCATGCAGGGACCTCCAGGACTATCTACGGCCCCTCCAAGGGAACCCTAGCTGAGCCCCCTCAGGATCCATCAGACCAGAAATTCAGCGAGTCTCTGGCCCAGCCCCTGAGGCTGGATGGCAGGGGGCAGGGGGCTACAGTCCCCTTCAGAACAGGCTGCCTCCCCCCAGGGCGTTATCTCCCCATGGGTAATAAAACTGCTGAGGCAGGACGGCCTGGTGGGCAGGGACAGGGGACACAAGCACGGGATGCAGGGCCGTTCTGTCCCTGCCTCAGGCACCATCCACCCTTGACCCCCCTCCCCCAACTCCTGGGGCTGAGCTGGGTTCCAAGTTCTCACCAAAGGACTCTAGACCAACCTCCAACCAGGGATCACAAGCACTTAGCATGCCTTTCTTCAGGGTGAGGGGGTCTTGGGGGGGACACTCCCAAGGGAGCTGGGATCAGGGGGTTCCTATGAGTCCTTTAAAGTTGAGGTGGGGGGGTCATAATCTGAGGTAATGCCTGCCAGGCTGGGGTCCCCCAAAGTCTGCCAGAAAGGGGTGCCTGTACCTATTCCATCCGCCTACTACTGCCCACCACCCCAAGCTAAGCCACTGGGAAGTGCCTTTCAAAAAGTGGCCCTCTGCACAGGTGTAACGTGTGTGTGTGCACACACATGCCAATGCACGTGCAAGAGGAGCAAGCCAGGCTTGTTGTAGGATGGCGAGGCCTTCAGCGTGGGACTAAGAGGAAGGTAAATAATAGAGGAAACCACAGGGAATGACTGGGAGTGTACGATTAGCAGATGTAAACTATTATATATAGGAGGGATAAACAAGGTCCTACTGCATAGCACAGGGAACTATATTCAACATCCTGGGATAAACCATAATGGAAAAGAATATGAAAAAAAAGAATGTATGTGGAAAACTGAGTCACTTTGCTGTACAGCAGAGACTGGCACACCACTGTAAATCAACTACACTTCAATAAAAAAATAAAACTAACAAAAAATAATAGAGAAAACCAACAGACACACAGGCCATATCTACCACATGCACGCATGCCCACACTGACCCATATGCAGATCCTGGCCTGGCACTCAAGGTCACACGCAGCATTTGTGTCATGCAAGTCTAGGAGCGAAGCCCAGTCCCACACAATCACAGTCCCACAGACACACATGTCTCACAGCTACACTTTCAGAGGAGTTTGAGACAGACCAAAAGGGACATCTGTGGGGCTTTGATTCTGTGGAGGGAGGGGGATATCAACTCTGGAGGGAGGGCGCCCCCTGCTGGACAGAACTGCTGCAACTAACCCCAGGTCAAGCCATCCAAGCCTGCCCCAAACCTTACCCTCACCCCACCTCTAGCAAGACATCCCCAGTGTTCACACTTGTCCACCACACTCTGGATAAGCCCCCAGCCGGGCTGCATAACTCTGGGTTCTTTTCAAAATGTGTAAAATCTTTGATCATCATTTGTTTAAACTGTATAAATAATCCACCCGGTTTTAATAGGATTTTTCCATGAATCGGCAACAAAGCATGAAATGTGATATTTTCACTATGAGTAGTTGGGAAATTAGTCACCTCTGCCCATGGCTCTCTGCTGGCTGGAGACCCCCATTCTGTCTGCTCCCTCCCTCCCCTCTACCTCAGACCATCCTGGGCCCTTCAAATGCTACCCCCTCACCTCCCACCTTTTGGGGGTAGTGGGGGCATTCTATGGCATCACTCTGAGAAGCCCATGCTGGTAATCTCTGGGTCTGAGAGCGAAGACCAGGCTGGCCTGGGTCCCTGTTTCCCAGACTCCTCATCTGAGTCAGGGTCTTTCACTCTCTAAGTCCCACGGCGGGTTCCAGTGCAGATTGGGGTAGTGTTCCAGGATGGGCGGTGGGTTTAGCGAATTATTGGGGGCAGGGTGGTGGCGTGGTGCAGAGAGTTGGGGTCATTTGCCATTTCCCCCAGTCTCCCAAAAGGGTTTCCACACTTTCCAGTTCCCTAGGGTATTACATACTCGTGCTGTTACACACTCACAGAGGCACAACCCAGGTGCGTTCTCAAGGGTGCTGGGCCTGTTTCCTGAGGCTGACAAGCTGTCCACCCAGTCTGGGAACAGAGGACGCTGAGTCTGAGACAGGAGTCACTGTCGGTGACAAGGAAAGATCAGAGATCTGCAGAAGCAGGAGACGGGGCATCAGAGATGAGCTTCAGGGATGGCAGCCAGACTGGAATCAGAGATGGAGGAATCAGAGATCAGGCCAGGACTGGGGAGTGATACAGCCGAGGCAGAGATGGTGGAGATTGCTCAGTGTGCAAGAGGGCATTTTGGGCCCACTTCCATACGACTCCTGACCCCAGTCCCCACCAGCGCAAGCAGCCCTCCCCGGCCTCCATGCCCTGTTGGGAGAAGCCAGCAGCCAACACCAGTGAAGGAGGGCCCCCAGAGCAGGCAGGTTCTGAGCCACCCGGCCAGGCTTTGAGCCTCCCAGGTCTCAGGCCATACGTAGCCTGGTGGGGCTCAGCCTCAGAGCTGGCACAGCCGAGGGGGTGCGGTCCCTGCCCACACTGCACCACAGTCCACACGCTCCAGGCCCAGCAGCCCCCTTCCTTTCTGCCCCCCGCCCCTGGCCCGAGATGAATAAAACTCGGGGGGTGGGGGGAGCTATTCATGGAACCAGAGAATGTGTGAGCCGCCCCGCGGCCCCTTCTCATTAGGGGACTCCGTCAGGTGGCGCTCATTAACTTCAAGTTGTCTCTTGTTTTAAAACTCGGGTGAGGGGGGCGGGGCGGAGGGGCACATTGTCTGGCTGCTGCCCCAGAGAGATTAGGCGCCCAGGGGGAGGGGGCAAGCAAAGGCCCTTTAATTAGTTACTTTCAAAGATTCCCTGTCCCCTTTCTCTCCGGCCTCCTCCTGCCCCCGGCTGGGCCCGGCTTCGAGGGGGGCGGTCTTTTCTGCATGGCAGAGCCGCCTGGTCACTCAGCTTAAATCCGCAGGCTTTGTTCCCGCCTGCACAATGGGCCCAGCACATCAGCCACGGAGGCCACGGAAGGAGCCAACCCTTCTTCCATAAGCTTGGAGTCGTTTGAGAGGGGTGCGCCCTGGTGTGGGGTGCAGCCTGGGGCCTCCAACAGGAGTCTGGGCACCATGGGCCCTTTCTGGGCTGAGAGGAAAAGGGGAGACACGCACATTCACACTCACCCCAACCTCAAGACCTAGCTCTAGCAGAGGAAAAAAGAGGAACAAACCTCATGTCAGGGTGTCCTTATCATAGGAAGTTTCTAGGGGAGATACCTGGAACCTCGCTCAAGGATGGGGGCCCCCTTCCTTCCTCAATAGCTGAAAGAACATGGTCTTAGAGGCAGACAGATCTGGGTCCCAATCTTGGCTCTGCTACTCATGAACAAGTGCTTAATCTCTCAAGCCTCACCTTCCCTCATCTTTAAAATGGGGGAAATAATGCCTGCCCCTTGGGTTGTGAGGGTTAAATTATTTACCTGTGTAAAGTGTCCAGCACCGTGCCTGGAGTACAATCAGCCCTCAATACGGTTCCGTGTCGGGTTCCCACAGCCAGAGCCTGACCCCACACCCTCCACCACTAGGTTGCAGGCACACGGACTAATTTCCTTACATGCAAAGTGCTGGTGTTCACGCGCAGGGAAATACTTGAAAACCGGTGAGTGTGAGGACAGAAATGAGGAAGAAGGAGGATTCCACGTTGGAGGTGATAGGTTTGGGGAGGCCTTCAAACAGAAAGGGGGAACCTGGAACAGGAAGAGAAAAGGAGAGTGAGCCAGCCCTGGGGGATGCTTAGCAGATCCTAGGGGGTGGTCTTGAGGAGAAGGGTTTAGAGGCTGGGTTGCAGGAAGAGGTGGTGATTTGCCTGGGTCAGCAGATTAATGGCACTAATGAAGTTTCCAAGAGCATAGTGAGTTGGGGGGTCGGGGGCGCCCATGTGGAAAGGCACATGACTAGGGATTGATCAGGCTGAAGATGAAACAGAGAAAGCTTCCCGGGCAGCAGAGGTAGGAAACGCCAAAACCAATTACTCCCCAACTCCTCCGGCCTCCAGATCCCTCCCCCGGGGAGGAGGGAAGGGGCTGTGACCTCTCTCTGTTGGTGCATGCACTCCAGGCACACACACAGACAGGCCACTCACGTGGATAGGTGTGTGCACGGGGGAAGGACCACACGTGGGAGTGAGTAGACCCAGGATGCGATCATGTTTCTCATGTTGGTCTATGTTCTCTCCTCCTTGGGCATGGGTCTTCTCACAGATGTCCCCACATCCCACCTAAGTGTCCCCACATGGCAAGCACATGTGTCACCAGGAAGAGTCAGGGGCCAACGAGTGGCAGCAGAAGTGGGGGGGGGCGGTGCTGAGGATCCCCTTCATTCAATTTTGACCTTAAATTGCCAACTCTACAAATTTACTAATTTGGACTCAACCCTAGTTTCCAGTAGAGGCAACCCTGGATTACCATTTAGGTGGCTAATTCCCCATGCAGATCATTGACAACTTATCAGCCCCTGGTTAATGGGAGTGTACCCCACTTAGGGAAAGTCCAACCTTTCGGAAGTAATCAATTACCCACAGGTCTCTTTCAATAGCCCCTGATGTTTGTTGAATGAATAAGTGTGGCAGATTGGGCAGCCCTCTTCAGCTTAAAGAATTCACAAAGGATATCAAAGAATTAGATCAAAGGGCAAGCAAACATCTCTTATACGACCTAGAGAAGCCCCTAGTTAAAAATCAACAGTTAAGAGGTGATTAGATGTAAGATAAGGACCCTTCAAACTCCTAACACTAACTCAATAGTTGTCCACATTTGGGATCTTTAAGGGAGATGGAGGTGGGGGAGGGAGAGCAGGAGGCCCAAGGAGGCCTGGATTTAGCTCTTGTCTATGGAGGGACAGCTCCCTTCCGAGCCGCGTGTTGTGCAGTGTTTGCCCCTCCAGACTCAGGACAGAATTGGTGTGTCACGCCGTATGCTGAGTGGTATTAGTACAGTTATTAGCAATTATGTTTTATCGTAAAATCACTTTGCCTTTGAATATGTGATTAAAAATCCGACTGTTCCTAGAGTCAGTTCTATCCAATCTATTCCTCTTGGAAACTACTTCTAGTTTTATAATACAAACCAACAGGCAAACAGGATGGGAACCCTGGACATTTGCATGCACCTAACCATTTCACACAGGGAGCTGTCACCAACCCACCCACCGCACTGCTGGGTCCAGATGGCTGGGGCGATAGGGGTCATGCGCCAAAGGTACTGCAGAGAGTCTGTGCCCCCAGGCCCGGCCCCTCCCCCAACCTCCAACCCAGTGACCACCTCCCAAGGCTACCACTGGAGTGCCTCCCCATTCTCAGTGCCCCCATACCCACCCTGTGCCCCTACTGTAATGTCTACGAGGAAGACCGGCTCCTTTTGGGGCCTGTAAGCTTTTGTTAGCGTTATGTGAGCCGCTAGTGACAAGGGCCCTGAAACCCAACTCGACCAAACTCATAAAAGGGGTCACTGTCTCTTTAATTAAAGTTCCCTGTTTGGAGGTTAAAGACAAACCCGTTTGATGGTGCAGGTGTGTGTGGGGGGGGTGGGGGAGCCGGGTGGAGGGGACTGGAGGGAAATGGAATTCTATCCTTGGAGGGGAGCAGGGAGGGGCCTCACCAGGGCCAGACTGGCTGACCATGGAAAGTCTGATGGGGAGGGGTGGGCCTTGAGGTCCCCAGTGCGGTGAGGGTCACAAGGGGAGAAACTAGCTGGAATGGGAGGCCAGGGGCCAGCGCAGTCAGCTCTGACCGCCCTGCAAGCACGCCCTGCACATACTGCCTGCCCTCAGCTTCCCACCTCCATTATGCCTGTGGACCACTCCCCTTGTCCACTCTCCAGTTCCTCCTTTTCCACCCCAAAAGTTCTCCGTTAAAAGAGGGTCCAGGGCCTAATCCCATCTCCACACAGATGTGACTTCATCACAGTTTAACATAAAAAGATCAGCTGGTATCGACTGGTAATTTGGACCCACGCCACGCTATTGGCAGGAAGACAGAATAAGTTAGGGTGGCCATGTTTCAAAAATTCTCTGTGTGCACTCAATCACAGCCCAGGGAAGGCGGGTGGGTGCGTAATAACCCAGCCGCGCTCTCCATTTCCCCTGTAGATCAATGCTAATACCAGGAGGCCCCGGAAGATGGATGGAACCGACAGGAACCTTGAAATCCCAACACGGAGGCTGGTGCCTCAACCGATAAAGGATTTTGCTGATGCTGGGGCAGGGACACAGAAACCCTCGGGGCCATGGGAGACAGTCAGGTGGGGGGCAAGGAGGTGGGGAATAGGGAGCAGCCTCTCTTTCACGAACACACTCATGTCCTCACTGACACCCACAGTTGCTCACGCAGCCGCTGACAGATGCACGCGCCAGAGTCACTGACACACACACCAATGGCTGGCACACACCATCACTCGCACACTACCCAGCCCGCAGCTCCAGCACCTCCCCAAGAGGCCTTGACTCCCAGAGGCTGCTCACACAGGTCCTAGCACACACGTGCACACGCATGCACACGACTCAAACCTACACACCAGAATCAGGGGCTGTGACACAGACACTCGCGTTGACATACTGAGATGCAGTCACACGCACCCACTGGCATCCACACGCTGCCACAGTGAAGCACAAAGATACCCACACCCACACATGTACACACCCCCGCCTTGCCTGCCTTCCTTTCCATTCCACCCCTTCTTCCTTTCACCTTCTGAGTCTGGTCAGGACCTTGCTGGCCGACAGTCAACTGGGGAGCCTCCCAGGACCTGTTAGAAGTAACTCATTAAGACAGAAGTAGATCAAACACACAGCCCTGGAGACACAACCAGACAGGAACCCCCCACACACACTGGGCTGGAAGGCAGGAAACCTGGGCTCCAGGCACAGCCTAGCCAGAATCGCTGCATGGCCTTGGGCAAGAGTTTGCTCTCTCTGGGTCTCTATTTCTTCATCTATAAAACAAGAGGTTGGACTGGGTGATTTCTAAGATCCCCTTCCAGTTCCAAATTTCTGTGTGTGGTAGATATAAATCCTTGTGGAGTCACACACATACAAACGCACACACACACACACACACACACAGAGACAGCCCCAAGCAAGCACACCTGGGCTTTTAAGTGCCTGGCGGCCTGAAGCCACACCCACGCTGACGTGCAGGGCCACACATGCACGGGCTGCTCTTCCCAGCAAGGGTGCCTGCAGCAGGGACAGCAGCTCCTCATCCTCCCCAGAGCTGGAAGTCAGGGAGCTGCAGAATTCACTCTTCTGGGAGCAAAGAACTGGGGGCAGAGCAGAGAGATGGAGCATTGCCATGAGTTTGAGGGAGTAGGTGGAGTGGAAGACAGTGATTGGGACCTGCAGAGGGGACAGAGAGAGAAGCACAGGGATGACTGCCAAGACCCCCCCCCCCCACACACACACACCCTTCCAGGCTGTTATCTGATTTCCTTCCTTTTGAATTCAGCCCCAGGACAGGAGCCATTTCCGTGGCCTCACACTGACATCTTGTGGCCACCCCTAGGATTGCAGGCAACGCCAGGCAGCGATTGGTATCCTGTGGAGAAGCACAGCCCTACCTAATGGGGACCATCGTGAGCAAGAAAACAGGTCTGATCCTTGGGTGCCCTGTCCCATGCACAGCAGCCGGGAAGTACAGCGGGGGCTAGCATGTACCTCGAGCAGGGACAGGTGGAAGAACAGGAAGATGCTTTGGGAAAAGGCTTCAGGGGCACCTGGTGACAAAGGGGACTAGAGAAAAATAAATGCTTAAGGGAATTCCAGTCTGTGGTGGAGATGTAACCCTGTTCTCCCGCAGCCCCAGTATGAGGTAGGGAAACGTGACCCTGACTCATGGGGCTCAGTCTAAGGAGGAGATGCAGCCTTTCCCCAGGGATCCCCCTGCTGAAGGAAGAGACTCAGCCCTGGCCTCACAGAAGCACAGTCTGATGGGGAGCATTTGGCCCCCTCACAGAGAGCCTATTTAGAGGGAGGAGGGGTAAGGTACCGCTCTGCCCTAAGTTATCCTCTAATTTTGAGGAGGGAAAAAACCCAGCCCCCCATCAGGGACCCCAATCCTATCTGAAAAGCATGCAATTTAGGGGTTCAGAAGCTCTCAGCTATCTCAGCCTCCCATGCCAAGCCCTAGTCTGAAATTCTGAAATAGACATGATTTCTGTGTCTGAATCCGTAGCCCAGGGCTGGGAAGAGGGTTGAGGAAGGAGTTTGGGGGTGGTAGGTCCTCCCCAACCAGCCCCATCCGTTCTGAAGAGGTCTGGCGAGTAGTGGGGGAGGTCCATGCCTCCCAGATCTTCCCGGAGGTAGCCTTGACTGAAGTCCCAGCCCTGTCCCAGGACTCTCCTGCATCCATTCCTCCTTCTGGAGCCTCCTGCCACTCTGGAGCCAGGTCTCCCTCGCCCGGAGCTGACAGATCACACGCACACACGAGGCAGAGACTATGGATTCCCAGCCTGGAGCCAGGGAACCCTGGAGGTGCTAGGCTGATGAGTTTGTTATAAATTAGAGACTCATTAAGAGAAGGTGAGGAGGGTTCAGTAACAGCTTTCGGGGCCCATCTTTTCGATTTCTTGTTCAGTTTGTTTATTGCGATTGTTCCTGTCTCATAAGCTTATTGCAAAACCAATAAAAATGATCTATTCAGAGAGGGGAGCTGCTCTTTTGACTGGTAAGCTGCCGCTTGGTGCTGGACCCCACCCCACCCCCTCCGGGTGGCTGCAGCCCCAGCCTGGTTGACCAGCTGTCTCCCGCCGCGGGGTCAGCAGAGGGTGCCAGATTCCTGCTCACCAGAAACTGTGTGCACCTGCCATGCAGCCACCCTGGGCTGGCCTCAGGCCTCCAACCTGGCCCTATCACCCCAATGACCGCTGTACCCCAGCCCTGCAGCTCACCTCTGATGGACTCACCAGGTCTGAGCTGAGCACATGTCAGGGCTCAGTTGTGGGGAAGTGGGAGGCCAGGATGGGGACCCAGGGATGGTCACTGGAGCCTGGAATTTGGGGTGGACTTTGCCTCAGTTTCCTTTTTTGTGCCTTGGCAAGGCTATACTTTTAGCATGGGGTTCCCTACCCTGAGGTAGCCCTGAGGAGTGGTGATCAGAGCAGAGGCCACAGAGGTTCTCTAGTATCAGAAGTCCTGGCTTTGACCTTGATGATAGAAAAGAGGCCCATGGCCTCTTGCACATCCAGGAACCTAGTCCCAGTTGGGGTCAGGGGCCCAGGAACCCCCCTCCTCAGTGAGATGGCTCTCATCCCTATCCCTGTCCCACCAATGACATCAGTCCATTTAGTGACTATGATATTCCTGAGACATCATGGATTTTCTCATGCTGCTGGCTCCTGGTTTCAGAGGCTGTCGGTTTATTATTGTGGGGAGTGTAGCGTTGAGGGGAGTCAGAGAGATGCCAACAGACTCCTTCACCGACCATACAGAATTTCAGAGTGTCACAGCCTGGAGGGACTTCCAAGATCACTCTGTCCAGCACCTTCATGCTTCAGGTACAGAATTAGGGTCAGAGACATGCAGCGACTTTGCCCAAGTTCCACAGCTAGTGAGTGGTGGAGCTGGGCCTAGAACCCAAGGGGACAGACCCTTGCACCATTGCTCTGTGTCTTTGCTGGTTTATCTTGCTCATGTCAGAGAGCGCTGCCTCACGTGTCAGGCCCCACAGCCAAAACAGATAACAGGCTTCCTTTTCCTCCTCGCTGCTTAACAACAGGCTTGTTTTCTCTAAAGCAAAATCAGTGTCTTTCCTCAAGGCCAATACACTGACTCTGACCAAGGGCCCCAAGGAGGGGAAGAACCTTGCACGGAGGCCTTTAGAGCTTCTCTGACATTTCAAAGAGATAACATCAACGGACTCTTCCTCTGTTTATCTTGCACAAGGAGGACAAGAGGTGAAGGCGGGTAGGAAAGAGCAAACGTTTCCAGGCAGCAGGGTATCTCAAGGACTCGGCACATCTTCAGAGAGAATCACATCAACATTTTCCCTTGATCTCCCTGCACTTGTCTATTTTAACAAACACTATATAGCACTTCCTATGGGTCAGGCACTGTTCTAAGTGATTTACATATTAATTATTGATTTGATTTTATTCATATTACGTATTTATTGAATCCTCTTAATACCCCTATGAGGCAGGCACTACTATTAGTCCCACTTTACAGAAGAGTAAAACAAGTCACAGAGAGGCGAGCAGCTTGCCCAAGGCCTCACACCTAGGAAGGGGTGGCGTCACCATTCAAAGCCAGGCAACCTGGCTCTGGTCCACCACGCTGTGTACCCTGTCTTTACAGAAGCCTCAGCACAGCAACTGGTGGGACTCCTGCGACCTGGGGGAAAAGGCTCTGAGCATTCAGAAGGGATAAGACTTCCTTGGGGCCCAGTGCAGTCTCCTCAAGTCTATCTCTTGTTCACCACCACCCTGGCCACCTCTGCCCCTAGCTTACCTTACAGGCAATGTGTTATGGTTGGGCAGGCCAAAGGAAACATAGGCAGCCTGGACCATGGGTCCCTCCCACACCAGCCCTGTTTGGGAGCCTTCCACTGGGTTCTGGAAGCCAGAGCTCCGGGTGCAGGGCCGAGCACCCATCGCCCAGTTGTTCACGAAGCCTTGCTGCTTCCCACGCAGCCGCCTGTCCTGACATCTCTGAGAGGGCCTTTGATTAAAGAGACAAGTGACTTTGCCCATTCTATTGATCAGAATAAATTACTAGGAACTAATTTATGGGCCTCCCCACAGCCGATGACATGGTGGATTGTGTGCTCTTGGTCAGTAAATTGGATTGTCAGGCTAGATTATTGGTTCGTATACAGTTATCTCTCATAGCAATATCAGGCAGCCCAGGTAGAGGAGTGAAATCCTTTCTCTGCTGCCAGATGCCAGGATGTCATGAGGCCTTCTCGAAGGCTGGTGGGGAGGGGCGGGGAGGGAAGAGGAGGAGGGGAGGAGAGGCGAGGCGAGGCCTCTGTGCAGGATGCTTATTAATTAGTGCAG
The DNA here is from genome assembly GCF_003031525.2 of Neophocaena asiaeorientalis asiaeorientalis. Taxonomy (NCBI): domain Eukaryota; kingdom Metazoa; phylum Chordata; class Mammalia; order Artiodactyla; family Phocoenidae; genus Neophocaena; species Neophocaena asiaeorientalis. The sequence continues at coordinate 3,922,104 of NW_020185331.1, forward strand.
CATCACAGCATTAAAAGAACATTAGTGTGGAATCGTCTGCACAGTGATGGGGAAATGACATTGTGGGCCTCCTCCTGATTCTCCAGCTATGGCTCTGCTGGGTAGAGGCAGGGAGGGGCTTGATGAGCAGACCGGGGGATGGGAAAGATAAAGGGCTGGGGGGATACGGGGCCAAGAAGATGGGAAGGGAAAGAAGAGGCCACATTTGCTGGGAGTTGCAAGCAGAGCAGGTCTGCTGAGTGCCAGCGTCTCTAAGCCCCACGCGGGGGAAATGGAGCTGCCGTTCTGCTCCGTACATCACAGCCAACGATGAAAAGTTCTAGAGCTGGGATTTCTCAGGCAATTTGGCCAGTGATGCATGGGGCAGTAGATCCTCACGCACTCTTCCATGCTTCTGCCAAGCCAGCAATAACAAAAACTTATTTTTTGCCAGGGAAACGGATATGAGTCAGGCAGCCCATCAGGAGTAAGGGGGGCTTTACCACGCCGCTGCGATTTGTACCGCTTGGCTGTTTCCCTGAGCTCTAAAGACCTGCCAGGAGGTGACAAAGGCGAGACAATTTCGAGTTCACAGTCCTGTGTCCTCGAAGCATAACAGCATGCCATAGAAGGGGACTTTCAGGGGCTGTGGGTTGCAAAGTCAGCGGTCTCTTCCCCTAAGCCCACTGAGGAGGGGGAAACAGGGTGAACAGGAGTGCAGCAGAGATGAGGCGCTGGAGAAACCTGCAGCCCTTTCCTGGCCATGAATTCCTAGGAGAGGTACCCACTGCTCCTTCCTCACGCAGGGCATGGCAAGAAGTGGGGAAGGGGGCGGTGTTGGTAAGCCAAGCTGGCCGAGGGCATGAGAGCATAAACATCCCCAGTGAAAGCGCTCTGTGCTCTCCTGCCACGGGCTGCCAGGGTCTTCCCCATGCAGGGCCTGGGGTCATCCAGTCCCTGAAGGGGTGGGTATGGAAACCCATTTGGTCTTGTTTTTTCCCTTCCACTGTTGAGGAATGAGCCCTGAGGAGGCCTGCACTTTCTTTGAGGCGTGATCAGGAACACGGAGAATGCTTCTTTGGGCTGCAGGCCTCAGGGGAAATGTTCCAACAGCGAACGGAGCCCTTCTGACTCCAGCTATCACTCATCTGACACCACCAGTAACCCCGCAAGTAAATACCCGCTGGCAGGGACCCAGGGCCTCCAGCTCGCTTGAGTTGCCACTGAGTACAACAGCCAGGAGGTCTCATCATTGTCACAAAGGTACCGAGTTCATCCCCCTCACCCCTTGGTGCTGCTTAGCAGACAGGGGGCAGGCAGATGTGGGTCCTCAGAAAACACATAGCACCGTGGACTAAAAATATTCTGCACATTTCAAAAGATAAAGGTCAGAGGTTTAAAGGGTGAAAAACCCCTTCCCCAACCTCGGGATGCTTTTTGTTCCCACCCTAGTCCCTTGGCTCTCCAAAAGTTAAATTGTGGTGTTTGGTCATTTCAGCATGAGTTTTTATCCTGGTTACTCTCCCTTTCTGCCCTCCATTGATAAATACGAAATGAAAAAGGGCAAACCCTCAAAGACAGAGGAAACAGGGCTAGGACCAGAGCCCCAAGCCCCAAAGCTGTGCCACCCGCTCCTGTCTGGCTCTGCTGTGTCCTGGCTTCCATTACAGCAGCTCTGCAGAAACAAGCACGCAAGCCGCCAGAGCACACCAGTCTCCGAGATGGAAAAGTTTGCAAAGCTTGGAAAAAGAAAAGTGGGCCTTCTAGCCGGTCTATAAATTAGAGACTCATTAAGAAGAGACGCGAAGGGCTTTGGGGGCCTGTGTCTTTCGATTTCTTGTTGAGCTGGTTTATTGCTATTGTTTCTATTTCATACGTTTATTGCAAAACCAATAAAAATTATCTATTAAGAGCAGGAAACCCATCTTTTGACTTGTTGGTGGAGGTTTCTACAGAATAACCTTTAACTGGTCCAACATGTCTGCAGGAGAGGAGCAGGCCCGGGTAGATGCCTCCCGAGGTCAGCCAAGCAGTGAGTAGGAACGCCCAGTCTTGGGGGAGGGGAAAGCACCCTCTCCAGAACCTGCCAAGAGCAGAAGGTGAAACTCTAACCAGTGGAGAGCTATACAGTGTTTCATTCATCCCACTTTAAAATGTTTCGATTGGTTGAAAGCATTTAAAATTTGAGACTTTTCACCAAAATAAGCTGATATCTAGCATCTCTTTAAAAATGGGAACATCATACTGGGCCTCGTTCTCACTGTTTCCAGCAGAGAGACAGTGTCTTGTCTTCACAGGGCTCATGCCCTCCTTTCACCAACAGTGCTCAGCCAGATTGCTATATATTTACATTACCTGCCTGACACCTGTAATCGTGTAAGTTTGCAACTCCTACTTTAGAGGATCAGGTTGGAGGGGGAGGCAGCTAAAATTTCATTTATGGACCTACTCTTGAAATAAAACTTTCTGAGAATGCTTCGAAATCAGACCGATAAAATTTTTCTTCCAAGATTCCCAACAGAAGGCCTGAGCCTTGTCCCAGGTGGACGGGAAGGGAGCTAACATGTGTTGCAGGCCTGTGTGCCTGGCTCAACACTCCTTTTTTTTTTTTTTACATGCATTATCCCCATCAGTCGAAGCTGGCAGATGTCCGTGATGTGCCCGGGGGCAAAGGATAATATAACCCTCGGCCCAAGAACACCAGCCCTAGAAGAACCCAGAAACCATCTCCCTGGTTTTGAAGAAGGAACAGAAGGTCCACAGTGTTATTCTCCCAGGCCTTGAGAGGATGCCCTTAGGGAAGATTCACAACCAATTGCGGGAAAATCCACCCAACTGTGACTCAAGTTAGGACTTGCCTCCAGAATTACCAACACCCCTAAATCTAGTGAAAGGGAACCACAGGGTCTTTGATAATCACTCTGTCAGGTCACGGGATGGTGACTAATGGGCCTAGAGGAGGAGACGCTGAAAAACACTCTAGGAAATAAATTTGGGTGATTAAATTTCAAGGCAGTTCATGGAAGAGCAACCTGAGGCCTAAACTAAGCCATCAAGTTACCAAGAGAATCAAGATTTCAATTTAACCACTGCTGCCCAGGAACCAAGTCTGAGTCTGCAATATATTAGTGGGTTAGGAGGAGGTACCCCCCAAAACTTTCAGAGTGACCCAGACATCTTCCCAACTCCAGCCATTCCTTCCCAAAGGCCAGCCAGTAATAAGTCCAGGAAAGTATTGCCTTTCCCCAGTTATTACATAATTTTGAGTCTTTAAGGAAAAAAAATCACCTCTCACCTGAATAAGGGAGATGGGGCTTGGGGAGGGCCGCCAATCAAACACAGGCTAGTGCTCTGCACAAATCTCTAAGAGACTCTCAGTTTGCTAAACTAACAGAAGAGGCCCAAATTCCTCCAATTCTCTGCTATTTCCGTTGAGTGCAGTGTACCCTGATTGGATCTCATCCCCAAACAGTCACGGTCTAATGTCTGGGGCATAATCCCCCTCTAGCTGAATCACACCCCAGGTACCCTTAAGCTTTGCAGGTGAATGCACCCGGTGCTCTAAGGTAAGAGCCCTAGTCTGATTCCCCCATCAGATACTGGCCATGCCCGCTGTTTATAGTCCCCGGGGCATAACTTTAACTTGTTTGTTTCTTTTTGAGTAACGCCAGGGTGGAGAGCCTTAGAGCCTAGCTGGCCTCCGTGATGGAGGAGCCCAGGCAGGAAGGCTTAGCTACCGCAGCTGCTCCCATCTCTCTCTCTTGCTCAATCTCTTCCTCTCTCGAGGTTTCACCTCTCTCTGCCCTGGCTCCACCAGCTGTTTCCTGCAAATCCAGCTGAGACAGCTGCTGGCCTACCATGCTAAATTTCCAGGGGCCCTGGAACCCCTTGACTCTCTTGGCCCAAATGCGGGCAAATCTCAGGCGTCCAGACAAGGCTAAGATTGTTCGAAAAGTACTTCACTAGGAAACTGGGGGGAACGCCAAAAAAGTAAATTACAAAAGCAGAGAAACAGACAGCTTATAGAGCACAGATTCCTTCTCCCGGAATGACTCAAGTCTAGACACAGGAAAGTTTGTTGTAAAAATACGTGAATAAGAAAGATGGGGGGAAAGGGAGAGAAGAAAAGCTACAGCTTGTTGGACACCCACGTCTCCTGCCTCGCACTCCTTCTCAGTTCTTTAAGGCTTGGATACGGAATAAAGATGCTCACACTTTAGCCAGAGATAGAGGTTAACAGAGATAAAGGCGATGGCCATGCCTGATGGAGCTCTTAGTTGCTTTCAGAAACTGCCATCCAGGCCCCTTTCTCTCTCCCTCTCTCTCTTTCTTTTTGGCTGTGCAGCGAGGCTTCAGGCCCCTGTCTTGATCTAGCTCCCAGATCTGGGCTATCTGCACATCTGCCCTGCCCTTTGGTAGGGGCTCCTGACCAGGCCCCTGGACAAGGAAGGCACTTCTCTGTCCCCTTCTTCTTACAGGGGCTCCAGGCTGCCCCTTCCAGGGAGCTCAGTGAATACCACCTTCTCCCCAAGGCTGCTTCTACCTGTCCTTAGAGTTAAGGTCTTGGTCTCTTGGTCTGCTGAGGTTCTGGGCCTCTTGAGTTAATGGCCGACTGGCAAGATGGTGGTGAAGCCACTACTACCCCAGAAGCCTTTCTCCTCTGAGCTTCTAACCCTGGCAACTCCCTCAGGTGCCCGGTCCTACCCTGTTCAGTTGCCTACCCAGCACAGGTGACCTTCCTGCATTCTATTACTGCAGTGGAGTTAAAAAGCACAAATACTTATCCATTATCAATAAGAGCTTAAAAGCTGTTCTCTCAGAACACTTCCAGAAGGGGTGTAGCATATGTTGGGTGGTGCTTCCAATTTCCACCTCAAGATCTAGGCTCAGCTGAGCTCCACTTCCAAAGGTCCCATCACTTAAAGGAAATGTCCATCTGGCTGAGTCACCAGCACCTCAGTATCCATTATCCAACTCGCCCCCAACCGAATTTGTCATCTCAACACTGCCAGGGAGCTGAGATCTATTAGTTCTACCATAGGCTGTGGGTTCCAACCCTGGATTTGTCACCTATTAGCTGGATGACCTCAGTTAAGCAATTTAACCTGAACTGCTTTCTTTCTGTGAAATGGGGATGAGTGTTTGTAGCTCCCTCTCATGGCTGATGTGAGGAATTAACAGAATTACATCTTTAAAAATAGATATACGGATATAGATATATATAAATACACTCCCTTTCTTAGGCAAACTGGTGCTTCATATCAACTCTCCAATATCCTTCAGTGATGCTACCGTTTCCAGAAAAGTCGGCCTCCTCCGTGAGACAGTGATACCTGCAGGAGTATCCTATCTCCACGTGACAGACGTCTCATTATAAATGAATAAATTCACATTCTCATTTTAGGTATCAGTCTTTCAAGCCTCAGTAGTATGCTTTTGCTACCAGGACAAAGATCTGTTTCTAGCTGCACGCAAAATGAGTTTTCTGAACCTGTAAGGTTGAGGGTCAAATCTTGGACCAGGGAAAAGTCTTCAAGTTAGTGTCTATCCCCTGAGAAACCTCCCAGAAGACAGCCGGAGCACCACCCCCAGGACAACTGGTCAACCCCATCTCTGACAGCCCTGGGCATGCTGCCTCTTCTCCGTTTGTAACTGTTCTACATTGGGCACGGGAGTTCACGCATAGCAGATATTTGGGATCGACTTGTTTTGTCAGCGTGTGGCTAGGTGGGCAGACGGTTGAGTGGGTCACAGGGAATTTGTGCCTCTTTCTCAGGGTGGTAAGAAGCAGTGGTGGCCTAGCAACAGGGGAATCTGCCTAGCAACAGGGGCGGGAGGCGGGGCCTGCTGGAATCGTGTAGAATGGCTGACGGAGAGGCAGACAGAAAAGGAGACCTTTCTGGATCTTGTCAACCTGGGATCTCAGGCCAGAAAGAGAAAGCAGATCCACAGACACCAGGAGAGAAGCATGGGAGGCAGGGCAGGAATAGAGGCAGCCTTTTTGGAAACGTTAGAAACCCAAACTGGAAAAAGCCGGGTGCCTTTCCCAAAGTGCGCTGAAGCACAGAGAAGCCCTCCCCACTGCCACCCGAGTGAGCTGATGCCCCACATGGACACATTCTTTGGAGAGGATAGCACCTTTCCTGCACTCCAATTTGCAAGGGTACAACTGGATACGCTTTCACGTGTGCTGTCAGGTCTGGAATTTGTTCAAGTCAGAAGGCCACAACCCCCTGGAAGGTATAAAGACCTATATTCACTTAAAAATCAATCCGGAGGCAGAATAAGCAACTTTCCAACACAGTCTGTCTAGGGCAACCATTAAGAACTCAGACCGTTCTGGCATGAATCGCTTCCCTCTTCCCTCTTTTCCACCCATCACAGGACAAGGGCTTGGACAGCCCCTCCTGTGAACTTTCAAGACCCTCCCCTGAAGAGAAGAAAAATTGTCATCAGCCTTTGACCTGATTAATAATTAAAACTGCTGAGTCTGAGTTGCCCCTAACAGCGAGGTGCTCCAAAACCCCAGCAAACTTTAACAAATAACCAGCCCACTCAGGGGATAGAGGAAGCTTTTTTCACTAGACAAACTGACAATTAGCCACTATTCAGATCCCCCTCTAGTCTTAGCATATTGGTTCTCCTTTGAAAGTGGCTCGGCATGGGGTAGAATTTTTGGCCTTGAGTTTAGAACTGCTGTGCATAAAATCAAAGCAAGGAAGCCATCAGTTGAGAGAATAGAGGCTGTTTGGGGATTAGTGATTTCGGAGTTAGATTTCTAATAACTTGAGCGGTGGGTTAGGAATGTCCTCCAGGAGCATCAGGCAGTCAACACCGTGGGACATGTCCCCACATTGAACTGCAAAGCAGTGAGTCACTACCCTAGAGGGCGGAAGTACAAAATGACATGAACTGCAGCTCAGCAGCGCTATACGGTAATCTGCCTTTTGTAACCGCTGCAGGCTGCATCTGACGCTTACCATCTTGGGGTTACATGTGAAACCCCAAGTTGGGCTCAAAGTTTTCTCCCCAAAGAGCCATAAATACAGGCATCCCCACATCGGGAACCATTCATCGAAAACAAAGGGAGGAGAGTGGGTGAGATGGGAGAAGGGAGGAGGGGCAGGCATTCAAACTGCTCATTTTCCCCTAGGAAGCATAAGGCCCAGCCACTACGGTGGGTGAGCAAAGCAAATTGGTAATGGGTGATCCAGATTGCATCGCAGAGTCTTGCCTGCTTTCCAGGCACTTACTGAACTTTATAACTCTTTTGGGGGTAAGGCACAAAAATCCAGGGTTTCTTATTGACCAGTGGGGCAGAGGGAGTTTGAGCTGGCTGGTCCAGGCCTGCTGCTTTTCCACAATACTGTACTGTATTCCATCAGGATATTTTTTTTTAATATTTTTTTTAAAAGGGGGGAGGGAGCTGGAAAATCATGAAGTGAACAGCAGCTGCAGGCACTTCAAGACTGCAATAGCCCAGCCTAGAAAGTACTAGAAAAATCCATTTTTCAGTGATGGAGAAGGCAGAAGATAGAAGTGGGCAGTTGGCTGCTCACCCTAGGCACGTGAAGGGGAGGAGGGCAGTTTTGTGAGGATAAATTTCCTTTTTATTCCTTTACATTTTAATTGAAGTATGACTTACAAACAGTAAAGTGGATGGTGCATAATGTATGGCTTGATGAAAGTATATATATATTCGTGTCATCACTAGTCAGACCAAATGTAAAGCATTACCACCACCCCAGAAGTTTCCCTTGTGTCCCCTCATTCAATATGCATCCATCCTCTAAAAGTAGCCACTCTTCTACCCTATCTCAGGATAAGGTTTGCCTGTTTTTGAACTTCATATAAATGAGACCATAGAGTATATACTCTTTTGTGTCCATCTACTTATGCACAACATAATATCTCTGAGATTCGTCTACGTCGTTGTTTATTTATCCATTCTACGGAAAGGATATTGGTGTTACTTCCAGTTTTTTTTCTATTATGCGTAAAGCTGCCGTGAGTGTTCTTATACACGTCTTTTGGTGGATGTTAGCACTCATTTCTGTTGGGTATATACTCGAGTGGAATTGCTGGGCTGTTTATTTATTTAAAAAAAACAACCTGGGGCTTCCCTGGTGGCGCAGTGGTTGAGAGTCCGCCTGCCGATGCAGGGGACACAGGTTCGTGCCCCGATCCGGGAAGATCCCACATGCCGTGGAGCGGCTGGGCCCATGAGCCATGGCCTCTGAGCCTGCGCGTCCGGAGCCTGTGCTCCACAACGGGAGAGGCCACAACAGTGAGAGGCCCGCGTACCACAAAAAAAAACAAAAAAAAAAACCAACCTGAACTCAAGGAGAGCAAAGACCACATCCGTCTTTTTCAGTGCTATATCCCCAGAGCTTGTCACAAAGTAGGTACTCAGTAAATATCTTTGGAAAGAATATTGATTAAAATGTCATTTTTTTCCAAAATTAATGTACAGATTTGATGCAATTGTAATTAGATAACAAGAGAGTTTTGATTTGGGAGGAAAATTGAATTAAATGAACTTAAAGTTACATAGAAGAATAAATGCTTTAGAATGGCAAATAAAAACATGAAAAAGAAAAAGGGTGAGATTTGTCTTACCAGATATCAAAATGTACTATAAAACTACTGTAATTAAATCAATTCAGTATTGACATGGGAATAGATAAATGTATCATTGGAATAAAATAGAGAACCCAGGAATAGACCAAGTGTGTATATGTGAGAATTTACTGTATGACATAGTTGGTATTTCAATTCCATGAAAAAGGATGGATTACTTAATAAATGGTGCCAAGACAGCTTCCATCTGGAATAAGATAAAACTGGACTCCTATTTCATACCACATACAAATATAAACTCCATATAGATTAAAGACAAATATAAAAAATAAGACAATAACCTTGAAAATTTAGGAGACTACATGTTCAATATAGGGGTGGGGGTTGTGGGGGGCTTTGTAAACCAAGACTGGAATCCGGAAGCCATAAAAGAAAATATAGATATATTTTACCTTGTAGCTATAAAAACAATTTGTGTGGCAATAAATAAAATAAAGTCAAAAGACAAACAATAGATTTGGGGGAAAATATTCATAATGTACAGGACAGACAGATAATTAAAAACAACAATAAACAGAAAGGTTTTATAAATGGACAAGAGGGAGACAAATAACCCAATAGAAAAATGAGCAAAAGCTATTAGAAAGCACCCCACAAAAGAGCATATTTAAATGGTCAACATGCTTAGGAAAAAAAGCTCAAAATTATTAGTATTCAAAGACGTGCAAATTAAAGTACAATGAGATATTATTTTATACCTTTCAAACTAGCAAAAATTGAAATGAGGCTAATTTCCATTGTTGGCAGGGATGCACAGAAAAAAGTTTTTACATTGCTGGTAGAAATGTAAATTTCTACAATCCTTTATAATCTGGGAACATCTTTTGAAATTAAAAATATGTATTCCCGGGCTTCCCTGGTGGCGCAGTGGTTGAGAGTCCGCCTGCCGATACAGGGGACACGGGTTCGTGCCCCAGTCCGGGAAGATCCCACATGCCGCGGAGCGGCTGGGCCCATGAGCCATGGCCGCTGAGCCTGCGTGTCCGGAGCCTGTGCTCCGCAACGGGAGAGGCCACAACAGTGAGAGGCCTGCGTACTGCAAAAAAAAAAAAAAAAAAATGTATTCCCTTGGTCCATCAATCCTACTCTTATATCCCACAGAAATGAAAACACCAGTACATAAAGAGATATAGGTATATACACATGTATGTATGTATGTGTGTGTGTGTGTATGTGTATCAGCATTGTTTATTTGTACTGGCCGATTCTCCCCCTACACCTCCACCCCAGAAAAAAAACTAGAAACAAACTAAAATCCATTAATAGAGATCAGTGGTTTGCTAGTTAAAACCATTGGAAAAGCCCTGATTTGTAGCTTTTGCATACTCCTATCATGTAAATATTCCCACCATGCCCAATTTCAAGCTACCATCCTAGTGTCACTGAATGCCAAGCTGGGAAGAGATGTGAGCAATCGACTCTAGAAAGCTGGGGGCTCCAGCACAATCCCACTGTGAATGAATTATAGCAAAGCCATACCTTGAGCTACTCTGCAGCCATTAAAAATAACAAGATCATCCTATAGAAGTTTACTTGGTAGATTTCCAAGCGGTATTGTTGAGGAAGAAAAGCAAGGGGCAGAAAATGTTTAAGACGACATAATTATATTTTTGTAAAACATCTATCGACCAAAAAAAAAATATGTGTGTGTGTGTGTGTTCTATTTATATATGGTCGTAAGAATATGAGAAGAGGAGGAGGGCAGAGACAAGGAAAAACGGTAAACAAAAAGGACACACTTACGCATTATATATCTGTATAAAAGTAAAATTATTTTTAATTTACAAAAATAAAGATATATTTAGTCTCTGGTACATGTTCAGTTCTATACAAGGTTCCTGAGAATATAGGAACATGTGAGACACGGTTTCACTCTAGCTGGAAATGTAAAAGCAAAAGTCACAGGGCAAGTTATTTTCTCCTATGAGGTGCAAAATAAGTGCCACAATAGAGGGATAAGTAAAATGAGGGTAGGGGCAAGAAAATCCTACAGGGAGAGCTTCTTTTTAAGTTAAGGCCCTCCTTGGCGCCAACTTGCTGCCTGGTCCAGGTTTCCTCCACCTTCTTGCAGTGGGCCCTGGGGACCGGCAGGCTTTTTTCTCCTTAGGGAGGTGCCTTTGCCAGCCTCCGCAGCTCCCGCATCCTTGCTGCCCCCAAAGACAAACCCATTTCATTTTAAAGCTTTTGCTGCTTTACTGCTATTGGTTTATGCTAATCACCATGGAAACTGACATGGAAAAACATAAACACCACTAATGTGGAAGCCACACAACAGTTAAGAATCATACAGGTGGGACTTCCCTGGTGGCACAGTGGTTAAGAATCCGTCTGCCAATGCAGGGGACACAGGTTCGAGCCCTGGTCCGGGAAGATCCCACATGCCTCAGAGCAGCTAAGCCCCTGCTCCACAACTACTGAACCTGCACTCTAGAGCCCGTGAGCCACAACTACTGAGCCTGCGTGCCACAACTACTGAAGCCCGCGTGCCCGCACTCTGCAACAATAGAAGCCAGTGCAATAAGAAGCCCACTCACCACAACAAAGAGGAGCCCCCGCTTGTCACAACTACAGAAAGCCTGCGCACAGCAATGAAGACCCAACACAGCCAAAAAAAAAAACAAGAATCACACAGGTGTCACCAGGTTTGTTTCCCAGGGCTGGCTCTTGTCTCCTTTCTAATATGGGAGCTGAAAGTGCTCACTAGGCTGCCTCTGTCCCCTTTCGTTCCCTTTCCCAGTCTTTCGCAGAGCCTCTCTCTTAGGGTGGCCAACTATTCACCAAGCAAGGCCTACTGACTTGCCATCAGCTTTACCTTGGGGAAGGGTCCTTCCACCTCAGAGGAGTTCTGCTCTTCCACCCTTCTTTTACTGGGTTTTGTTATCTGTGTGACACACCCACAAATAGGCCAGACAGGTGATCTGTGTGTCTCCAAGCTCAGGATTAGCTAAAGCCCAGTAAATCCCAGTTGGCCCCAATAGCCTTTGCCTTCAGGAAGCTCCAGACCCTGATGAATTCTCCACCCAGAGAAGTCTCTCATCTGTCAAAACCCTTCATCGCCACCCAATACCTCCACCTCCCCAAACTCTGCTATCTCCTCACTGCCAACTAGCCACCTCTTGTCTTGCTCTTCTCTTCCAGTGGTTTCGCCTTCATCCCTAGACTGTCAGGAAACTGGCGAGCATCCTCTGCCTGGTGTCGGCCATCTCCCATTCAAGCGCAGCTTTAAAAACTTACTGTGCTCAATATCTTTAATGGATCACGTCCACAGTTTACATTCATCCAGTTGCCAGAGCATTTACAGAAAGTTATGACTCATGCATGAAAATGGCCAGAAGGCCTGTTTACATAGGAAAAAGAAGTAGGGTTTCATTAGAAGGTCTGCAGTAATGTCAATCCCAGGGGATCAAGCCAAGCTGGAAAAGAGAAAGAGTTGAGAATCTTAATAGTTAGATGAACACCCACCGAGCCCAGCTGGACAACGGGACAAGAAGGGTGTGGCCAGAGATCAGAGGTGGCAGCAGAAGGTCACAAAGAAGTCATGGGAAACTGCAGCGAGCAAGGATGAGCCTTCAGGCCACGCATGTGGGAAAGATTTTGTACCTGAGTTTGGCAGCAATATCTCAGAAGCTGAAAACGAGTAGTAAGACCACACAGCCACACAATTGATGAGTGATATTTCCAGACAAGGCCTAACTGCCTGCGGCCTAAAATGAATTTGTTTTATTTTGTTTTTTAATCTTCATTCTTTTCCTGATTACAAAAGAACTCATACTCACTGTAAAAGTGTTAAAAGTTACAGAAATATATAATGTAGAAATTAAAATTCTGTCCTTCAGAGATAACCACTTTTCATCAGAGGTGTATTTATCCAGATTGCTTTTTCTTCATAGATGAATATTTGCTATATATGTAAAGTTTTACAAAGTCAGTATCATTAAATCATGGCCAGACTTAGAACTTAGGCAACCCTAAACCTGAAAATGGTTAGGATGTCCCCTACCCCACCCGTGTTTCATTCAAAATAAAAATACTAAACAGTAAAATAAGCATATGGAGGTCAAAGTTTTTATTTTTCCTTTAATTATTATTTCAGTATTTAAAAAATATATATATATATATATATATTCTTTCGAAACTGCTTTTTAGCTTTCTTGGCACCCTAAGCATATGCCTGGTTTACACATCGTCATCCAATACTACATATATTACACATTGTCTTGTAACTTGATTTTCTTTTTCACGTAAGATCTTGGGCATCTGTCCATGTCAGTATCTAAACGTTATTGTGACTGGCAGGTGTGGGCTCCTCTCCAGAGAAAGAAAGGATCTTTCAACTGCTGGTGCCTGTAGCCAAGGGTAAGGATCTTGGAGGAATTTTATGGCTTTAATACACTAACATTATAAACAGTGACAAAGAAGATTCCTCCAGATTCAGAATTGAGTTCAAGCAACTGAACTGCCTTCAAACCTTTATGGAAAGAGAAGAGATATAAATAAACTGACTCGTTCATTTAGTCACAGCGTAGATCAACTTAGGAGCAGTGAATATCCTCATCATAATTAAGGGTGAAAGTAAAAATCAGAGAAAATTCATTAATAGAAGTTTTTCCTTTATGTCATCACTGTTAGAGAGAGAATTTAGAATTAGACTACATCTTGATTTGGTTATTTAACTCTTGCTTAAATATGGTGCTTTTGTTACTGATTTCTAATATTATTGCATTGTGGACAGAGAATGTTATTTACATGCTATCAGTTCTTTGGCATCTTGTTGAATCCCACTGTGACTTAGAACATGGTCATTGTAAATATTCCACATGTGCTTGAAAAGAATATATATTAAAACTGCAAGTTTCTCCACCATCCTGGGAGAAGGAAGAAATCAGGAAACTAAAGTCCACATTCCTAATTTGAAATTAGAACTGAGGGACAGGTTTCCAATAATTGTAAGTCCTGAAATTTGCCTGGCTGAAACCCTCAAAAGATTTACAAAAAAGATTTTTGTTAACTATAAATGCTTTTTAAAACTTTCAAACAGAATAAAAATTATAAAGTGGAAGTAATAATTTCTAATACCTCTCCTAAGTCTCAGTCCCAGAGGGGGGAAGTGGGGCAGTGTTAACTTTTTTATGTATTTCCTTCCAGACACTGTCTATATACATACAAGAAAATGCAAAAACATATTAACATGCCTCACCTTAAAGGAAACACCATGTAGAAATGGGACTTTACATATGTATACTGTAATGCACTTTGCTTTTTTCACTTGACATACCTCAGGCATCTTTTTATGTCAGCATATTTATATCCTCTCCATTCTTTTTAATGGCTGAATGGTATTCCATAGTAAAGCTGCTCCATAATTTTTTTTTTTAATTAATTTATTTATTTATGGCTGTGTTGGGCCTTCCCTGCTGCATGCGGGCTTTCTCTAGCTGTGGAGAGCAGAAGCTATTGTTCGTTGCCAGGGCATGTGGGATCTTCCCAGGCCAGGGCTTGAACCCGTGTCCCCTGCATTGGCAGGCAGATTCCTAACCACCAGGGAAGTCCCATAATTTGTTTAGCAATCCTCTGTTGATGGACACTTGGGTTGCTTCTAGTTTTCTATTACAGACAATGTTGCTATGAGCAACCTTGGTTCACACACAAAATTGCTACTGCTTGGCTCAGTCCTTTCTCAGGGCAACTGCTCCCTTCCACTGTGTACCTCACTCAAAGCTCTCCTCTTTTTTCTTTGTTGCAGACTCAGGTGTTCATCCTGCTACCCTCTCATTTGGAGGCTGCCATTCCACCCACCCATCCTAAGCCTGGCTAAGGAGCAGCATGGAGTTACCTAAGCTCCCTGTTTTGCTGGTGGTCCTGATGACTAACACACAGGCTTTTTTGGTTTTTTGTGTTCTGCACCATCACTCCAAGAAACAAACACAGAATAACAATAAGAACAAATATGGGATGGTACAAAGCTTGTAAAGTTTTTACTTTAATAGTTCCTGGCTCTGGTTTCTGTCTATCTTAAGAGACAGTAAATGGAATACCTAATTTCCAAGGTTTACCGCACCATTTCTGATCCCCTAATTAGGAAAAGTCATACTGATTCTTTTTCCATAGTATTCCTTCTTCCCCAGCCTGCAAATGTCTTATTTCAAGACAACACTTTACAGGGACTTCCCTGGTGGTCCAGTGGTAAAGAATCTGCCTTCCAATGCTAAGGGACATGGGTTCAATACCTGGTCAGGGAACTAAGGTCCCACATGCTGCAGGACAACTAAACCCTTGTGCCACAACTTGTGAGCCCACACACCACAGCTAGAGAGAAGTCCACATACCACAATGAAAGATCCCGCCTGCTGCAACTAAGACCCGACACAGCCAAGAATAAAATAAATAAATAAATATTTTTTTAAAAAGACAATGCTTTACGGCCCTGAAGACCCTAGACTGGGTTCCCAGTTCCACAGTTCTCTGTCCTGTCAGTTGTGGTCACCCCCGAGCATTTGCTCCAACTATAGCTTTTCATTATTATGCAACATCTGTAGGTAGGCTGCAACATTCTATGACTAATAAACAGCTTGAAAATGTCAGAACTTTTAGTCCTAAAGCCAGCTAATCCTGGGTGAGTCACACATAGCCTCCTGGTACCTGTAATATAAGGCCAGCAGAATGCATAATTTCCCAAACCCTGCAGAGATTAGGTGATGGGGGCCGCACAAAGAGGGGGCAGATTTCAATGAGATAATTCAATCCCAAGGCGAGCTTTGGGTATGAGTGCCTCATGGGTCGGTACATCTGTGGACACCTGTTGTTTTGCCATTTGTTCTGCTGAATTGGAGACACCCAGAATCCCCCAGGCTGAGCCCTTGACTTTCACACCTGTCCACATCTGAATTTTTCATTTGTGATCTAAGCCAGCAGCACTCCAAGGGCCTCTAGAAAATCAGGCATGGCATTTCTAGGCTGTGCTCTAAAAAACAAAAACAAAGCATATTCTCCAGCTCTCAACTACCCAGGAAAGGTTTGTTTCTATTCTGGTCATAAGAACACAAAGTGAGAATTTTGTGCTTGAAAGACTTCCAAAAGAGAACATTATGGTAAATACCATCTGAGGCCCCAACATGGGAAATTGGATTCTGGAGGAATCTTGGAACGGATGGTTTGGGTTTACCACATGTTGAGACCTCAGACTGAAGCCTGCATCTAGGGTGAAGAGAAGAGAGAAAGTGCAGATTTGGTCAGTGGCTTGGAGAGTCCTGGAGTGGAATTAGCACAGGTTTTTCAAGTGCTAAGAATGTTCTTAGATTCATTTAATGTAATGTATTTTTCTAATGCCTCCACTTATTTCTGGTATGGTAGCTAGGTGGCTGGGACGGATGAGCTGGGGAAAGAAGGAAGGAAGTGGGGGTCACTACTGACCAAGAACTCAAGCCAGGATTAAGTGAACAGTGGGAGTTACTCCTGAAATTATAGTTGGGGATGCCCAAGTGTCACCTAGGCTAGCATTGCTCCTACACCAAGTACATCCTCTTGCCCTAGGAATCTCCTTCTGAGGAATTGGCCTTGTGTCAGGAAATCAGAGAAAGTTAGGACTGGACAGGAGACATACTAGGGGAACTGACCCAGCTGTAGGAGCTAGCCCCCTTGGAGGTTGTAACACCTCAAGGACAGTGGAAAAGTGTTTCAACATTCTCAGTCCTAATTCTGAAGATAGCATTAAGATATCCAGAGTGGGTGGACAAGGCATTCATGCAAAAATACTATGTGCCTACCATGAATAAATAATGGTTATTAATAATGGGTTGTTAATAGAGATAATCAGAATTAACCTTTATTGAACACCTACTATATACTGGACACCATTATAAGCACTTTTTTTCATTTATTGTGATAAAGAATACATAACATTTACCATTTTAACCTTTTTTTTGACTGTGCCATGCTGCTTATGGGATCTTGGTTCCCTCACCAGGAATCGAAACCTCACCCTCGATAGTGAAAGTGTGGAGTCTTAACCACTGGACCACCACGGAATTCCCTAACCATTTTTAAGTGTACAGTTCTGTAGCGTGAAGTATATTCGCATTGTTGTGCAACCATCACCACCATCCATCTCTAAACTTTTTCATCTCTCCAAACTGAAACTATACCCATTAAGCACTAACTCTCCAATCTCCCCTCTTTGCAGCCCTTGGTAACCATCATTTTACTTTCTGTCTTTATGAATTTGACTATCATAGGTGCCTCATATAAGTGGAATTATATACAGTAATTGTCCTTTTGTGACCTGTTTATTTTACTTAGCATAATGTCTTCAAGGTTAATCCATGTTGTAGCACATGTCAGAAATGTCCTTCCTATTTAAGCCTGAATAACATTCCATTGTATGTATATATACCACATTTTGTTTATCAATTCATCGATTAATCAACACTTTAGTCGCATTCACCTTTTGGCTAGTAATAAGCACTTTATATTTATTAACTGATTTAATACAAGTGGATGAGATATGTACTATTATTATCCCCACTTTACAAATGAGGAATCTGAGACATGGAGAAGCTAAACAACTTCCCAAACAGTAAAAGAGCTAAGATTCAAACCCAGACAGTTTGGCTTCAGAGTCCACATTCCTAACCACGCTGCTATACTGCCTTTTGAGACCAAGAGACAGAGCCCTGTTCTATCGAAGCTTCCAATCTAGAGAGAAGACATATATATAATAAATCATGTCAATGCAAAATCATAAAGACTATAGCGGAGCTATAGTGCATATAACAGTTGAGCAAGGAGCAACCAGGTCTCTTTAGGGATGTCAGGGAAATTTTTTCTAGGAGGATAAGATAGCAGTACAAATTGGGGTTCACAAAAGCCCAGAAGCATGAATGAGGCTGATGTGTTCCAAGAATGGACAACACCATCATTCTGAATGGGTGGATATAAGATGTATGGGGAGGAGCAGCGTGATGGCCCCGCACAGGCAGAGAGGGATCAGATCATGGAGTAGCTGGTATGGTATGCCAGAGAGTTTAGGGCTTTAAAGTTGGTTTATTTGGTAATTCTGTTGTTGATGATGACGTTTTTGTTTTGCCTTGTTTCCCTGTCAGTAATGAATTTGGGAGTGGCATGCTCAGATTTGCTTGTTAGAAGGATCAATCAGGCTGTAGTGTGGAAGATGGAATGAAGAAGGGCAAACTGAAGTCAGAGAGATCAATTTGGAAGCTGTTGCAAGAGACTTTGCAAAGGATGATTAAGACCTGTACTGGGGTGCAGCAGGAGGGATGGAAAGAATTTTTGAGTATTCAAAATATGCATTTTTTAAATTCTACAAACCAATAAGAAAAACACAGGGGCTTATAAAATGGGTGAAATATAGAAATAGGCAATTAACAAAAGAAGAATCCAAATAACCCACTCCCAAATGTATGAAGAGATACCCAATTAGGGGAATGCAAAATAAAACAATGAGAAACCGTTTTCACCCTTCAGATTAGCAAAAATAAAAATGGATGAAAAAATATCAAATATTTGAGCAGACATGAGGAAAACAGTGCCCTCATATATTTCTAGTGGGACTGCAAATTAACTCAGCCATTCATGGAAAGCAATTTGGCAGCATACAATAAACTTGATAATGCAAATACCCAGCAATACCCAGCAATTTCCCTTCTGATTATATAACCCATAGAAATTCTTGCACATGGGTGAAAAGAAACATGTACAGAGATGTCTGTGACAGTACTGTTTGTAATGGACAAATAAAATGTGATGTATGGACTGCATACATAAATAAAATGTGTGCATATTTTTTTAAAAACATATACAAAATAATCCTCTATATTCTTTATGACGAGCTATACATGTATGTAAAAACTGAAGAATCTGAGGCTTGTGGACTTGAAAAACCACAGGAGTAGGGGATAAGGGAATTAAACTGGAGTGTCAATAAAAAGAGACTTAGCTACTCCTGTAATGTTTTATTATAAAAATAAAGAAAACCAGGAAAGAGAAGTAACTGGTTAAAATTTTAACAGTCAGTTGTGAGTTCAGAATGGTGAATATGTGTTTGTAATATTATTCTTTGTATTTGTCTATATCTTTTACATTTCTACAAAGAATCAAATATGGGTGGATGGGTAGGTGTGAACATGTGTTTTTAAGACAAAAGAAAGGATACATGTGATATTTAGCAAAACCATTGACTTGGTGACATAACAGGTGGGGGTTGAGGGTGACAGAGGGGAGAGATTAGTAAGACTCCCAGGTTTCTGGTTGGAGTGACAGGTGAGAGAAGATGATGACACCATTCACTGAGATAAGAAATACAGGAGGAGAGAACAT
Organism: Neophocaena asiaeorientalis asiaeorientalis; assembly: GCF_003031525.2. Taxonomy (NCBI): domain Eukaryota; kingdom Metazoa; phylum Chordata; class Mammalia; order Artiodactyla; family Phocoenidae; genus Neophocaena; species Neophocaena asiaeorientalis. The sequence continues at coordinate 3,941,055 of NW_020185331.1, forward strand.
CAAATCTGGAGGTCAGGGAGGGAAGATAATTAGTTCTATTTAAGACACGTTGAGTTTGAGAACCCAACAACAAACGTTTGTACTACCAAATCCCTGGTCAGGCAACATAACTTAATAGGTTCCACGCTGCCTGAAAGGGGCAGGTAGGAATAGGGGTGTCAGTGGCAAGGTTCCACAGGAGGGAGACGAAGGAGAAATGAGCAGATGCTAACAGAAATAGTGGAACATATCTGGTGAAGTCTTCATGGAAAGCAATTAATGTAACACTGTGTAATTTTTCATCAAAAACCATTGACCTTTTATTTTATGATAGACAGATAGATAGAGATAGACATATGTGTTTCTTTGGAAAAGTAATATATGCACCTGGTAAAATATAAATTTCACAACTAGGGGAAAACCTCTCTCCAGAGGCAACTGCTGTTATGAGCTTATTTACCTATGCTCAAGTTAGACACTTAAAAGGGCCAATGGCTGATGTCTATCAAAATATAAAATGTATATGTCCTTTGACCCAGCAATTCCCTTCCCAACGTATCTTAGAGATATGTTTCTATGTTCACAAAGGTGGATGTATAAAGGTATTTGTTGCATCATTATCAGTAACATAAGGCTGAAAGGAAACTAACTAGGCCAGCAGTGGGGGACTAGTTAAGTAAATTATGGCGGATCCATACAGTAGAATACTATGTTGCATTAGGAAGTTATTTGGAAAGCACAGCATCCTTCCAGAGATATTCTTGGCATATACATGCAAATAACCCCTTTTCTTTATACAAGCAATAACATAATATATATATACACTGTAGCATACACTGTTCTGCAACTTAATTTTTCACTTAACATATTTTAGAGATTATTCCATACCAGTTTATATTGTTTACAAGTGTTGAGAGTTCAGCTAAATTACTCCATATATTGCTGCCTTGGCATCCATTCTGTGTGGCCAAGCAGCCTGCGGTGGCCTTGAACTGACCTGATTCACATACTTATATTGTCTACCTAGCCCCTGTAGACATAAATGTGAGGCCGCTCTTTATAATTCTTGAAGCCAGAAATCTAGAATTTTGTGGGAAATCTCTTGAGTTTTAAATGTTACCCCACATCTTTAAAAAAATAAAAAACCTCTTTGGGAGCTAAAAGAAGGAGATGAAGGATGGCTCCTTCAGGAGGCCATCTTATCATGCCTGGCATAGAGGGTTCAGTATTTTGGTGCTGTGGAAGTTTACAGCTTAAGGACAGTGGTGGTAGAATGACTCTGAAGAGGCAAGTCTGAGCCCGATAAAGAAAGGTTTTATGGGTCATGATAGGTGTGATGAATTATGGGAAGAGCATTGCAAAGGTGTGAGATCACATGTACTATCCTCAACAGATTCTCTTCTTTCCAGGGTGGTGGGGTTTTATGTGAGGGGCAAGTTGGTAAGGGATATAAGGTTTTTCCACCTCTTTTGTATCATTCTCCTTTCTCTCCCATTTCTCCCTCGCAGTCTCAAGATTACTGAGGACAAGGAGGGATCTGATAGGACCACTTCAGCCGCTCCTCCCCATCTTGAAGCTATTACAGCCCGGGAGGGGTAAAGGAAAGCTTCTTTGGAGAGACAGTCTGCCTCTCTCTACAATCCTCCCCCACTCCTGGAGGGTATGGCCTTAAAAGGGCATAAGGAGGGCTTCCCTGGTGGCGCAGTGGTTGAGAGTCCGCCTGCCGATGTGGTGGGACACGGGTTCGTGCCCTGGTCCGGGAAGATCCCACATGCCATGGAGCGGCTGGGCCCGTGAGCCATGGCCGCTGAGCGTCCGGAGCCTGTGCTCCACAACAAGAGAGGCCACAACAGTGAGAGGCCCGCATACCGCAAAAAAAAAAAAAGGGCATAAGGGGAGCCGGAGTTATGTCTCCCCACCAGCAGGAGTGACCAAAGAAAGCCCATCTTTTGCCCCCCAAGCAGCTTCTGCTGTTCATTGCCACCAATACACAGAAGTGTGAAATATGAATACAGATTACAGCAACAACTTTCAAAAGTTTACGCCACCACCTACAGTAGGGCCACGGGAATACCTTTTACATCACTGCCATATAAAATATATATGTACAACTGAATAAGTAAAAGTCTTGCAAAACACATACTCATACACTGTATGCAGTGCATCAATACTCTCTATTCCATTCTCTCTCTTTCTTTTTTCTTTTAATGTGGTCTGTGACCCATTACACCGATTTCAAAACCTAATGGGTTGTTAACCCAGAGTGAAAAACACCTGATTCCAGGCTGGATTTCCCCAAACCAATATTTCCCAAAGAGTCTTTTATATTTCAGATGTATGGGTAATATCTGTACCTACCACCAATAGAAAACAAGATGTCTCTAGATGAAACATGGAGACTTTTTTCTAGTTATTATTCAGTGATTTGTTAGTTTTTAGAGTTAGCTTCCATTTGAAAAGATATCCCTTTCCAAATGATACTGATTTTCCACTTGTGGAAATGATTTTAAGTTTTCTTCTAAAATAAATGTATTTAAGTTTAAAAAGTGATTTACAGAAAAATATTAATTAACTATTAATATATGAAACATTCAGGCATGTCAAAATTTACAAATATGTTACTCGTGTTCTAAAGTGTGGGAAACTCTATCTTGCACCATTCCATAATGAAATAACAAGAAACTTACTTTCCTTAACATTAGATCTGCTTCTGCACAGTTTTACTAATTACTCCCAGGAAGTTTAGGTTTCATGACATGACATTATGTTATATTACATTTGGCTTTTCCCCAGCAGCCCCTAAGACCCAAGCTAGTGCTTTTTCCAAGCACTTGTTAGGCAGTTTTGAGTTCAGCATCCATTCGCAAAGTGATTTGTGCAGATCTTGAGACGCTGGAGCTCGCCTTCCCTCCTTCAGATCATCACGTGGTCTTTCTCTGTCAGGCTTTCAAGTTAATTATTTCCTGTTTTTCTGAGTCTGTTCCTTATCCCCTTTCCCAGGTCACCCTCTACCCTCCCCTCCACACACACATTCTTGGCCACCATCAAGGCAGCTCTGCAGCAAACCCATCATTGTCTCTCGCCTGCCGTGGAGCACCCTCCAACAAGAGCCTTGGGGTTTATTCCAGAGTGCAGCAATCTCAGAGCAAAAGTATGTCATTACTGTTGAATCAAAAGGTAGAGTTCCCTGCTTATTAATAACATTCTGCCCAATTTACTGAACTTTTGTTCTCTTAGCCCCTGCCTGCTAAGGTACAGCGTGAGCCCTAAATAGCTTTCTCTCTGTGACGGCTGGGATCTCTGGCATCAGCTATACTGTCACTCCTCTCAGGACTCCCACGTTGGGCTTGAGGCTCCCAGCAGATTTGATCTGTCGTGCAAGTAACATTGTTTCTGCGGCTGCCCCATCCCTTCCCATCAAGGCCAGAGTCTGTGCTCCTCCTATTGTCTTTAACAGCTCAGGGTGCTAAACTGAGCTGAGGGGTATCCCATAGAAGCCTCAGGCCTAAAAGCCACTCCATTCCTGTGATCTTTGCTTCCTCATCCCCATGCCCAGAAATCTTCTCCAACTAGCCTTTTATGGTCATCCGGCCTTCATTCCTCTAAATTACTTTTCCAATCCTGGCTGATGTTTTGTCTTAAGTCTCTAATTCAGTCTTGTCTACTTTATTGATCATTTTCTTCCCCCAGCCCCACCCCAGTTTTTCTCTCCCCTGGTCTCCTCACGTGCAAATACCTGGCTCTTTCACATCTTTCACCTAGTGTACAGCTTCCAGGCCATCTATTTCCAGCCCACTACAAAGTAATGTGTAAAAATCCCTTACATTAACCATGTGTGTGCACACAGTGTATGTATGTGTGTGTGTATACACATACACACACACACAAATTCAAAGTGAGAGAAGGGATATAAACACATAATAGACTGACCAGCACTATTTGGGGGGGCGGGTCGGGAAGAGCCTTAGAGGCTCCCGGCAGTTCTGGTTGGTATGCTGAGTATATTTCACCCTGCAACCCAAATCTGTATCATTCTCAAACACAGTTTAAACAAAGAAGAGCCTTGATGTTTATTGAGGATTTGGATAACTACTTCACCGTTAAGAAGAGATTTTTAAAATTGTGTTTTCATTATGACTCCATCTCCATTTATTGATCTAGGGATTTCTTGCCTCACTTAACTCCATAATCTGTTGCTCAGATTAAGAAAATCCAAAAATTATTGTTTGGTATCACGAGTATAGACTTTAAAGCGACACCTTGGAAGCTGGATGATTCAAATACTATAATCCAAGAAAAGCAACTAATTGATTATGCAGAACGTGTTTTTATGCATTACTCTTTTTTATGATCCAAGCATGCAATGAAATGAATCAGATTAAATGTTTTGTAGATGTGCTGTTATAGAAACAGGAGCTTGCTAGTGTAGTAACATCCAACAGAACACAATAAGAGGAGATGGGAAATAATATGTGTGAAAAGCCCTTAATAAACAAACATATAAGGCACTATTCATTCAACACATTTTGAGCATTTATTATATTCTTTTTTAATCTAAGAAACAATGCTAGGTACAGTAACTTCTCAAGTATTAGGAGGAGAAAAATGCCTCTTATTTCAGTATTTCCTTTCTTGTATCCCTGCTACCTAGTATATACCTATGGATATATACTTTGGGGATGAATGAGAGACCTTTACATTCAGTTTACCTTCTATCCTCCACTTTGCCACCCTGTTAGCCACTTTGTTCCTCATTAATTCTTCCTCCTGAAGGCTAACGGGGAAGGGAAGGAGGTGAACTTGAGGCCAGTCAGGCATGCTTAGCTTGCAAAGCAGTTAAATCTGAGTACAATAAACTTTAAAGACCGTCTAAATTCTGTGTCACTTAAGATTTTGTTCCATCCAACCGACTGAACAGGTCTGACAGTTAAGGCTTGAACAAACTTGAGATTGATATTTTGGTTAATAGTTATTATAATATCTGACCTGTCTCTGGAAGATTTTGTAGTAAGTTAAAGTGTTAAGAGTCTGTCTAAAGAACAAGGGAAGGGAACACTAATTTGCCCAGTACTTATTACGTGAGAGACTCTGAGCTGTGCACTTTGCATTGCTTACCATTTTTATGGTTTACAATTGCCCAGAAAAGTAGAATGCCCATTTTATAGATGTGGAAACAAGCTCAGAGATACTCTGACCAGCCTCTCAGTTTGTAGGGAAAACGCTAACAGCCTCCAAAGCACAAGCCCTTTGCAAAGGAGGATTGGAGGCTGCTGGCAGTTTTCACTAACCTATGCTCTCCACACTTAACATGGGTAATTGAAAGCTGAGCCTATGTTCCTTTCAGAAATCTCCCAGGAATCTGGCTGCAGAGGTTTTATGGATAACTCATTTCAGCAACTGAGAAACAAAATGCGTTTGTGGAATAAAAAGTCTTTATTTCAATGAGGTTTTTTTTCTTCTTTAAAAGAGAAAAAGGAGCCACCCCCAGCACTTAGCAAGAACCCTCACAGAATGAACAAGTCTTCAGATTGGGCTGTGCAGACTACCGAGGAAATCGTGACAGCATCAGGGCACTTTGGCCTAAGATGTTAAAGAGACGATGTAATGAACAGCTGGGGATTTCTGAGGCACAACTGTGTGACACTGGAAGCCCAACTGTTGGCCATCTTCATTGAGGTCAGCTACCAAGCTCGGGGTTTGACTCGCCCTTCGCCCTCTTCAAGATGGGTGTCGCCAGCTGCCGCAGCGCACTCTGCTGCCCGCGCCTGCCCGCCCGCCCGCGCCCGCCCG